>NC_137794.1:82449881-82764881 GCF_963383645.1 Muscardinus avellanarius
AGGTATGGGTAAATATGGGCCCACATACTAAATTCATATAAATGATACTTTTTAAAGAATTGAGTAATATAAGTAAGCATGTTTTTAAACTATCAAGGACTATTTACATGTGGAATTTTTAGGTAGCATATATTTTATTATGCCTAAGGTATAAGGTGAGGGTTATGATTCGACTTAAATTGTACCCCAAAGTTCAGGTGTGAAGCAATGCAGCTGGGTTTGTAGGTAGAACATGGCTGAGGGAGGTGGGTCTCTGATGGCACGGCCTTGGGATTTGTATCTGTAACTTTGCCCCCACCCCACCTCTTTCTCTCCTTCTGGCTGCCATAATGCGAGTAGTGTCCCTCAGCTGTGCCTTGCTGCCGGTTTCTGCCTTGGAGCTGGCTGGCGTGGACTGGACCTCCCAAACTATGAGCCTAAAGAATCTTTCATCCTCTAAAAGTGTCCATCAAGTATTTTGGTCACAGACATGAAGAAGTTGACTAGAACAGTGAGAAAGTTGGTAAGCAAATGCTTTCAGTAGCAATTGTTGTAATGGAGCTCTGTAAAAATTACGTGAAGTGCCAATGAGTTGTTAGAGAACATGCCTAACAAGCCTAAGAATCTAGTCCTAACCCTTTTAAGGTCATGGCTGTCAAAAGGAAACATCTCCTGTTAGGAAAACAAAATTAAATATGAACATGCAAAAGTAAAATCATTTCAGAGAACATAACAGAGTTACAGAATAAAGTCTGACATAAAATCTGTAGCATTTAGATTTATATTTCATATAACAGGATGAAAACACTTTGGAATTGAAAAGTTATGTTGTTGTTTCTTTTTCCCAGGTGTTCCAGATTGCTTATGTGATTGTGAAAGCAGCTAATTCTCCTCGTCCTGGAAACTGGATTTTGGAACGTTCACTAGATAATATTGAATACAAGCCATGGCAGTACCATGCTGTAACAGACACAGAGTGCCTAACCCTCTACAACATTTACCCCCGCACCGGGCCCCCATCCTATGCCAAAGACGATGAGGTCATCTGCACTTCCTTTTATTCTAAGATACACCCTCTAGAAAACGGAGAGGTAAGATGAGAAAATTCACCATTGAAGTACACTTAACATGGCAAAATAGGCCTGTCAGAAAGATTTTAATATATCTGTAATTAATGTCAGAGAGATTTTAAAGTGGGACTTAGCAGAAGTACATTTAAATGAGTTATTAAATTAAAAAGAAAAAGAAAAACCTGAGGTGATTAGAATGTTAACTACCTTCATGTGTCTCCTATCTCCAATAAAGATCAGAGAGGAGGAAATGGGTTTAAGTTAGAAAGTCAATGATTAATTTTATATATGAAGAAACTTTCCTGACAAAGAAAATTTCTAATGAATAGAGATGGACTAGGGACCTTGAAGGCAGTCTTACCTTTGTGTATGCTCTGGTCTGAAGATGGAGACAAAAGAAGGGCATTTGTGAAGAAACATAATCCACAGGAAGGGCCTGAGTACAAAGACATCCTGTCCATCTTTGGATGTGCTTCTCCTGTCACCACAGAGGGCTACAGTGGGGTTCCTTCCCTATGGTCGGGCCATACTGAACAGTAATGTGCAGGGTTCTTAGGTCCTCAATTATGTGCAAGAGAGGTTTATGTTTAATTCAAAAGTGTTCTGATACCCTGCAGTGTTTTTCATCTTGTAGTTAAGATTTTAGATTTATTCATTAGTTTTAAGCCACAAATTCAAGCCACAGCTTTCTTATTATTAGTTGTGTGTTCTTGGTCCAGTTGCTTAAATTCTCAGCACCTCAGTTTTTATCTCATGTTCCATAAATTCATGTTCCGTAAATTGGGAACAACTCTAATAGTTATTATCTTATAGGATTGTCATGATGATTCAATGAATTATTATATTTATTTATTTATTTATTTATTTATTTATTTTGGTGGTACTGGGGTTCCTGGAAGCCCTTCTACCTCCGGGCTACACTCCCAGACCTATTTTATATTTTTGAAACAGAGTCTCTTACGCCAGCGCGGCTGGCTTCGAACCTGCGCAATCCTCCTGTCTCCGCCTCCCAAGCGCGGGGATTACAAGCGTGCGCCTCCACGCCCGGCGTCAATGAATTATTATATTTAAAGTACTCACTAAGCACTCTATAAGCACTATGTTTTCTGCTTTATAACAATAATGGTAATATTAATTACTATATTTATGATTATTATTCCCATTCAAATACCAATCCTCAACTTAGTGATTTTTTTCAATTCTCCAACTGAAAAACATTGTCGAAAGGGAGTCTGATAGATTTATGTCCAAAACTTAACTTTCTTCCAGAAGTGATTAGAGATACCCCTAGACTGACTGGGATAGGTAAAATAGAATATGAATCAGTTTTCTGAAGTTATATACAGGAAGGGCCTGAGTACAAAGGTCCTTCATTATATTTTTCTGACCTGTCTCCCTTTAGTATGTGTGCTTTACCTCTTTATGATCTATCTACCTAAAAAGAAGCTCCTCAACAAATCTTGGGGCTCTATCCCTATTATAGTTCCATCAGAAATTGAAAATACCATACATTGTAAATGCATTTAATATATACAACCTACTAACCATCATATATTAGTATAGCCTTTCTTAAACTTGTTCAAAATGTTCACATTATCCCACTGTTGTGCAAAGTTATCTAGCACAAAGCTAATTTTATAATAAAGTACTGAATATCTCATGGCATTTATTGAATTCTGTACTAAACTGAAGAACAGGGTGGTTATATAAATACAGGAGACACAGTTGAACATTTTGTAGACATGATGAGATGTGAAAACACAGTGTCCAAAAAATGCTAATAGCACAGCACAGGGTAGAGAATTTATTTTTCTCCTTGTAATTGAGGGGCTGACTAGAAGTTATAGTTTTTTTCTCCTGTCTAGTATCACAAAAGAGAATTGTACCGCATATTGGTAGCCTGGAAAAAGATTCAAAGTTAAAATTTAAAGTACATATCTACTAAATGTGTAAGTCAAAAAACTTTCTGTACTTGTGTCTGATAGTCCCACTTTTTATAGTCACATACTTCAGGAAACTGATCCATATTCTATTTTGCCTCTCCCAGTCAGTCTAGGGGTATCCCTAATCACTTCTGGAAGAAAGTTAAGTTTTGGACATAAATCTATCAGACTCCCTTTCGACAATGTTATTTTGTAAAAGCAAACCAGTGCCTCACTCTATTTCAAAATCTGTGTTAAAAAATACAAGTTTTGGGAAAAAGCATTTCAAATGGTGCTCTCGTTAGGGATCTCAATCTGCCAAATGACAAGGAGTCAAGGCAGTGAGTCACACAGCTGTTCAGCTGCTTTGTGTCCAGAGGCAGCCTGTTCCTGGCCAGTTTGGCCCCAGGATATGGAGGTAGGGGGAGTGATGAGAAAACATACACACACACACACACACACACACACACACACACACACGTTGGATTTGTATTAATTTTTCTTCTAGATTCAGTGCTTAATCAGGACTAATGCTTTTCTAATAATTTTAAATCATTATTTGCTATTTAAAAATTACCTCATTCAAAAATTACTTGAGCAATATATGAAATACACCTCAGTGGTGTGTAACGTACGAGTTATATGCAAATCCCCTCATCACGCTCTCCTGCACTAGTGAAGTTCTTCATCCTTTAGACCACATCACACTGCCAACATGGAACAGACAGACATGTTTATTTGCTTGTTTTTTTCTATAACTGGCTATATTCGTTTCACTCCTAAACAACATTCAATAAAAACTACTCTATGGTATTGAATATTGTGGTGGTGTGAGCCTATAATTCCAGTATTTGGAAGGCTAAGACAGGAGGACTGCAGGTTCAAAGCCAGACTCAGCAACTTAGTACGTGAGATCTTGTTTCCAAATAAAAAATAAAATATTGCTGGAAGTAGAGTTTGGAGGTAGAATGCCCTTGGGTTCAATCTCTAGCATCACAAGAACAAAATAAAGAAAATATTTAAAAAGAACAGCTAATTCAATTTTCCCTGTGGCATGTTTCTTTAAATCTATTTGTTTCTTATAGAGAGGAGATTAAAGTATAGAAGAGGGAGAATTCCAAAATATTTGAAGAAGAAGAATATAATTTAAGAATGAGGATTAAGGTCAGACTTGTAAACTGTCTTCTCACTTTGTGCGCTTTATTTGCTAGAATGTGTTGCTTTTAGAGTAGGCTCAGAGAAGACAAGGGATTCAAACAAGACTCAAACTATATGGTAATAGAGCTGAAATAAGAATCCAGGTGTCCTGACTACCTGGTAAGTGTGTTTTGCATCTTTTAGCAAAGACCTGAAGTTGATTTTTTTTTAAAGTTGGTAATTGCTACACTCAAAATGATTTAGAGGAGATATGCATAGTATTTCTGAATCTAGTCAACAAATATACACGGAGTCCTAGTTCTGAAATATTATGTGATAAAAACCAACCAACCAACCAACCAACCAACCAACCAACCAACAAACAAAACAAGGACAAGAAGATCCGTCTTCTTATCTTGGTCTTTGTTCTTAGAGGAACCTTGAACAGATAAACTAATCTTTCTGAGACCAAATTTCTTTAATACATCAATTGTTCTAAGACATCTTTGCGTTCAAAAGTAATATGGTTTTGGATATCATGTAACACTTGAACATAGTCTAAAAATTTTGTATATTTATCCTCAATATTTCTCAGAAAAATGACTATAAAAAATCTGAGTCTCACTATATTTTAGGTAAAAAATCATGTACTTTTGGCTAACCCTTGAAATACAATGATTAGGTATTTATTTTCAAAACTTCCTAGAGAAGTCACAACAAATTAAGAGAAACAAATGTATAAACTAGTAAATGAAACATGATGATATAAGTGCTGCAGCAGAAGTGTATAGAGAGAAGTATATATGAAGTGTATACAGAAGTGGTAAATCCACATTCCTCATCAAGTCTGTGAACGTTAGCTGAAGAAATCCCATGGAGGAGGTCATCTTCTCAGATATACAGAGAAATCAGCAACAGCTCTTAGCATTTCAAATTTCAAGACCAACATGCAAATTTATTTCTAATAATGTCTATGTGCAAAACCAAGTACATAATAGAATCACCTCTTTTATTAAGAAATATTGACATTAGGGATATAATTGTAGATTCATAGTCATTTATCTTGTTTTCATTATTTTCAAACTTCCATTGTTTATGTAAAGGATATAGCTATTTAATTGCTGCCCTTTGGAGTGACTTTTCTGTTTTCCTTAAGAATTTTTATCGTTTTCTTTTTTTTTTTTTTTTGTAGTTTTGCTATCATGCGTCAAATATGCACTGCCCAATACAACTGAAGCTAGCCATATGTGCTTATTTAAATTTAAATCTCAGCCAGGCGTGGTGGCGCACACTTGTAATCCCCGCGCTTGGGAGTCGGAGACAGGAGGATCACGCAGGTTCGAAGTCAGCCTCGCTGGCTTAAGAGACCTTGTTTCCAAATTAAAAAAAATATAAAAAAAATTGGTCTGGGAGTGTAGCCCGGAGGTACAAGGGCTTCCAGGAAACCCAGTACCAACAAAATAAATAAATAAATTAATTAATTAATTAAAATCTCAGTTAATTCAAATTATATTAAAGTTGAATTCCTCAGTTGTACTATCCACATTTCAAGTGCTCAGTGGCTAGAGGAGACTAGCAGCCACCACACTGAATTGTGCAGAGTAGAACATTTTCATCATTGGAGAGTTCTGCTGGGCAATGCTGCTCTTGATTTACCTTTTTATTTTCCTGAAGAGATTTTATTTGGTTTGATATATCTGTAGAGTGATGTATTTCATCAGTTCAAGAAATCACTGAGTGCCTCCCCAAATATTGCTTCTTCTCCAGTCCCCTATAATTCCAATTAAAAGTAACTTGGACCTTCTTACTGTATATCCTATGTATAATACTTTTATATTTTTGTCTTCTTGTACCTTTATTCTGAAAATTTTCTTCTAGTATACTTGTAGTTCATTGATTTTCTCCTAAGTTATATAAAATATGCCAAAACTATTTGTAGAATTTTCATTTTATCATACCCTTCAGTTTCTAGAATTTCTTTGGTTTGCTTTCAAGTGGGAGTTTAGAATTTCTAATTTTATATTAAAATTTTACAATTATTTTCAATTTTAATTTAATAATATAATATCTATTGAAAAATCCAATGTTGTATTTTGTTCTTCTTAAGTATAAAGTAACAATTATTTAAAAATTTTTGTTATCTAATTCTAATACCTTGCCTTGTGGGTGTATTTTATTGTCTCTTTCATCTCCTGATTTTTTTTATATTGTCCTCATATGCCTAATTACTTTGTATACAGAAGTTGTATTTGAGAAAGTAGGTGTAGAAATAATTGAGTGGGTAGAATATTCTCTTCATCCTGTGAGGATTTTTTGATGTTTCTGCTATCCTGTGGCAATCTGGATCCTCTTAAAACATTTCTGGGACACTCAGATGACTCACGCTGTACTAAAGCCCAGTGACAGCTGTTTTAATTCCAGTCATCCTCATTCCTAGGCTGCCTGTCTTTGGAGTCCAAGCCAACATGTGTGGGATTTACCAAAACCCCACCCCTGCTAGTCCCTCAATCTAGCTTTTGTCTTCCTAATACAGCAAGGCTGTCAACCGCGCTGTTCTGTCTTTCAGCCATGCCTTTTGGACAGGAAAATGCCCACTGGACCAGAGCTGTCATGATACGTCAGTCACCTACGCAGATATCTTTCTTCTCCTTGATATTAATGTTATGTCTCATCCTCTTAATAGCTCTCAGGTGGCTTTAAACAGATGTTTTTGTAAATTTTATACGGTTTGTCTAGTTGCTATCATGGAGAACATTTCCTTAGTTATGTAACTCATTATAAACAGAAGTAAAGTCATGCATGTATCTTTTTTAAACTTTGGTAACAGGATATATTTACTTAAATATAAGAAGAGTACATACCTCTTCACTCAGGATGCACTTGTGAAAATTAAGAAGTTAACATTGATATATTACTATTAATTAGAGCTTAGGACTTCCTGAATATTTGAGTTTTATCATTACAATCTTTTTTCTTCTCTCTCTTCTTGGATCTATCTAATTAAGGATGCTACATTGTATCTAGTCATTGTGACCCTTCATTGCCTATGATCTGTGACAGTTTAAAGAGGTATTTTAAGAGGTATCATTTTGATGATAATGTCTAAATATGTACCATGATTTGCATTGTATTTTTTGACTAAGCATAGAAAGGTCATTTTCTTCCAGACCTTCATAATGTTCTTTAAATATAAGTTTAGGTCAGAAATAAGGAAAATAGAGTACTTTTAAGGCCCACCCATGAAATAAGCCTTTATGAAATACACATGTCTTAATTATAACACATTAATTAAACAACAATATATTTTAAGGCTAGAGCATAAATATAAAACAGTGTGCTGACTAATGCTAAATCTATTGTGACTTGACTGGAGAATTTTGACAAAAGTTTTTGAACATTTAAAAATAGTATATTTAAAAGAATAGTGTCTCATTTTAGAGCCAAAAGATACTTGGGTAAGCTCCTTAATGTTCTACAAACGGAGGCCCTAGTTGTCTGCTTCAGCCTCTGTATCTAAAGTTCAATATGGCCTGGGCATGAATATCATCCTAGACTTCTAGCCATTTCTCCTGGCCTCTTTTATCTTAGCTGCATCATAATTTCTTATTTCTTTATCTTTATTGATCCAACTTGCCTCCCCTACTCACTATTCTCTGTCTTATGGCTCAGACCCTCCCGGGCTCTCTACCTCACACAGTTTTAAAGAGATCAACAATTGTTAGTCATGTGGATTTACCAGAAGAGTATTTTTGGCATGTATCCAGTTTCTAAAATAAAAAGTTTTGATTACAGCCGGGCGTGGTGGCGCACGCTTGTAATCCCAGCATTTGGGAGGCTGAGACCTGGAGGATTGCAGTTTGCGGACAGCCTCAGCTACATAGTGAGGCCCTCTGCAACTCAGTGAGACCCGGTTTCAAAATAAATAATAAAATATAGGGAGGGTGTAGCTTGGAGGTCAAATGCCCCTGGGTTCCATCCCCAGACCTGCAAAAAAAAAAAAAAAAGTTTTGATTACTACCAAGAAAGTAATCAACCCTGCAGCGTAGCATCCTGGGCTTACACCCAAAGGGAGAAGAGAGGCTCAATCTTAGCTATGAGATATCATAGGGCATCGAGTCTCAAGGCCTGGCAAAGGAGGCGTAATGCAGGACAACTGAGGGACAACCCTGTGTGTCATTATCCAGGCTGCAAACAGAAAGAGGGTTTGAGCAAGTCTTGAAAGAGTTTCATGTTAGAAGGGCAATTTTATATCATCAATGCCAAGAGAGGTCTCAGCAGGGACCCACTTTCCTCTTCTTTGAGTGAATGATATACTAATAGGAGTTTCAGGGTGTGAAGAAGCAGACCACAGGAGGCCTCCTGTTATTTTGTGAGGCTTAGCCACAGGGAGAGTTCCAGTGGGCAGAGCTGCATAGACTTGCCCCTCTAGCGGTGCCACAGCGAGCCAACTCCATCATCACTGTCACGGCCCAAGGGCTGCCTCTGCTTAAAGCATTTTACCAAGTCCAACTGGAAAACACTAAAAAGGCCTCCTTTTTGGAGATACCACTGAGAAGTTGGCTTTATTTGGAAATCACCTAGGAGCATTTGAAACTAGATATTTCTAAGACCAGAGGTTTTAACTCAGTGAATTTGGGAGGGATTCTGGAATCCCTACATATGCCTTCAGTACTCTTGCATATTCCGATGTCTCTGCTAACAGATTACTATCACTATTCAGACAGCAGAATATAGGCCAGTTATTTAGGGAAAGAATATCAATGATTCTAACTACTTGTAACTGAGAAAAAAAGATATATATATATATATATATATATATATATATATATATATATATTTATGTGTGTGTGTGTGTGCACATATGTATTTTTTTTTTCTCTCAGAAATGTGGTAGGATTTTGTGAACTGAATTGCTGGGTAAGTTTGAGTGGAGTAAATAAACTTGAAGTTACTAATGGTTGAAAAGATGTTGAGAGAAAATTACTTTAATATTTGGAAAGATGGGTTCTATAGATGGCAGTATTTTAGAGATCATAGAATTAAAATTATAATCAGTATTTTTCTGTTATATAAAATTTTGTGACTAGGATTGTCAGTTTTAATTTAATTGGATTGTGACTGGCCCATAACTAAATAAATATTCCCAGTTACTATGCTGAAATATACTCAATCTCTTCATACCTTTATTTGCAAATGGTTTATTTTTCTCCTTTTTACCACAGCCCTTCCCACAGTAAACCTACTGGAATTTAGATTCACTTTGAGTTTGCTTTTGAAACATGGTAGTCTTCTGTAAAAATCCCTGAAGAAACCATCATTAATTCTTCAAGATACTTTTTTTTGTTAACTGTATGTAGAGCTTTGATATTATTTTGATTTTATTATGTGACAGAATTTTATATAGGGAGACAGAATATTTTTCTTTTTCTTTTCATCATCTGACATTATGGTCATCTTTAGAATTGCAAATGCTGGAGAAAGAAGAAACAAAACCAACACTGTAATAAAAAATGTTTTGGAGATTCTCCTTTGACATGGTGTTGGTAAGGGTATAGCAAGATTCCATGCGTGTGCTCCTGTGGAAATGAGGAACTCATCTTTCTCAATTACCCTTGGAATTGCTCCTGCAGGAAGAAGCAGCATGGTATTAAGAATTTGTTTCAGTTATGAATAGTAATTTGGATAAAAGATTATTTGTTGTCTTAGACTTTTCTCTCAGAGTAATTCTTGCATTGACCAGCATTGGGACCATCATTACCTTAAGAGCAAAAACACAAAGGTGCCCCTTGCTGTGAGGATAATATAGAATCCTATATTTAAAAAATTTAAAAAATCCTAGCTCTGTTTTTCAATTCAAACCAAATTTATAACTTATTTTTTAAAATATACTTTTATCAGTACATTGTAATTTTACAGTGAGATTCAATTTGACATACATGCAGAGCACTTGGTATGATTTCCTTCACATCCCACCCTATCCCTACCTCTGCCCTGAACATTTTAGTGAGATTGGCAGTGATACCTTTGTATATGGATAGAACATTGTTTGAACTGTTTCCTTCCTCAAGTCTACTTTTTCCCGTTCCTTCCTCCAAACCTCTTCCTCTATTTTACTAATCTCTCTTTTCGTTTTTCTGAAGTCTTGTGTTTCCTATTTTCTTTTTGCTTTTACATATGAGAAAACATGAAAGACCCTGACTTTCTCAGACTCACTGATCTCACTTCACATGATATTATTTAGTTACATCCATGTTGTTGCAAATGAAATAATTTAGCTCTTTATGACAGAATAAAATTCCATTGTGTGCATATACCACATTTTCTTTATTCATTCATCTTGTTGATAAACACCTAGGTTGATTATGTAGTTTGGCTATTGTGAAATGTGAGGTCTAATATCTAGAATACATAAAGAACTTATTAAAAAAACAATTAAAAATCGGCAATTTAACTGCATATAGACACTTTCCGAAAGAAGAATTAAAAATTGTTATCAGATATTTAAAAACATGGCAACATCATGAGCAATTAGGGAAAGTCAAATAAAAACAACACAGATTCCATCTAACTCCAGTTAGAATGACAAGCATCAAAAATACAAAAAAAAAAAAAAATAGGATGTTACGCCAGGCGTGGTGGCGCACGCTTGTAATCCCCACGCTTGGGAGGCGGAGACAGGAGGATCGCGCAGGTTCGAAGCCAGCCACGCTGGCTTAAGAGACCCTGTTTCCAAATAAAATATAAAAATAGGTCTGGGAGTGTAGCCCGGAAGTAGAAGGGTTTCCAGGAACCCCAGTACCACACATACACACACACACACAAAATAATAATAGGATGTTAGGAAATAGGAATTTTTACATACTGTTGGTGGGAATGTAAATTAGTACAACTACAATGGAGATCAGTATGGTATGGAAGTTCCTCAAAAGACTAGGAATAGAACCATCATATGACCCGGCCATACAACTGCTGGTGTCCTTCCAAAAGAACTAAAGTCGAAATAGTATAGTGACACAATTCACAATAGAAACAAAATGTCTTTGACTCCAGTTGTAATATACAGAACATTTGAAATATTTTGTTTATCACAATACAAACATAAAATAGGTAATTCATTAAAATATTTTATTATTTTTTCTGGTACTAAGGATGGAATCCAGGCGCTTCTACCTCTGAGCTATACCTCCAATCCTATTTACATGGTCTCACTAAGTTGCAAAGGGACTCATTAAATTGTTGAGGCTGGCTGTGAACCTGTGATCCTCAAGCCCTGACTTGGATTTAGTACAGAGCCAGGAAGATATATAATAATAGCCAACAATTACTGCACATTAATTTTAAGGCAGGTTTTATTCAAAGGGGTAAGTATAAACTCATTTATAGTAGACCCTTCTTATTTGCAAGTAGGTGGGTCATTCCAAGATTCTCAGTAAATGCCTGAAATCATAGATAAAATTGAACCCATATATGCTATATTTTTCCTATACACACATTCCTATAATCAAATTACTTTTAGAAATTAGGCAGTATAAGTTCATAACCATAACTAATAATGAAGTAAAGCAATTATGTACTGTAAATAAATAAGTATAATATTCTGTGGTAAAAATGTCAGCATCACTATTTTCATACTTCAGAGTCATTAACAAATAATATAAGGGTTTACATGAACACAAGCACTGTGATATGACCACAGTAGTCTGATGACTCAGATAGCTACTGACTAATGGGCAGGTATATAGTACAGGACACTGCACAAAGGAATGATTCATGCCCCAGGTGGGACACAGGAGGATAGAGCAAGATTCCATCATGCTATTCAAATCTCAGAACATTAGTGAGGCCCTTTGCAACTCAGTGAGACCCTGCTTCAAAATAGAAAATAAAAAATAAGGCTTGGGGTGTAGCTCAGAGGTAAAATATCCCTGGATTCTATCTTCAGTAACACACACACACACACACACACACACACACACACCTCAGAACAATGCACAGTTTAAAATTTTATAATTATTAAATGTTTGATATCATATTTTTGAGCCATTGTTTTAGTTATTCATGGAAAGTGAACCCATGGATAGAAGTGACTACCGTATACTGATAATTACCTTACTTTTTAGGTGAGGAAAAGATAGAGAACTCTAATAACTTTACCAGAATTCCATAACTAATAACTTTTGAACTCAGTGCATTTTTAGAACACTAGAAAGGCATAAGATTAAAAGTTTTCTTTATTGCTTAGAGTTTTCTGGAAAAATCTGCTGGGCACTAAAAGCTTAGGAGTCCCCACACCCTAGCAGGCACTGCTTTCTCTGTGTGTGAAGTTGCACAGGCTCAGGTTTAAGCTGCTGTCTATTTTTGCTACTAAGATTTCTCTGATTTGTAGTATTTAAAACCAAGTCCAAATTCCTGAGCAAACATACCATGATGGAAAGGCAGGTCAAGAGGATTGAATAAGTCTTATCAGCTGTATTTCATCTTGCCAAAGTAGAGTCTAAACCTTTCCATTATAATTTGAATCCCAAGCAAAGGAAGAGGAATAGTAGGCTAACTATTGTTTGTGTTATCAATTAATATTCATAGTACCCATTTTGTTAAGGTGCTTTGTCAGTTATGCAGTTCTGTGCTATACAATCTTCCATCTGATCCTCACCAAAGCCTTAGAGATGCAAGAGGTCAAAAGTTTTTTTTTGTATTATTTTTACTTAACAGATGGAGGCTAAGTAGCTTGTTTGAGGTCAGGCAATGGTAATGTTCATTAATATCTGATCTAGATCTTCAGATTGGCAGATCTCATAATCATAATCCCTCTACTTTATAAACTGAACCTTTAGGTACCATCAGCCACCTTCTAAATGTGAAATTTACATTGGTCACACTGGCTTGTCTGACAAAGTGGATAATTAAGTGTTATCCACTCTCTACTGGGAACAACCTGAAGGTGTGTCTGTGTTAGTTAATCAGTGCCACACAGGAAAGATAAGGCTCTATTATCTTTACTACTGTAGTACACTTGAAAATACAACAAAAGGATCTTGAAGCTATTAACATAAGCTTCTGATCCTTGAGGAAACTCAACACTTGAGCTATCATCAACAGTCCTTGAGACAGGTAACCCAGGAGTGCAATGGTCATGATTACACTTGACAAACAAACTTAAAAAGATATCAGGAGCTACTTTACCAGGTCCCCTGCTAAGAACAGAAATGAAAACTGGAGAAAACCCCACTGCATAGCATTATAACCTGAGGATGTGGACTGTTTTGCACAAGAGCGGACTGACTGCAACCAAATATTTTCATTGGAAATACATAAATGAATAACTTTGTTGAATTCTGCTACCTGGGAAGTACATAAGATATACAATTTAAATTCTAATCATGGGTAGTAAAAATCCTATGATACTATTTTACTGAGGAGAATACCAACTCTAGCAAGATTACAAGTTAGGAAATTATATTTTTCTTGTGCAAATTTGTTCTTTAGCATCATTCAGTAATAAGAATTGTTTGTTTTATTCAACTGATAAGTTCCTTCTAAACCAAACCTACTATTAGGTTGAGCCATATGAAATTGCCAATATTTGACTGTTTCTAGCCAATAAATACATTTCCATATGATCTTATCTAATACATACCAAAACATGAATAGAAATATTTAGAGAAATTTAAATTGTCCTAAACATTAGCGCTACAAAGCATTTTAGTAAAAACATCAAGGGGAAATCAAACCCTTTTACTGAAACAATAATTTGTAAATATATGATTTATAGTAGTTATCTTGTGTTTTTTATTACTAGACTAGTAATATGATGATTATTAAGGTAAATATGAGTCACTGCCTTTATTTCTTGGCTTTGTGGAAGAAAGGAAAGAAGCAGAGCATCGTCATATAAATAATTAGACATATGTCAGGTTCCATGGGGATCTATGTGGGAGCTGAAGGTAAATTCGTTACTGGTAATAAGTCTGGAAACTGGTTTGGGCTCACCAAAAACAAAACATTTATGTGTATATCTGTTCCTACAACGGATGTATTTCCCATTTTTTTTTTATATTTGGGAGCTGAAATGTTTCTCTGTGTGATCACATGTACAGATGTTAGTTTTATCAGGAGTGACAGATGACAATTTTTAGAAGGATTTAATATATCTTTAAACATGACATCCACATAAAGCAGTTATCCACTATTCTCTTTGGTGAAAACTTTCAAAGATTATGTCAAGGGGGAAAAAACACCTTCTATTACTTTTGTAGAAAAAAAATCATAGTAATATTTTAATTTATGCTTATTCCTTATCTCTACCTTATTTCAGTGAAGAGAAAAAACATTTCCCTTCTTTCTTATACTTTATTATGTTGCAACTATGTATCTTATAATAAGATAACTTTTGTGTTGAATTAGTTACAGTAGAGCAGCCCACACATTTAATCACTACTAAACAATATCTTTACTCAAATGCTCGGGCACTAAAAATACTGCTGAGATTCAGCTTCAGCTCAGCCAACCAATAATTGGATATTATAGTCAATCAGTAGGCCTTAATATCTAGCTACTTTTTCCTCATTAATAAATATTGAGAATCATCTGTGTGCCAAATCCTGTCTCCGGTATAGGGAATAATGTATATTTAGGAACATTAGATAAGACATGAAGTAAATCAGGGAAAACATTTCAGAGTCTAGGAAAAGGTGATAAAAACATTATGAACACAGAAAAGGCTTTCTTACAAGGTTAGAGACAGACAGAGGAAATGGCAAGGAACCACATTGGTTTCCATGTAGAAAATGCAAGAGGAAGAGAAGGGAGACAGACTGGGTTCTTAGCAGTCTCTTTGACTCACCATGATTATTTCAGCTACTGAATAACTGAATAAATTGAGTAGAGAGGCTGTCCTGTACTGAGCTGTAAAACAGTCTCCGAATGAGAAAATTCCATTTTAAACTTAGAGGAAAAAAGAAAAATATAAAACAACACATTTCTTGCAGGAAACATGTCACCGAAGCAGATTGTAGGGACTAGAATTCGTTCCCTGTACAATTACTGCTGAGTGTTTGTTAAAATAAAAAATAAGATTGTTTATCAGCATAAGGAATGAAAATATTTGGGTATTTTGCTTTAGTCCATTAAATATGTTTTGTTTTGCCATTCTTTTCCCAGTGTTCATGCAATGTGGGGTTCTAGTAGCCCTTAAGGGGCAATGTATTAGCTGCCATTTCTACCAGTGTTTTGATAAATTTTCACATTGAAAGATGACATTTTAATAATATTCAGAACAAACCTGGGTTAATATTTGACTTCTAAGTTACTCTTACAGACAAGTGAGTCCAATTGGCAGAAGATGGGTATTCTCTTTTTGCCAGGGTTCCATTCTAAGCAAAGCATACACATTTTTCTTGAAACAATGGCTAGTGAATGGCATGAGAGAAGTGATGCAACCCAAACGTGAAAAGACCAAGGCAAAGCAACTAGCTTTGTCTTCAGAACTCCTACTGTTTTGTCTGGTGGTCTCATATCTCTAATAGTTAATCCCATTAAGCATCCAATACTTACTAACAAGACCACCAGCTACTTACACAGTTATTTAACTACACTCTTGTACTGCTTTGGCATAATGATGTTTCAATTAGTGGCAGACTAGGATATATGCTGGTGGCCTCATAAGATTGTGATGGACCTGAGATTCCTGTGACCTGGTAACATGGTAACTGCCATATCATCCCCGTATAACACAGTACTTAAGTGTCTGGTGATGGTGGTGTAAACAAATGAGCATGCTGAGCTGCCAGTTGTATAAATATATAGAACATACAATTAGGTACAGTACATAATACTCAGTAATCATAATGAATGACTATTTCTGATTTTTGTATTTTTCTATAAGTCATTATTTTAGGGTAATATGCCTATTTTTAAAAGAAAAATATTTCCAGGTGTGGTGGCGCACGCTTGTAATGCCAGTATTCAGGAGGCTGAGACCGGAGGATTGTGGTTCTTGGACAGCCTAAGCTACTTAGGCCCCCCGCAACTTAGTGAGACCCTGTTTCAAAATAAAGGATAAAAAATAAGGCTGGGGGTGTAGCTCGGAGGTAGAATGCCCCTGGGTTCCATCCCCAGTACCGCCAAAAAAAAAAAAAAGGAAAAAAAGAAAAAAAATTAACTCAAACAGTATTCCACTTTACACCAGCAGCACCTAATGCAAACTTTTGTTAACTACATCTTGATTATGTTATTTTCTCTTGTGCTCAATTTAATGTTATGCTGTTTTATCTGTGCATCATGGTCCTAGGAGCAATAGGCTATCCCATGTTCACACACACACACACACACACACACACACACAGACAGATACACACACATACTTCATAAATACACCATATAGCCTAGATATGTGGAGAGCTATACCATCTAGGTTTTGTGGAAGTATGGTCTGTGATGTTCACCCAGTGTTGAAATCACCTATCAATGCATTTGTCAGGACAGAGTCCCATGTTAAGTGATGTAAGACTATATAGGCAAAGGAAAATAAAACAAAAACCCTTTCTGTGGCCACAGAAAAAGCATCTAAACATAGAAGACTGCAAGTATTGTTCTCAGGCAGATAAACAATTAGGAAAGTAGCACAATGAGGGGAGATGATGTCCTGGGCATCATGAAGTGTTTATTCATTTCTTCTTACTCACAGAACTACTCTGCTTCAATTTGGCGAGACCCAGCAGTATTTTAGGCACTCCATAGAGGGGGGCCCAGAAATAGCAGTCATCCTCACCCTGCCCTAGTCAAAGCCTTGCAGTTGGAGGAAGAGGAGAGATGGTTGAGGACATTTTATCCCTGTCAGTGAAAAATAGCACAGTTGGTGCCTAACTTTCTTTTCTGAAAATAGCACAGGTAGTTTTTCAGCCAAATGAGATTTTTATCAAAAGAGGAAACAAAGGCAGAATGTGAAGAGAAATGGGTGTCAGTGCTTCCAAAGATCTAAGTTTTGTTTTAACATGATAAAAGAAACAGTGTTTCCAGGCCCTTTAAAATTTCCCAACTGGAAATGAATCAAATAATGGCAAATGAGATATTCATATTTTTTTTTAAATGAGAGGGCATGTAAAATATAAGTCAAATGTAAATTAAAGTTGAAAAGATGTAAAATAATTAGGTCAAGAGTAATCAGTAAAATATATGCCTAACCAAACAATACTTTGATATTCTGGCCTGGAAAAAGAATTAGGGAATATTTTGAAATGTAACATCTCTACAACTCTGTCCAGAACTCACAGCTGCAGAAACAGAAGTAAACAACTCATCCTAGTGGAAGCCTGCAAAGTTAGGGAACAGCTAAAGACTAAAAAACTTAAATGAGATTCTTGTTAGTTATCATTGATGTGATAATAAGTTATATAAATTCCCAATGGAAAACTACAAAAGGATATTTGTTGAGATAGGGATACAAATAACTTTTGCTTGTTTGTTTTGCTTCAAAGAAAATAACAAGAATAGGTGTATCCAATATTTGCTTTCTGTTGTGTATGTATTTTATATCCACTCATTTAGCATGAAATCTTCCCCAGTGCCCTTTCATAGATGATTAGGTGCTGGAAAGTTGTTCCTGTTTACTAGGCATTGCTGAAAGCTATGCTCTTATCTGTATCTCTTCTCCCCTCAGTTTGCTTCACTTAAACCTGTGTGTCAAAGGTCTTCCATGCAGATAGCCAAATCAGATAAAAAATGCCTGGGAGTAGAAATTGGGACCTGACCATCAATCTTCAAATATCTATTGAATGAGTGAAAGTTAACACTTTAGGATTTTGTAGCAGTTACATGAGTCATTTACTTAGGTGTTAAAGCTATACCAAAATCTCAGATATGACTTAAGATTCAAATGTAAGCATTCATATAAAAATATTAATAGGCACAATTGTATGTTTGACAATAGTTGTTATTTTATGCATTTTATTGCTTGGATTCCAAAGAGATACCTACTTCTCCATTTAGTACAAAAGTAACCCATAAGCAAGATGTTGCAGAGACCCCAGGAAAATTGCATTAATGACTTCAGAAAATACTTAATGTTACAACCTTAGTATATCATTAAATTGAGCTCTTTTACATAAGTGCACTAAAAACATGAAGAAACTATTTGTCATCTATAATTTAGCAAAAAATCAAATCACTACCTCTACTTGGATTTCTTTTTTAAATACACTTTTATTGGTGCATTACAACTATTATAATGAGTTTCAGAATGATAAAACATATATGCACATCGCACTTAATGTGTTTCCTTCCAGATCCTACCCACCCATACGTGTTATTGAAATTGGTATTGATAATTTCTTATATGCACATAACATTATTTTAACTGTTCATTCATCAACTATACTCTCCCCCACATCCCTTCCTTAATCCATTATTTTACTGGAATCTCTCCTCCTTTATCTGCTTTCTCTTTGGAAATCATTTATTTTCAGTTTGGTTTTCCTTTGTTATTCTGACTGATCAATTTGTAGCATCTGGATAATTTCACATTAACATCTGGAATTGAGATTTTGTTTTGGTCTGATGCATATAGACTATTTCTTTAAGAAATGTATTTTTCCAGCTGCTATTTATTCATTTCAAAAAGAGATGTTCAATGTAACTACCTCTAAAATTTTTTTTAGGAGACACAACCGTGTTCACTCTAAAGTCCTACAAGCCTATTTTCTTTCCTATTGTCTTTTCCCATTCAAATGGTGGAGATCTGTGTAGCAGGAAGAGTTTGAGAGGGTAACACGTGTTGTTACTCAGTGTAGGGACTTTGGAAATGAGGCTTGTTTTGGAATCTCTGTCTTATAACCTTTGGCAACTCTTTGAAGTTCATTTTCTTTACCAAAAGATGATGAAGTATAAATACATATCTTTCAATGGTGAGCATATTAAATGAGACAATTTATACAAATTATCTAGTTCAAGGTGACTAGCCAGTAAATGGTAATGGTAATTACCTTTTATTCCAAAATAGTATAGAATGAAACTTAAATTTTCTTCATTTCCTAATATCCTAGTATTTTAGGCACACACATAGTTGTCAAGAATTCGTACAAGGTTTCTTGAGAACTGCAACTGAATCTTATCTCTTAAAAATGTATTCTCTGAATGGAAGAGAAGGAAGAAATTAAGCCTTCTAAAGATATTATAGGGGAAGCCAGATAATATAAAGTATGTTACAAAATAACTGATTTTAGGCTAAGCTTCAGATTTCACTATAAAACAAAATCTATAAGTAAGAGCTATTGAGATAGCAGAGATAAAAGGGTCCTACTCTCATTGTAATGAATGGAATATTATTCAGACTGTTTTTGGAACTCTTTTTGGAGTTGGTTATTTTTGTACTGATGACTACTCGACTCCGAATGACTTTTGTTCATTTCCTCTAAATTATTTTTTTCTGAGACAAAATTTTATATTGAAATAGTCAAATAAATGTTCTAAAGTTTCTGAACATAGCTCTGAATAATTCAAAAATCTCCGAGTTTTAGATAAGTATGGAAACAAGGCAATTACTTTAAAGGAGTTTTCATTCATTTACTTATGATTTTTGATATTTTTTGAAAAAAATTAGCAGCTTCATTTTATATTCACAGATTAAAAGGAATTTTAAAAGGAGTATGAGTTAGCGGTTTTAGAGAAATTATCTTAGTAACAGGGATTTCACACATTAGTTCTAAAATCATAATAATTGTCTTTAATATATTCTTTCCTGTGCTCCTATACTACATTTTTAAAAAGTGAGGGTTTGCATATTATCTATTTTTTTAAATTCTTTTTATGATAGCAAAGTGGGTGTGCAGTAATACGGGATAAGGAAATAATTGAAGAGATGACAAAATCAATTTATTATCACTATACTTATTTCCAAGAGAAGGGTCAAGGATATATACGTAACAACACTTGATTTTACTGAGCAAAAAAATGAAAATTTAACTTAAAATTTAAAGAAAATTGTATACTGGCTGTTCATCTGGAATGTATTATTATTGCAGTCCAGCTTTTAATTTAATTCAGAATTTTCAGACAATTAGGACAAAAAAAGAAAAATATTAAATTATATAATAATTTCCTCGTCTGCCAAAGAAAAGAGAGCATCCAAGTTTTTAAGACAAACATTTTCCTGGCAATGAGCTCTCAGAGCAAATTTTAGTGTGGCCCTTTTGCTAAGACTTCAAGACAGCAAAAAGTACAGTCTTCAAGGACAACTAGTAGAAAGAAAAATGTTATTTATTTCTACAACATGAGAAAGCTAAGAATATAAACCTAAAATTCTCATTCAATAAAGATATACGTGTCTCTGAGGAGCATGGTAATATGATTCAATTGCATAATTTTCTGACATTCTAACTTAACCCACAAGAAAGCCCTGGGGATGGGTGGTTAGTGTGTCCATTTTGTTGTCATTCTCAAATGTCAAGTGTGCAGTTAAATGCTCAGGGTTGAATTATTTGACAGCAACTTAAGCATCAATATTCTTTATTGCCTGTATTCTCTGTGTGATTAGCATACAGAGTGCATACCTACCCAAGTGGAGAGCCAGCCCAGCTCACTGCCACACAGAAATGATTTTGTTTTAATGGCTTTGGATTAGAACAATATATTTTCTGAATGTATACTTTGAACAATAACAGCTAACATTTACTGATCACTTGCCATGTGCCAGTACTTTGAAACTCTTAATTCATCAAACCTTCAAAATATCCTCATACAGTAGAAACTATTATTATTCTCATTTAGAAATAAGTAAACTGATTAGTGATATCCCTTGGCCTAAGGTTATAGGGATAGTAAGTTGCACAAACAGTATTTAGTGTTTAGTCACAATCATGAAGATACTTTCCAGGTGCCTACAGATTTGCATAAGCACAGAACAAGAAGATAGAAACGTTAGGCAAAGCAAGACATGACGTAAACAAAAATAAGGGTACAATAACTGATATGTTCTTATTTAACTATGAAAGATAGCAATATGACTCTTTTCCAAAACAATGAAAAGAACTATATCATAATCAGAAGTCAAAGATGAAGAAAGCTTTAAAAATCAATGTACCGCATGATAGCTGAATACATGAATTAGCCTACTTCCTAGCTTTAGGTTGTAAAATGTTAGACTTATGAAGGTGGTTGTGAAAAGTGCACTGAAGAAGTTGAATTAAAAAACAAAATATGAGCAGGACTTACTCCTAGCTCTTCCACTCTGGCACCATAGATGTGCATTCTTTTTTTTTTTTTTTTTTTTTTTTTTGCGATTCTGTAGATGGAACCCAGGGGCATCCAACCTCTGAGCTACATCCCCTGCCCTACTAGTTCTTATTCTTTATTTTGAAACAGGGTCTCACTAAGTTGCAGAGAGTCTCACTAAATAGCTGAGGCTGGCCATGAACCACCATCTTCCCATCTCAGCCTCCCAAATGCTGGGAATACTTGTGTGTGCCATCATGCCCGGCTTAGATGTGCATTCTTAAATATTAAATTTTATCTAAAAATTAGTTTAAAAATCCTTTTTCCACTACCCTATAGATTTTTTTGTGATAGCAAGTAGCATACTGTATATGCATATTCTTACAGATTCTAATGCAATCTGAAAATGTACTGTATTCAACCACACTTGACATGAGTGAAAGATAAGCATCCAATTGACATATAAGAAGTTCCAAGTTATTTTAGTTCAGTTAAAAGACAAGTAGCTGGTAGATTCCTTTTATGACATTTAAAACTGAAATTTTATCTGTTATAAATCTATTCCTAATTACTCTGATTCAGTCTTTGCTGAGACTTTACTACACTGGAATATATGCCAAGAGTAAAGAGATAGCATTCCTCTAAGAATCATAGGCAGATGAGAAACTTCTGCAGGCTAAAAAAGTGCTTTACTCTTTTTAACTGCTTTCCTAAAGAATGGAAGAAATGAAGTCATGAGGACCCACGGCGGTATCAAGGGGTTGCTGTTTTTTACAGATGATGTATAAGAATGAAAAACTCAGTCTGAAATTTCTTGAGGGGACAAAGAAAGGTACAGCACACTTAAGTTTTTGTTTATATTTTAAATGCCAATTAAAAATAGCACAAAGTTATGTAAAGTGACTTCCTATAGTTTAGATGTAGAATAATCCTGAAGAAAAGCTCATATATTGACAATGCAAAAGTATTAAGAGGTGACATAATAGATTCGGAGTTCTAATCTCCTCAGTGGATTAATCATTGATGGATTAATAATTTGAATGGACTTCTAGGGTATAACTGTAGGCAGGCAAGATGTGGCTGGAGGAGGTAGACCCCTTAGAGGTATGCCCCTGGTGCTCTTTCTGCCCCTGGTCCCTTTCTCTGGCTTTCTGTCTTGTTTATGGCTGCCATGAGTTAACAGCTGCCCTCTATACTCCTTGCATCCATCATGTTTATACCTTTAATCCTGCCAACAGTGGACAGAACCTCTGAAATAATGAGCCCAAATAAATAGTTTCTTCTTTATGTTGTTTATATCAGGTAGTTGATCTCAGCAATGAAAAAACTGACTAAAACAAAAATTTATGCCACAAAAGTGGAGTCATTTTGTGACTAACCTGACCATTTTGTTCAGAAAACTTTGGAACTGATTGGTGAGAGGAGTATGGAAGGGTTTGGAAATGTAGACCATTATGGTTTGGGTTTAGAATATCCTTGGAAAAAAGCTCATATCTTTGCAATACAAAAATATTCAGAGGTGATATAATTAAATCAGAACTCATCAGTGAGTTAATCTATGAATAGATTAATAATTTGAATGGATTTATTAGGAGGTAACTATAGGCTGATCAGGTATGAATAAAGAAAGTGGGTCTCTGGAGGTGGCCTTGGGATTGTATTTTTCCCTGACCCCTTCTTCTGTCTCTTTCTCTGCTTCCTGGATGCCATGAGTTAAGTAGCTGTCCTCTGCTATATTCTGCTACCATGATGTTTCTGTATTGGAGCTGGCCAACCATGAACTAAACCTCTGAACCTGTGAGCCAAAATAAACCCGTTATCTTCTAAGTTGTTCTTTTCAGGTATTTTGTTTACAGCAATAAAATAGCTCACAAAAACATTTGTATGTAGAGAACTGTGTTAGAGTAAGAAGATAAAGATGAAGAGAATCTTGTCCTCTTCATGTTATTTCCACTGACAACAGCAGTTTGTTTGATATGTATTATTCTAGATTTCATTTTCCATGTATATATGAGTACCTACATATAATATATATACTATATATTATACTAAATATACTATATATTATATACTATATATACTATTATATACTATATATACTATATAGTATTTTTTACACAACTCAGTCATCCTCTACATAAAATTATGATTTTTTCACTTTATAATATTATACACTTTTTTCTCAAGATTTACTTTTTATTTTAATGTAATACTCCATAAAATATAAATATTCTACAACTTAATTTACCATATCCTCATTAAGGTTTTTAAGTTTATTCCAAACTCCTCATGATTATAAGCAGTACTGTAATAGGTAAATATACTTATGTTCTTCTATGAATATTTCCATAAATAAATCTGATAAGATAAAATGTTTAGTTGAGGCATATATACCTATTTTTAGATGAACTGGCTTGTGAATAAATATAAAATATATGTCTAGGTAATATGAAAGTTTTAATTTTTTAATTAGTAGAAAATTATCAGTTATTCATAGTATAGCTAGATCTGGTATGTTAACAATTGAAGAAAGTTTAAAATATAATGTCTAGTATCTGTATCCCAATCTCAAAAAAGACATTCTGTTAATAACCAGAAATTATCATATCCATAAGAGAAAAATACTTGGCACATTTTTTGAAATTGCTAAAGCAGATCAAGATATCTTAGCCTAAGACACTGAGATACATATTTGGGTTCATCCAGTTCTGCCCCTTGCCTTACTTGTTTGGGACTTGGGTTCATCACTCTACACAATTGGCTATTTTCTCGGACAGGCATGAATTCTGAAACAGAGTTTGGCAAAGAAATAAAGTTTAAAGTGCAACTCTGCAAGTGGTTTATTTCTAGGACAAGTCAGAGTTTTGAGACAAAGTTTAAGATTCTGGAAGCTTCCAGTTAACCAACAGTTATATGACTTAAAATGGTTAGGATTTTGAGAGTGTCTAGTCAACTAAATTGGCATAGTTAGACTATAATAAACTTTAGAACTTGAAAGGCTTTATGAGGATTAGACTGGTCAAAATGTATAATTATTTTATAAATAAAGTATTTGGAGATTTTAGATGTAAAGATTAAGTAAAGCAAAATATTTTTGCGATTAGTATACCATAAATCATCTTGACATTAAATGTGATTTTTATGACTTTAGCAATTATATCTTTCCCTTCTGATGATTTTTCAGTTTTATTTCTAAAATTATTTTGTTTTAGGCTTACCTATCAGTACTTGAGAGACTGAAATAGCATTACAGTTTCACACGAAACACAAAATAACTTAGGGAGACTTGTTTCAAATAGGGCTGGGGTGAAATGCAGGTGTAGAATGCCCCTGTACCACCTGTGTGCATGCACACACACACACACACACACACACACACACACACACGTTTATTTATCCTGTCCTGTGATTTTTCTATGACTTTTTAGCATGTCTCTTTACACTGGGTTGAGAAATCTTCATGGAAATTAGTAACCTGTAACTAAGATAAAAAGGCAAAAATATAGAAAAATGTGGAAGTGAGTACCGCTGATGAATCCAAATGTACCTAATGTGTTCTCCTGATACTTCCTTGTTGCTTTGAGTGAAAAATAGCTTGTACTTTGCAAGAACGTTTTGAACCCAAGTGAATCAGTATGCCCCTTCCGCTAGCCTTTTCAAGGAGACCTTTTGAATGCTGAAATGATTAACAATATCTGAAGCTAAATTGCAGAAACTTGTGGTGTAGTAATAGTGGATAGGAATATGTATTAGCCCAGAGGGCCCTTCTGGGCATAAGACAAAGACCTCTTTCCCATTGTCCCTCACTGATGGTGGGCTTGGGATGTATTTTCAGAAATAATTATTTATAGAGAACTTATAAAAACGAATGAATCACCCTTATTACTGTGCTTGTTCTGTTTTGAGATGTTTGTCTATGAGGTTTTTTCAATTGGTAGATTTAAAATTTAATAAGAAAAACATTTTTAAAAAATTCTTTGAGAACCCTAGAGTCTGTAAATACACTTTCACATTGTTTTTTTTTAAACAAACCATTTTGATGCTGTTGTTTACCATTGCATTTTTATTTAATTTGAAGATTTTTTATTTAGCATACATTAGTCCTATGAATTAATGACTTTTTGTTCCAGCATATCTGGTCTTATTGTCTTTGTTTGCAAAGATGTGTCTGCTACTCCAAGAATCTCCCTGAATTTCACTTTTTTAGAACTGGCAGAGGTGTATTCTGGAAAGAGGTGCTAACTAAATCTGTAAATTATATGTTTTTTTTTGTTTGTTTTTGTTTTTGCGGGTGTGGAGGTGGAACCCAGGGGCATTCGACCACTGAGCTACACCCCCTGCCCTATCTTTTATTCTTTATTTTGAAACAGGGTCTCACTAAGTTGCTGAGGACCTCACTAAGTAGCTGAGGCTGTCCTCAAACCCTGATCCTCCAGTCTCATCCTCCTGAAAGCTGGGATTACAAACGTGCGCCACTACGCCCGGTGTAAATTATATGGTTTTAAAAAATAACATTATCAGCCGGGCGTGGTGGCGCACGCTTGTAATCCCCGTGCTTGGGAGGCGGAGACAGGAGGATCGCGCAGGTTCGAAGCCAGCCGCGCTGGCGTAAGAGACCCTGTTTCAAAAATATAAAATAGGTCTGGGAGTGTAGCCCGGAGGAAGAAGGGCTTCTAGGAACCCCAGTACCACCAAAAAAAAAAAGAAAAAAAATAACATTATCAGCCGGGTGTGGTGGCGTATGCTTGTAATCCCCGCACTTGGGAGGCTGAGACAGGAGGATTGCACAGGTTCGAAGCCAGCCTCAGCTACTTAGTGAGGCTCTCAGCAACCTAGTGAGACCCTGTTTCCAAATAAAAATATAAAATAGGTCTGGGAGTATAGCCCGGAGGTAAAAGACCTCTGCGTTCCACCCCCAGTACCACACACACACACACACAAATAACATTATCTTATTAGTAAAGTTGTATATTAGACCTAAATTATCATTACAAGTGAGATTTAGGAAATTATATTGATGGCTTCTAAAAACTCTGGAAAAATCTGTGACTCAGTAAACTTAAAAGGAAGTAGCAAATTGCAAATAATATATTTTGAAATTATAATTAAAATGAGCTGGAGTCAGTTATCTGAGGGACTGAGCTATTAAATGTTTAGAAATTGCCTAAAATCTCAATTTTTTTTCTCAAGATAATCACTTCAAGTGAGAAAAAAAAAGATGTTTGCTGCTTCACTGCTTGGAGCAGCATGAAAAAATAAAGTTTGTGATCATTACTTATTATTATGATATCTATTTCAAGATTGTATGTATGTGAGAACAGCAGATGTACCTCAGTATCTTGTTTTGGGAAAAGGGAGTGGGGAGGGAAGGAGAGGAAAACTCAACAAAATTTCTGTGTGCTTGTATGTACTGACCACTATGAACAACATTATGATTTGGGACTATAATGCATCAATTAAAAGTATAAAAAATTAAGTTATTGCCGGGCGTGGTGGCACATGCTTGTAATCCCTGCGCTTGGGAGGCAGAGACAGGAGGATCGCACAGGTTCGAAGCCAGCCGCGCTGGCTTAAGAGACCCTGTTTACAAATAAAAATATAAAAAATAGGTCTGGGAGTGTAGCCTGGAGGTAGAAGGGCTTCCAGGAACCCCAGTACCACACACAAAAATTAAATTATGTGAAAAAGATCATTGATTGTTGTTTAGAACTTTCTTAAAATCTTTAAGTGAAACTTAGTTCTCTGAATTGATTTTTTCTGCATGTAGCTAAGTGTTCTATGAATACTTAATGCTTAATTCTATGTAAATCTTCTATCATAGGAACTAATAATGATGAGAGTTACTTCTCTTATTGGGCTCTTAGTCTAGCGATCTCAATGAATGAAGTCCAAGTACTAATGAATGATATAGAAATGTGAAAGTTTATTTGTAAGCCAATGAAAGATAGAGAGAAATTCCCTAATGTGTATGATGCATATTCAGAAACATAACGAAGTCAATCACTAAGACAAACATGAGAAGGAGGGCAAAGGAGGGAATGGGAAGAAAATTGGGGAAGGGCTAAATGTGTATATGTATGCCTCTACCATCTTAAACCCCTTTAAGATGTATGACTACAATGTACCAATAAAAAAATTAAAAAAAAAGAAAGACAAAATAGCTACTACTCAGAGGAGAAACTCTTAAATTTTATCCCTTTTCTCCCTTTTTGTGGTTTCCCATCTGCTCTTTTGTTAGTGGTCAGAATTGGTTCTTTAGGACATAATGCCTTTTGCTTAGTTTCCATCCTTAATTTGAATCATCTTGTGGGATGGTAGACTTTAACCTCCCGGGGCTGGTGGGTTTCAGTCTCCCGGGAGGGACACTTTTCTGTCTTCCCTTCCTCTTTCATCTCCCTTGGAATTTATTTACTCCCTTTGTCCTAAATTCAGCATAGAAGGGGCTGAAGGTTTAATTTCCATAGTCCTTGCCTGGTCATTGATCCCCTCATATCTTATTAGCTTTCCCTGGTTTTGTTCCTTTTTATAGATGTTTTATTTTAACCCTTTCTGTTCCCAGGTTCTCTCATTTGCCTCATGTCCCCTCTTCCTCATTATTTACAAATCATTAACATAATATTTAAAAAACTCATTTTTCCTAACCACATTTATAGTATAGTTTATGAAACAAATCTTAATATATCAGAATTTATTCCTTGTATACCCATTCACAGATTAGCAACAGCCTAGATAGTTTTATCCTTTTCTGTACATCTTGATCTCATTTAAGGAAGCTTTAGAGTATAGATGTGCTCACTACCAAACACAGTTTTACTCGTACTTATTGTCCAAAGGTAATTTTAGGGAAATATGACCCAGAAAGCTTGCATGCCATTCTTTTTTTTATGGCCTTCAAGATCTATGGGAGACTCTGTATCACTAGACACAAAACCAGGAAGCAATATTATATGTGAAGCTAACCACATGACTTGTCTTTTATGGTATTTATTATAACATTTGTGATTTGTGCTTTTATGGGAAATAAAAGTTCCCATTGTTTGCTGGTTCAGTGACTGCATCCTCACCCATGTGGCTTCACCACAAGAAGGTACTGTTGGATTTGAATACTGGCTATCAGACTTTCTATCTTTCTGTTCTTGGGCTAGTGCTTTAACCTCTTTGAGCCTCTTTCCTCATCCACAAAAATAAGGAAAATAATACATGTTTAACACTGATAAGTAAGATAAACTTACATTATAAAATCAGCATGGAGAATATGTAAATTGCCTCAACGAGTTGTTATCTTGCATATACAATAAAATTCGAGTCATTTCCTGGTCTCTTTTTTCCCCCAAAAAGCTCTTTGAAGATATATTTTACATACCACGTAAGTCACCAATTTAAAACACACAGCCTTGCTGGGCGTGGTGGCGCATGCTTGTAATCCTCGCACTTGGGAGACATAGACAGGAGGATTGCGCATGTTCGAAGCCAGCCGCGCTGGGTTAAGAGACCCTGTTTCCAAATAAAAATATAAAAAAATAGGTCTGGGAGTGTAGCCCGGAGGTAGAAGGGCTTCCAGGAACCCCAGTACCACCAAAACAAATAAACAAAACAAACAAACAACAACAACAACAAAAAAAACCCAGCCCAATAGTATGTAGTATAGTCACAGAGTTGTGCAGCCAGTGCTAGCATCCAATCTTAGGTCATAGTCAACACTCCAAACAGAAAACTTGATCACATAGCAGTTGCTCCACTCTTTAATCCTCCTGCCTCACTTGCTCCAGCTGCACTGAGTGGATGATGGAGCGTGTGAGGAAAGGATGGAAGCAGAAGAGAAGGAAGAAGCCGTTATCAGATTTAGCATTTATTAGAAGATAATTGCTAGTGATGTAAAGCGTGATGGTTCTGGCCACAGTGAAGGTTTAGAAAATGACTCACCTTGCCAGGCGTGGTGGCGCACGCTTGTAATCCCCGCGCTTGGGAGGCAGAGACAGGAGGATCGCGCAGGTTCGAAGCCAGCCGCGCGCGCTGGCTTAGGAGACCCTGTTTCCAAATATAAAATGTAAAAAGAGGTCTGGGAGTGTAGCCTGGAGATAGAAGGGCTTCCAGGAACCCCAGTACCACCACCAAAAAAAAAAAAAAAAAAAAAGAAAATGACTCACCTTTTAAAATGTAAGATACATTTAAAAGGAGAGCCAGTGAGATTTCTGAACAACTGGATCCGCCAAGAGGATGTGCCAGTAGATTTCCGTGAGGTCTAAAAGAATGAGTTAACTAAAGGAGAAGTCCCTGGTTTGGGCTTCAGCAAAACTAGGAGGATCGAATTACCACTGCTTGAATTGAGGAAGACTGGATGTAGCAGGTTTGGACAAGGAAGCACAGGAGTTAGATTTTGGATTTGTTAAAAGGTCTATTAGTTAATGTGGTGAGGTTGAAAAGACAATATATATTATTCTGGAGTTCAGGTGAGAAATGCTGCTTTAAACATATGCATACCCATGTTCATAGCAGCACAGTTTGTAATAGCCAAAATATGGAACCAACCTAGATCTCCATCAACAGATGAGTGGATTGCAAAATTATGGGAAATACACAAAATGGAATTTTATTTAACTATAAAGAAAAATAAAATAATAGCATTTGCAAGAAGATGGAAGGAACTGGAGAACATTATGTTAAGTGAGATTAGTCAAGCACAGAAAGAGAAGGGACATATGTTCTCTCTAATATGTTCAACCTAGGGAGTAGTGGTAATACCAGAGGGACTCCAGATGATGGAGGGGAAATCTCAGCAAAGCTTGAATGGAAGGATAGGAGAGGAAGAAAGCTGAGGTTTACTACATAAGAATATGTGTAATAGCATAAATATAACACGATTGACCTGGACACTCTGTATTGGGTGAGGAGTGAAGGGCATGAAGCACAATGTAAATGTACACCACTCTCAATATGTTCTACTTATAAAAAAAATAAAAATTAAATTAAAAAAATAAATAAAATATGAATTTTGAGTTGAGGATGTAGTCCAGTGGTGAAGAACTTGTCTCTCATGTATAAGGCTGTGGATTCAATCCCCATCACTGAAAAAACAAGCAAAGCCAGGAATAATGGCACACTTATAATCTCAGTACCTGAGAGACTGAGAGGAAGATTGCAGGTTCTGAGTGAGTTTCAGTATCTTAGTGAGATACTCTCCAACTTAGTGAGACCTTGTTCCAAAAAAAGAAAAAAAATAGAATTGAGAGTATAGCTCAGAGGTAGGATGTCTCTGAGTTCAGTCCCCAGAACTACAAACAAATAAGCAAATGAACAAATGAAATAACCAATAATTTGGAGATTTTAATAATACTTTTATCGGTGCATTATAATCTCATGTCATAGCCAGGCGTGGTGGCTCACCCTTGTAATCCCAGCATCCGGGAGGCTGAGACTGTAGGTCCCTGGGTTCCATCCCCAGACATGCAAAAACAAAAACAAAAACAAAAATACTCACGTCATAAAGTAATTCACAGAGATTGCGACATACATACACACAAGCTTTGTTTGGCTTTCCCCGGGCTCCCTCCCCACTGTCTCCCTTCCCCATACAGGATAATAAAGGAATTACTTCCACTGGCAGTATGTGCATATGTGAGAATACCAATGCCAATCTGAATTTAGAGATTTAAAGCTTTGAGACTACATGAGATCAGCAAGAAAGTTTATAAAGACTATGTTCTAGAACTGAGCCTGAAGGGTACTAACATTTAGAGGTCAGAGAAATGAGGCCGAATCTGTCAAATCAAAGCACAGACAGGCACAATTTTAGATGGAGGGATTTCTCACAGGAATCTTGCAAGTACTACATATTCTCTTAGTTTTAGGATGTGAAAATAATATTTTGAGAGCTGTATACTTGAGCTTCAGTGTGATTTATACAATAGGCAATGAACAATTTTCTAATTCAAATTTATTCCCAAGAAAATAAAAATATTGTTAAAGAGTATCAGGGAAAGAGGGAATCCAAATTCATAAAGAAAGCTCGACCAGGCCTTTTCAGATTTGCAGTAAATTAAACATAAGCAAACAAAAGTGTGTACAATTTTATGTCCATCATAATCCAGATTTTAAATTATTATATAACATCTTAAATATTGCATACTTAAGCATATATCACAATGGTACATTATTAAAATAACATCTAAAAGATAAACTCAGAATTTAGAAACCTTTAAAAATAATTTTATAAGATATATCATATATTCAGTATTTGATATTCCGATTTAACATTGGATAGTCAAAATCAGGGTTTGATTCTAGTTTTTGTTTGTACTTCTAAAACCTTGTATAATATTTATTTTTATTTATTTTATTATAAATGTATTTTTTGGTGGTGATATTGAGGATTTAATCTAGGGTCTTGTGCATTTTAGGCAAGGACTGTACCACTGAATCACATCCCCAGCCCAATATATTTAAATTTAAACTCAATTTTATTTGTGGCATTTTAAAGTTCTTGCCAGTAGAATTGCACATGTTGAGAAAAAATGTAGCATTTTTCACTTTATTTATATTAGATTTTTCTCTATTAAGAAACACTTTTAAGTATAAAAGTAAGGTGTTGTCTTATGTGATGCCAAACATCTGGGTGAAGTTGAAAAATATAGTTAGTCATCAATGTTTATTACTATTTGGATATTTGATGTCATGGAAATGATAAATCATCATTAGACTTTCAATTTGTCAAACAGATGTTCATTGAAAAACAAACACAACTCTTTCATAAGTGAAAAGGACATGTCTAGTAACACACCTAAGCAAAATTGTTCTTCGGTTCTCATAGTTAAAAAGAAACAAAATTTGTCAACATAATCACTTCAGTGAGGTGCAAAAATGGGGATTATTAGTTTGCAAACACAAGAGTCTACGCTAAAATTATATGTTAAAACTTAATTTAACTTGCTATGTTTAAATGATAGTGACAAAAATAGGGACTGGCAGAATTATAAATTTGAGCAAAATTTATAAAATGTTTATTTAAATATAATTTTTATAATAGATTTATAACCTAGGATTAAACATTACATAATTTTATCAGTTTTTAACTTTAAATCTTTTTTAATAATGACACTAACATAGTAATATTCTTCCTATGAAGAATGACTATTAGTGTTAGATGGACTAAAAGGGCTTAATTTTATGATACTATATCCTCCCTCATCTAAAGGAATACATTCCAAGACTTCTAGGTGATATCTGAAACCGAAGGCAATAGCAAGCCCTATATGTGCTAAGTTTTTTCTGATACATACATACTTATGATAAAACTTAATTTATAAATTAGGCACAGAAAGATGTTAAAACAACTAACAAAATATAATGGTCTTAATAATATACCATAATTTAAATTATATGAATGTAACCTTTCTCTTGAAAGAGTCAAGACATTAATATCTGGAGACCGTAGTTGGTTACTGGTTACTGAGGCCTTGGAGAGTGAGACCTCAGATAGCAGAAGACTACTTGAAGGGGAATGACTTTTTAAGCAAACTCCCTTTGGTTGCCAGTTTTTTCCTGTAATCTGATAGTACTCAGAAGCTCCCAGGGCATATTCTTAAGGAATACTGAAGCTGAAAGGAGCCCAAGAATTCTGGGTGGTGAAGGAAATAAGGAGACTGGCTCTGCCATCTGGACCTTCTTCCCCTATTTGCAGCTTGAATTTTCTATTTCTATTCTGACCTTTAATTTTCATGACATATGTTTTTACTCCATTAGTCATTGTTCTTAAAATAGTCTTCCTTCTATCACTTTATGAAAAATTTCAGAAATAAAGAAAAACAGTATAATTAAAATAATTGGAGACAAGTCATAATTTTGACAAGGAGAGAACCCTAAAATAATTACTTTAAAAGGGCCACACTCATTGGATGTATAAATTATGGAATGCTTATTTTGAAATGTTTATTATCCATCAGTGTGTTGACTTACATACATATTTGTACCGTTACTTTAGGAAGAAACAAGATTGTTCTTTCTTCTCCACAAATTATATAAACTGATGATATTTTATGACATTTACATCCGGAGAGAGTGATTTTCTCTTTTTTGTCAAGCCTTCCTGTTGTTTCTCAAATATACCAATGCAAGGAATAGGATTGTATAAAGAGGAAGAAAGATATCAAAGTAAAAACAAGATGGTGCATGCACTTAGAATTGAGTATAAGTTCTATTTCTTTTTTAAAATTACTTCAGAGACTCAAAAGGGGAATTTTAAAGAAGTAAACATATAGACATAGCAGAATGGAAGATCAATTCAGATAAAGGATGTTATTAGAGGGGAAGAAGATCATGTGATATTTCAGTGAAAAAGCTCAATTATGATAAAGAAGAAAGGATTAGAAACAAAAAAAAATAGAAAATGAATGATCAGGAATTAAGTTAAAGAAGAGACTGTATGTTGATCAGGTTTTCAGGGAAACCTACATACAAACCTCAGCCAATGCTAACAACGAGTTACAGGCCTGGGATTTTTCAAAATGAACTCCCTAGATGTGCACTCAGTTCTTTGTGAAAGAAGGCAGGCCATGAAGCCTGGCCACTGTGGTCTATGGGCCTGTGCCATGTAGTACCATGATTGGTGTAAGACAAGACTGGACAACATCTCTCCACAGAAGTAATAGAGCCCATTGGGCCTTCTGCTCCTCAACGGTCGGCTATACCTACTCATCTAATAGGAAATGGCATCTCCTACCCACTCTGTCTTCATTTGTGCCTTATCAGACTGAGATCTTGAGTGTGGTAGTGATTCCAGTAATGGTGGGACCTGAGAGCCCTAGAGGAAAGCTACCCGGAAGCCTGAAATGGCAGAGAAGAGGTATATTTTAGAAATACATTGGAAGCATTGCATTCTGCATTTAAAGCTTACCTTTTAAATTTAATTCTCAAGGAATCAATTCATAGTTATTAGAACTATAAGAATAATACTAGATAATAATGATTTATGCTTATTTTTAATTTTTATAGGTGTCATTGTTATAAACTCAGTAGAGATTATTAGCTTCTTATCTTGGAAGTAAGATAGCAAGAGGGAAGAAGTCAGTCTTAATTGCCATTTCTTACAGAACCAGTTTAACATGAAAATTAACAAACTAACAAAACCTCTCAAGCCCAGTGGCAACATTCATAACTATTTTCCTAATTTATCTCCTTTTATTTTTGCTAAGGAGGAACAGTTGTACTTTTTGTCATTAATAGAAAAGGGAACAAAGTCTAAGCAACCTATTATAAATTCTTCTGGGTAAGCATATTACAAATAATTGAAAACAAACCTAATTCTGTGAACTTGGCAACAAATGTATAACAGAAAGCAATTCAGCTCTGGCCCCTGGATGATGGATTAAATGTTTTATTCTCTTTACCTTTCATTCATGTTCTGTTTGTCAAGAGGAAAGAGAAAAGAAATGTGAAACAAAGTCCACTTTAGACAAATAACTCACAATAGTGATCAATGACCTTTAATCAGATATTTATTAATTTTTCTCAAGTTTTAATGTTTCTGAATATTAGCTATTCTGCATGGGTTCCTATAGAAATGAGGCTTTGAGTTTCAGATTGTCCCCACCCCCCGCCAGCTAACCAACAACATGAGCTGTTTCTGAGATTCTTTGAGGGCATGGCCTGTAGCTTCCTGTGGTCAGTTACTAGCTGGAGTCTAGCAAAAGAACAAGAACACTGTGTACTTGGTAAATCTGCAGAAAACTTCATCTTCTAGTTGTGTGGGAGGAGAGGTCCCCTTGCGCACTCTGTTTCTTTGAAGGGACTAGAGATCTTCTGGCGCTGTACAGATGTCGAGGTGCACAAAGCCAAAATCCTACAAACCTAGTAAATAAAAGATTATGATTCAGTTCTGCACAGAATAACAGGAGGAATCTAAACTTAGAGTGCTGCTAAATGGTATTACAGTTATTGTTGCTGTATAAAGCATGTAAAATGAGGGCCAAAAGTCTTCAATGAAATGCTTTCCTGAAACCTTTGTATTTTTTATATTTAGTTATCTGTATACATCATAGGAATGAGCTATAAATCTAGTAGATCCAGAAAAATTTTAAGTATGAACTCAGATTTATGGAGAGTTCCTTTGTACAGCACTGTTTTTTTAATCTTTCTCTTCTTAGAAACTACTACTCAGATGGTTGTAATTCTGCAACATCTTCTTCCTGTAGCCTTTGTATTTGGATTGGCCACCCCCTCTGATCACAGTCCCAAAGGCCATCATTTCCAGTGATGAGAAAATAGGTTATCCCCAGAGCAGTATCGTCTACACAAAGCTGAAGGGGCTTTGAGCTAAGAAGCCCTCTGATCTCTTCTTTCTCTTAATTGCTTGTGTGAGAAATGGGTATAAATGAGAAGACAACACACAAGAACTTCTCCTGCTCTTCTGGACACATGTTCTCCTATAGATGATCAACCACATCATTATTTCAGAAGACCTCTTCTTTATGTGTGGGAACTTCCTTATGGCCACCCATGTGTTCTGATGCTGTCTAGGTTGATATTAGATAATCACCATAAAGGGCAGACTCAATCCTGCCAAGCAAGAGACACATAGACATTTGCACTATTTTTCTTACTCTTTCAAGAACAAAAACTAATACTTAATAGTTTTTCCTGTGTGAAAGGCATTATTATAATCACTTCAAGTGAATTATTTCTATTAATCCACTTAACATCAGCAAAAGGTAGTTGTCTTTTACAGAAGAAACTGAGACACAGAATGATTAAGTAAATTGCATAATCTACCCAGGTAGTAAGCAACAGACCTACAGTTTGAACATAGGCAGATGGGTCCCAGGGTGGATGATCTTACACAATAGCTAACTCTCTGCACATATACACACCTACCTACACAGTTCTACAAAGCATCAGGAACATAGGAATAGCCACTGTTAGAGAAGCATACACACCTCCCTGGTCTTACACATAGATTCAGATTCATGAAGCCTGAAATGAAAAACTCATTGGTTATGGAAATACAGCATTTAGTTAAAATGTTGAGGGGGGTGATTTTTATAATATATCTTATACACTGGAAAAATCACAAAATTGGACAGGTAAGTCCTATCATTTCCTCTTGCAAAGCTAGGTTAGATTAATAGAATATATAATTTCACTTGAAAGCATAGAAACTTGTTCCAACAATGGATATACAATTTTTCTCTAATGATAAAAAATAAATGGAGCAAGAATAATGAAGATGGAAATAGATGGATAGCAGGTAAAAATATAGAGGTAGCTACCAAAATAATAATAATGTGAAAACAAATTTAGAGGTGAAGATTAAAAAAAAGGGAACATTCAGAGAATAAGCCTCTTAGCAAACACTGATGATATTAGGGATGCTAGAAATATAGAAATATAGCTGTCCTGTGTGGCACAGGCTTGGGAAGCTAGGGTCTGCTTTCTAACTCTTATCCAAGGATTAGTAAGACCTTATTCTTTAATTTCTCTTGTATCATATTGTTTGAAATGAAACTGTTTAGAACATTAAATCTGTTGAGATTACCAATGATGATCTCAAAATAGGAAAAAATTAACTTAATAGAGTCACACAGATTTTTATTTACATACTTGTAGGATACATATACACACATGCACATAATTTCTCTCTGAGGAACCCCTGAATCAAAGAACAAGGATGAAGGAGACTGAATTCTTCTTTCAAGTGCACATCTAGGTTTTGTTCCAATCTGATGACACAGGATCTGGCACAGTATTTAGACCTGCTGCTCCAAGATTTTATTTTAATTTTAAACAAGTGTTTCCACATGGGAACTGAAAACAAAACAGGAAAGTGTTGCTTAAGTTTTCCTCTGTGCTGTTATTGTATATTTTTCAAGTGTACAGATTGTTTTGTCCTACTAATGTAGGTCATTACACTCACTTTAGTTCCTATTTAGAACTTTATCTAACAGGTCCACATTAAGGAGGACCCTGTCAGTTTCACAGATAATTATTTTGCTTGTTAACATATTATATTTCTATTCTCCCCAAAATTTGAGATTTTAATATCTTATACCTTATACCTTAGAGAAATTACCATAAAGTTTATATTTTTTTGCACACCAGTGATGGTTTTTACTTGATGAAATAGTTAACTATACAAATTGTCATAGCCATTTTCATTTATTATGATGTTAGAAAAACTTTAGGAGTTTTTAGTTCTTTTCTGGATAATAATGCTTCCACTCTCAGTGCCTAGACATGTTCAGTTCTTGTTTTGATCAGCACAAAATTTTGCTGCCATTTTCCAGGAGAGTCTCTACTGATGTGGATCAATACTGGAAGTTATTATTTGGTTTGGCACTATCTGTTGGCCTAGTGATCTTTTGTGGTCTAATATACCTCCATCCTGCCCCTTCCCAAAAGGCCTATGTGCCATCTGACTCACTGATGTGTCCTCAGTAGTGACAAGGGACCTGGTTAGGAAGTCTTTATCAGGAAGTCTAGAATGGTCTCACAGTCTGGATCTGTAGGGTCCCTATATCAGTCAGTTTTTTCATTGTGACCAAAATATCTGACAAGCACAACTTAGAGGAAAAACAAGTATACATAGGGCTCATGATATCAGAGGTCAGAGCATAATCAGTTGGTTCCCAGACAGGCACTATGGTGGCAATGCTCCATGGTATGGCAGGGGAGTAAAAACCACTCCAAGAAAGGAGAGAGCTAGTAGAGGGGACCAGAAATATATATGATCCTCAAAACACACCCCCAGTGACCCACCACCTTCAACTATGCCCCACTACTGGACCGCTTGAATTGGGGACCATGGTTTTAACACGTAAGCTTTTGAAGGACATTCTGAATGCTAACCAAAATTCTCTCCCAGATTCATGTATTGAAGCCTGGTCACCTATACATAAATCAGAGGCAGGAGGAGGTGGGCCACTGTGGGCATGGCCTAGAGGACTACTACTACTCTCTCTCTCTCTCTCTCTCTCTCTCTCTCTCTCTCTCTCTCTCTCTCTCTCTCTTCTCCCTCTCTCCCTCTCTCTCCCTCTTTCCCTCTCTTTCTTCTGTCTCCCATTAACTCAGCAGCTATTTTCCACTGTGCTCTGTCACAATACTGTTTCTGCCTTGGAGCCCTCAAATCATGAACTAAACTTCAGAAGTATTAGTCAAATAAAACTTCCCCCTCTATGTTGTTCTAGTCAGTTTATTTGGTCACAGTGCTAAAAAAGCAAACTAATTCCAATGTTTAGAGTAGTAAGGCAAATAGTACATAAAAGGAAAGCCACGAGCTGGGGAAATCAAACAATAAAGATAACTTTAGAAGAGCAAAAACAGGACAACAAAGAGGAAATGGAGTTAAAATACTGGGTCAATCACAGAGTCAATCAGAAGGGAAGCAAGTTAGATGATAGGATGTGTGGAGGGCACATGGAATCAGGTCTCTCACCAGTGGTGAGTTTCCTGTCCCTACAAATAGTCTCTAAATGACCAGTGACTAATTCATTTAATAAATGATTGTTGAACCCCCGGCTTGTGAGGTAGCATAGTGATGAGCTGAGGTGCACATTTAATGAAGTTAGAATAGTATTGGAACACATCTTAGCCATATTTTGCCATACTTGTTAATTTTTCAATGTATACTTTCTTTCCTTAAAAAGATATAAAAGGAACACTTGTAATCCCAATACTTGGAAGGCTAAGACAGGAGGATGGCAGGTTCTAGGACAGACTCAGCAAATAGTGAGACTCATCAACCTAGCAAGATCCTGTTTTAAAATAAAAATAAATAGGGTTGTGGGTGTAGCTTGGCAGTGCAATGCCCTTTGGTTTCAATCCTATTACTACAGATGAGAGAGAGAGAGAGAGAGAGAGAGAGAGAGAGAGAGAGAGAGAGAGAGAAAGAAAAGTACCTACCTCATCTACCTCATGAGGTTTAGGTAATATCGAACAAATTAGTGCATACAGATCATATGTAAGAATTTATGTCTAGTAATTGTGCAATGATATCTACTGTTGTTTTTATATTCAAGATCCTGTATATGGTAAAGGATTTCCAAAATAACAATGTAAATGGAATAGATGAGAGTAATGATTCTGTTTTCTTAAACTTCCTATGGTTGGGGCATACCCAAAGCAAAATTTGAAGCAATGCAAATGTTTAAAGAGAACTAAATAATTTTCTTCTGGTAATTTCTCTCATTGCTTACTCTGAAGCTACTCCTCTTAGCTTCTTTCCTAGCTGTGAATTTCAGATGACTATATCCTTATACAGACTTAACTTTAGCTATGACATTTGCATTTGATAAAATGTAAATGAGAAGTTCCCAAAAGAGATTGAGAAAACCAATTATGACAACTCTTTTTTTTAATCCATGCAAATGTTATATAACTAGGGAAAGAAAAAGTAATGATAAATATTTTCATCATGGAGCACTTTTTGATTACTTTTTCAAAGTATTTTGGAATATCTATCTATATCTATCTATCTATATCTATCTACATCTATCTATCTATCTATCTATCTATCTATATATGGATAGATAAACTCTTTTCCAGATACTTTCAGAATAAGAAAATTAAAGGAAAGGTTGCAATTTTAATTGAGCAAGATTTTCTTTTTTTTTTTGAGAGTTTCAGGAACTTATTGGTCAATATCCTTTAGGTACATCATAACGAGAGAAAAATGATACAGAGATGGTCCATTTAATTATGATGGATTACAGGTCACCTTTCTTGGAATGTTTCAGATAAAACCAACCTTAGGTCATCTTGAACAAAGAACTTAAAAACAAATCCTTTGTTGGATTGCCTTGAATTGTAGATAGAATATAACCACCAGAAGCTTTTTTTTTTTTAAAAAAAGGGCTATATTAATTTTGAGATTTTGAGAAAATTGAAACTTCCAAAGCAGCTGAGATTTTGCTATTTTTTATCTTTCCAAAAAGTTAAGATCTTCTGTGTGTTCAATAGTTTTATAGGAATTAAAAATCACTGACAAATGAAATCTGTTACTATCAGTACTATTTACTTATAGAAAAAAAGATTTGTCACAGTTGTAATTAATTCTTATGCAAAATGAGGGCATTCTTTTTTTCTCCTGACCAATGTTTGGAACATAATATTTTAAATACTTTTACTAGGAAAGAGGCAAAATAAAAATATAAGTTGACAAATACTCTGCAGGGAAATGATTTTTTATAGTATTAAATTTATTAAAGCTATTGCTATGCCAGTGGAAAAAAAAACCTGCAAAGCTTTCATCCAGAAATGACAGATTTGGAAATTATACTTCTGAAAAATAGAAAACAAGCTATTGGAGCCAGGCGTGGTGGTGCACGCTTGTTATCCCAGCATTTTCGGAACTGAGATGGGAGGACAGCCTCAGCTACTTAGTGAGACCCTCTGTAACCTAGTGAGATCCTGTTTCAAAATAAAGAATTTAAAGAAGTAGGGCAGGGGCTGTAGTCATATTTAACAAATATGATCTTATCATATTTGTTAAACATTCATTAAGCTGACATTTTCTTGTATTTTAAATTTTTTATTGGTGCATTGTAGTCATACATCTTAATGGAATACAAGATGGTAGAGGCACACATGCGCACATCACTCATTTAGCCCTTTCCCAGTTCCCACCCTATTCCCTTCCTCTCCCTCTTTCATCATTGTTGGCTTAGTGATTGACTTTGATATATTTGTGAATGTATATAAAGGATTTTTTCTTCTCCCTCCTACCATCCCTTCAGTTAGGTCAGTTTATTTGCTCATCTATGGTTTCTCCTTCCTCATCTAGAATTTCTTCTATGACGCTTTTTCTCCCTATCATCTACATATTAGGGAGAGTATTCAATGTTTTACTTTTTGTGACTAATATCATTTAGCATAATGTTCTCCAGTTCCATCCATCCATTTCTTTGTAAATGATGTTATTTTGTTCTTTGTTATAGCTGAGTAAAATTCCATTGTATGCATATCCCATACTTTGTAATCCATTCATCTGTTGGTGGACATCTTGGCTGGTTCCATAGTTTGGCAATTGTAAATTGTGTAGCTATGAACATAGATATGCATACATTAGTTAGGTAGTTTGGTTTCTATTCTTTTGGGTAAATACCCAGCAGTGGTATTGCTAAGTCATAAGGTAGGTTTGTTCCCATTCTTCTAAGGATCCTCCATACTGTTTTCCAAAGTGGTTGAATAGATTAGTTAACAAAGTTGAGGTCTTGTATAATACTTGGCATCTTATGATTAAAGCACGGCCTTTTAGGCAGCTTGGTAGTCATTCACTATGTGAGAGTACTTGTTTTAGCTGGGCTTGTTTACTTTTAATGATAGTGACATACTTTTAAAGATGTTCTGAATTAGTTCAGTGTACACATGCACAGAAGTCTTTCTAGTTCTGGTTGGTATAAATACTAAGGCACCTGATATGCCCATTTATACCAATATATTCCATTATTTTTCTCTCCAGAAATGGATTTACTTTTGTATTTACTATTTTTCTTATTGATTTATCCAAATTTGGGGGATAAGCAATGGATCAGGCCAAAAAGTTCTTAAGTTCAAATATGTCTTATGTTTCAATAGACACATTTATTTTTTAGTCTTAGCTAAAAAATATAGCCTGTCAAAGTGAAACTTTGCTGTAATGAAGATTAAAGTTAACAGATATTTAACTAATATTAAAAAGTTATTAGTGTTAGATGTAAGGCTATCATGGGTCAATACTGCTAATTTATCTTTAAATTAACTTAGTTCAAATGATTGATTATCAAATAAAATGAAGGGTTACTCACTTTTTAGGTTTGTGAAAATAGCATAGTCACAGATTCACTCATTAATAACTGAAAAGAACTAATTATTTTATAAAATTGCTTTTTAGATAAAAAGCTATTTAAAATTTCTAAAATTTAGGAATTACTACATCTTGGGAATACTCATTTACTTAAAACTTTTTGGTTAACAAATTTTATCAGACATAATCCTTTGTGCTCAGGATTATATAGGTTAGCAAAACAGAAATTCCTAAGCTCTTGGGCTTATGTTCTAAGTAATAGAGAAAAACAACCAAAAACTGTGCCCTCGATAAAAGATGATAAAAGTTCAAACCAATATGGTTTTAGTACAAGTAGTGAGAAGTGATTAAATGCCGAATATATTGTGAAAGGAGAAACATCAAAATTTTTCAAATAAATTTGTTTAGGATGAAAGAAAGCAAAGAAAATCAAGCAATATTTGAAATCACTGGTCAGATGTAAGTGAAAGGATAAAATAGTTTTCTAAGATTGGGAATACTAGGTATCAGAAACAGGAAGAGTATGAAGTGACTATTAGATAAGTAAATTCAGTGAGCAGGCAGTTGACTTGTACATTTTAACCTTCAGATAAAAGGTCAGGCCTGGATATTTTGATGTGGGAGACATCAGTATGGATGGTATTAAAAGCCACGGGCCTTGATAGCATGAAAAAGTGTAAACAGAGTATAAAATGAGAAAAAGAACTGAGCACTCTTGTGCCCTAACATTGGGAAATTAGGGAAGAGCTAAAAAACAGGTTGAACATCCCTAATCCAAAAGTCCCAAATATGAAATGCTCCACAATTTGAGCCAACATGACACCACAAGTGGAATATTCTACATCTGACCTCATGTGATAGTTCACAATCCTACCACAAATGCAATAAAAATGTTATGTAATTTACCCTTAGAACATGTGCATAAGGTCTACAAAAAGTAAACATAAATAATTTTGTGTTAAATGGTCCTATCCTGAAAATTGCATATATTATGTATTTATATGTAAATTATACACATAAGTTATATATATTTATATGTAAATTATTATACACATAATTAATATATATTTATATGCAAATTACAGTATCCAAAATACTTCTGGTTCAAAGTCTTTCAGATAAGAAAAACCAGCTTGAAATACTGAATGTGATTGAGGAGGCATAGCCAGGGAAGTAGCCACAAAACAGAATAGGGTATACTGGAAGTTAATAATCTGTTTTTTTCCCAGTTATTGGGACATTATGACAATTAATGAAACAAAAAAATCATTTTAGCTAATAGCATGGAGAAAGCTCTGAAATAGTGAGAACACAGCAAAGGGGTAGAACAAAAGTTTGACCAGGTAGACCCTTGTCCTGTGCTGCCAATACAATGACAAATTGTTGTACTTTCCCCTTTCCTCAACTTTTACAGTTCACCTTCCTTCTGTAAACAAACTTTCTTTCCCACCTACTCTAAAATGTGTGATCGAATTAATTTTATCAAAGGTATCTTCATAATCCTACTCTTCATTTTCTCAAATAATATCATTTTAAGAAAGATACTTATAGATACTTCACAAAAGAAGAAATAATTAATGAAGGAAATAATTCCACTGATGTTATATACATATGTGAAATTACTGGTGCTAATTTCAATATCATGTATGAAAAATGGGGAAGAAGTCAAAGGGAACCTCATCAAGTGTTGTATGCATATATGTTTTTATCACTCTGAACCACATTATGATATGAAACTACAATGCACTATTTGCAGTATATTTAAAAGTATCTCCTAATATTATTTTGTTGGAATCTAAGTTTTAATGTCCCAAAGAGTTTGTTTTCTAAAAGTGGGTACCCCCAACTTTGGGTCATAAATGTTTACAATCATTGTTTCTGACCAAAATGTGAGTACACATTTCTTGTTGGATTCTTCTTTTTATCAGGAAGAAATAACCCTATTTGTCTCTTCTGATAAGTTTTAGCTCTAAGTCTGTTTTGTTGGATATGAGAGATGCCAACCCTGCTTGTTTTTGTTCTCCATTTGCATGTAATATCTATTTCCAGCCTTTGATCTTTGATCTATGGTCATATTATATTATTATTTTTTTGCCTGTAAGGTGAGTTTCTTGCAAGCAGCATATAGTTGGATTGTAGTCTTTAATCCATATAACTAGTCTATTCTTTTTTTAATCAGGGAGTTTAGCCTATTGACACTCAATATTATTGAAAGATGATTTTTATTGCCTATTATTATGAATTATATTTTCTTTCTGATATAGTGTTATATCTCCCTTGCTTAGTTGTTCATCTGGTAGAAGCTGTCCCTTATCTGTATCTAGTGTTTCTTTCTTGTTTCTTTTTTTATTTCTTTAAGTATTTTCTCTAGTGCTATCTTGGTAGTCATAAATTCTTTCAGTTTCTGCTTTTCTTGGAAGTTATTTTATTTCTCTATCATTTTTTGAAAGACATCTTTGCTGAATATAGCAGTCTTGGTTAGAAGTTGTTTTCTTGCAGGGTTTGTAGTGTATTACAGCAAGCCTTCTTGGCTTTCATGACTTGGGTTGAGAAGTCCACAGTGATTCTTACTGTTTGAGCCCTAGATGTCACATTTTTGTTCTTGATGCAGTTAGATTTTCTTCTTGGCCTCTATGTTAGATTTTTTTTTATTATTATGTAGTGTGGAGAAGTTCTTCTTTGATCTTGTATTATTTGGGTTCTCAATGTCTCCTTTATGTGATGTCCATCTAATTTTTTACATGTGGGTAGTTCTCTGATATTTCTTTGACAATGTTTCTAATGCTCTTGGTTTATGCTTCTAAAACTTCTTTAATGGCCTGTTGTCTGTGAATTAGGTCATTTTATATTATTCAAATTTCTCGAATATTTTGGTCATATTGATGTATTCTCTTCTATAGATTATTGACTATGTGGTCAGTTTTGAATGAGCTGACTTTTGAAAATGAGATTCTCTTTTTTCTGTGGTCTATTTTGCCATATATGAAAGATAGGGGTAATCAGAGTAGAAGAGAGAATTTAGATAATGGAGGAGAAACTCCAGGGGAGGGTGGAGGGGTTCTAGAGGAAGGTGGTGGGAGAGATGGACACTCTATGAAGGAAAGACTTTCCCTGAAGTTATATACACATGTTAAATTGCCAGTGCCAATATCAATATTATGTATTATGTATGGGGAAAGAGTGGGTAGGGTAAGGAGCTGGGGGTGAGCTTACCAACTGCTGTGTGCATGTCTGTCCCTACCACTATGAATTATATTATGATGTGAGAATATAATGTACAGGAGAGAGAGACAGAGAGACAGAGAGACAGAGAGACAGAGAGACAGAGAGAGAGAGAGAGAGAGAGAGATATGACTGAACTTAGAAAGTCCCTAGATGTCTCAGCCTCTCACTTATACATAATTTTTTGGCCATAAGTAGAAACAATCTCATCCTATACATGTGAAGTGAACTTACTGGCTCAGTTTTTTTTATCTAATATTTACCTCATTGACACAATTTTGGAGATTGATAATACAAATTGGATTTGGTAAATATTTTAAGAATTATATTTTTTTCTTTATATTTATTTATCTATATATTTATTTATTTTATAATCTGTGTATTGTTGGTGGTGATGGTACTGGGGATTGGTCCAAGGGACATTCTACCTCCAAGCCACATTCCCAGCCCTATTTTATTTTTTATTTTGAAACAGGGTCTCACCCATGGTCTCAAAAAATTGTTGAGGCTTGTCTTGAACCTGCAATCCTTCTGTCTCATACTCCCAGGTACTAGGATTGTAGGCATGGGCCACCATGTCCAGCTTATCTTTATACTTTTATTAGTTGAACGATACATCATAATGAGCCTCAGTGTGATACAAGCATAGATGCACACAGCTCTTGGTGTACTTGTGTTCATCACCCACTCAGCTACACCTTCCTTCCTCCCCATGCATGCTAGCAAAACCAAGAGTAATACCTTTTTGTATTGCAAAATCATTATTATAACAATTTATCTCTGTAACCCTGTTCTTTTTCCTTCCCATCTTCCTCCCAAAATTAACTTTTACTATTCAACTAGTCTCTCTACACATTTATCCTCCACCTCCTATGTTTTCTATTTTTCTCTTGTTTCCACATATGAGAGAAAACATACAACCCTTGACTTTGAGACTTGCTCCTTTCACTTAATATATTCTTTAATTCTTTCTATTTTTTCTTGCTAATGATACAATCTTGTTCTTTATGGCTGAGTAGAATTTCATTGTGTGCATATACCATATATTTGTTATCCATTCACCCATTGATAGACACTTTTGTTGTTTCCATAATTTGAGTATTGTGAATTGTGCTGCTATAAACGTCTATACATGTGTTACCGTAGCATTTTAACTTCGATTCTTTTGGGAAAATATTGAGTACTGGTATAGCTGGGTCATATGGTGTTTCAATGTCACCTATTTCAGCTACTCATTTTCAAATTTCTGATACTTCTGACAGCCTTCTTGTATCCAGCACCTCAACACATCTATATCATTGTAAAGAATGCTATAACTATAGCCCTTCCAGCTGTCTGAAGCAGATATATTCATCTCATAAGAGCCAGTTTTTTCATATAATAAATCTGATTATTTGTTGCACAAAACATTTTTATTTAGTCATTTATTTTTTTGCAGTACTGTGGATGGAACCCAGTGTCATTCTACCTCTGTAAGTTCACTCCCAGCCCTATTTTTTATTCTTTATTTTGAAATAGGGTCTCCCTGAGTTGCAAGTAGCTGAGGCTAGCCGTGAACTCGGATCCTCCTGTCTCAACTTCCCATAAAGTGGGATTACAAGCTTGTGCCACCATTCCCAGCTAACAAAACATTTTTAAATGGCATTCTAAAGTAAATATGGTGGTACATACTTGTAAAACCAGAATCTGGGAGGCTGAGACAGGAGGCTTGCGGTTTGTATACAGCCTCAGCTACTTAATGAGGCCCTTTGCAACTCAGTGAGACCCTGTTTGAAAATAAAAAATAAAAAAATTGGACTGGGAGTATAGCTTGAAGGTAGAATGCTCCTGGGTTTCATCCCTAGTATGGTAAATAAATAAATAGAAAAAATAAAGTAAAAGTGCAATCGAGGCAGACAGGTCTTATCTTTCTAAAAAGAAAGCATGATATACAGTATATTTAACCTAGTGCAAAGAAAATTATTGGGGTGAATAAAGTATAATGCTGATGGAATTGTTTTGTAATGAAAAGAGATACTCCAATGTATTTTTCCCTTTATTTGCCTGTGAAAGCTTATTTCAGAGAAAAGAAATTTTAAAAACTAAAAAGACAGTTGATAATCATAGCTGGATATTTTCTGTTGGAATGAATTCCTCTGACAGCATGAACATACACCCACCAACATGTCTGTAATAGAAACCATTTCAGAAGACAGTACACTGCCACAGACTTCCCAGGGCCTCACAGCAAGGCAGCATTGGTCTTGAGGACAGATACTTTTTATCTTCGTTGAAGACAGACACCCTCCAGTTGTCACCCCATAGGAAATCAGGAAGTATTCTAAACTATCCAATAACTTGAAATTACATAGCATTGTGCCAGTGAAAATATCCAATATTTTGATTTATTTCTGAAGGATAGCAGGGGGAAAATGAACGAAAAAGGTTTTAAAAAGCTGCACATAACATGGCCAAACAGCTGGCTGGTTTTATATCCCAGAAACAGCTTGGGACTAACTCTACTTACAAGATCTTTTGGCAAAGTAGATTGATGAAAATACCAAAGCTGTGAGAAGTGTTCTTTTGCCGAATATTTCATGTAGCTATCACATGGTTTATTAACCTAAATGAGAATATGTATACCTAGTTTTAAAATATTTTTGTATGTTTAAGTGAGGAATTTTTTATTCCTTTTATAGTGCAAATGTGGCTCACACCATAATGTTAATACCAAAGACGCCTCAATAATTTTTGGAAATTTTAAACCTAATGTGTATCTATTTCCTCTTTTGCTTCAAATCGCATTTTAAAGGAGAATTTACACAAGAATTTGAGGGCACTGGTGGCTTCTATGGATGCTAAGATTTGTCTTTAGGAGAAAATAGTTTTAGCGACATTATGTATCTATTTATTCTTTTAACTTTTAATTGATACCTCTTTGAATGATAGAGATAACTTAATTCCAAGCATATTTTTGGCTCATCTGCTACATGCCAGAAATGTAAAATATACAAAATTTACTTTACTCTTATAATTACCTTTATTAGAAGATATTTAGTATTTTGAGATTCACTATTATTTTACTTATCAATATATGCATCTATTAATTTTTATATGTGGAACATATAAAAAATGATATACATTTAGACTGTGCTTGGTGTCCTCTCCCCCCTCCCAACAGTAAGTGTCCAGGTTAACCATGCTATAGTCATACTTTTACACCTATTTGGATGTAGCTACTCCATTAATCAACTTCAGCCTTCCTCCTCTCCTATCCTTCCATTCTAGCTTTGCTGAGATTTCCCCTCCATTATCTGGAGTCCCTCTAGTATCCCCAATGCTCCCTAGTTTGGGCATGTTAAAGAAAACATATGTACCTTCTCTTTCTGTGCTTGGCTGATCTCACTTAACATAATGTTCTCCAGATCTTTCCATCTTCTTGCGAATGCCATGATTTTGTTCTTCTTTATAGCTGAATAGAATTCCACTGTGTGTATTTCCTATAGTTTTGCAATCCATTCATATGTTGATGGAGACCTAGGTTGGTTCCATATTTGGCTATTACGAATTGTGCTGCTATAAACATATGTATGCATATGTTACTGTAGTTCTCTGATTTCAACCATTTTGGAAAAATACCCAGGAGTGGTAGAGCTGGATCATATGGTAGATCCATTCCCAGTTTTCTAAGGAATGAATCTCCACACTGATCTCCATAGTGGCTGAACTAGTTTGCACTTTCACTGACAGTTTAAAGAGTTCCTCTTTCCCCACATCCTCACCAGCATTTGTTGTTATTTGATTTCTTTACGCTTACCACTCTGATTGGGGGATCTCAGCATAGTTTTGATTTGCATCTTGCTGATCACTAATGAAATGATGTTGAACATCTTTTTATGTATCTATTGGCCATTTGTATCTCTTCTTTTGTGAAGTGTCTATTCCGTTCAGTTGCCCATTTCTTGATTGGGTTGTTTGTTCTGGTAGTGTTGAGTCTTTTGAGCTCTTTGTGTATTCTGGATATTAGCCCTCCAGCAGAGTGGTGGCTAGTAAACATCTTCTCCCATTCTGTAGGCTTCCTCTTTAGGTTCCTGGTGGTTTCCTTTGATGAGAAGAAACTTTTTCGTTTGTTGCCATCCCACTTGTTAATTCTTGCTTTAATTTTCTGAGCTTTGGAGGTCTTGTTGAGGAAGTTGCTGCCTGTGCCTATATGTTGGAGTGTTGAGCCTATGCACTCCTCTAATAACTTCACAGTCTCAGGGCTAATTTCTAAGTCTTTGATCCATCTCGAGTTGATTCCTCTGCACAGTGAAAGGTAGGGTTTAATTCCATTTTTCTACAAATGGATAGCCAGTTCTCCCAACACCATTTGTTGAAAAGGCCATCTTTTCTCCAGCATATGAGTTTGGCCCCTTTGTCAAAATTAATTGACTATAGGTGAGTTGGTTTGTTTCTGTATCTTCTATTTTGTTCTACTAGTCAGTATGCCTGTTATTGTGCCAATGCCATGCGGTTTTTCTAGTATTGCTCTATAGTTTAGTTTTAAGTCTGGTTTTGTGATGCCTCCTGCATGGTTCTTATTGCCGAGAATTGCTTTGGCTATTCTGGGACTTTTCTTTCGCCATATAAAATTCATGACTGATTTTTCTAGGTCTATGAAGAATGTTGTTGGTATTTTAATGGGAATTGCATTGAATCTATAGATCACTTTTGGCAGAATGGCCATTTTGATTCACTATTTTAAAAGACCCATAAATGTGCTGATTATATGAATATATTCCTCTTTAATTACCTAAGATAGATTCAGTTAGCTGGGGCATTTCACAGTGTGATCATGAGGCATTTTGAGCCTATTTGTTGTGACATCAGAATTAGGTTCTCATCTCAGATTTTGTTATATTTCTCTAGTGACTCAAGTAGTTTATTGGCAGTCAGTTTATAAAATTCTCATGGGAATTCTACAAATGCAGGATGTTAGGAATGGAAATGTATATCTTTGCTTCTCCTGTCAAAAATGTACTTACCATACAGAAAATATTGTCCTGAAATGAATGGAAAATACAGAGTGATCTCAAGTCAGAGCTCCCCTGTGCACACATGGATTGTCCTGCACCTGAACATCTCTCACCCCAGCACAGGCCTCCCACTTTTAGTATTTCTGTCTCTTTAGCCCAGTGGGCACCAGTGTTCTAGATCAAAATCTACTACCCAATTTCAATTTCTTTAATAATTTTAATTTGATTTGATTTATTGCATAGGTAATAATCCATTTACATAGTGTACAAAAAGTGAAAGTACTTTTTCCTATCAGTATATAAGAATTCTTTTTTATGATTGCACAGAATTTAGTACATAGATATATAATTTATTTAACTGGTCTCATTATTGATGAATATTGGGTTATTTCTGGTCTTTTGATACAGCCAAAAAATGCTGAAAAATAATATTACCTTTGTTCATTCAAGCTACTGTAATAAAGTTCCATAGATTGGGTGGTTTATAAACCACAGAGATTCCTTTCTTAGAGTTCTAGAGGTTGTATGTCTGAGATAATGGTGCTGGTTTAGCATGGTTGAATTATGAAGACTTTCTTCCTGGATTACAAACTGCTGAATTCTCATTGAATCTTCATATGGTTGAAAGAAAGCTAGTTTTCTGGCTTCTTGCAGAGTATTGATTTCATCCATTGAGGGTCCTATCTTCATGACCTAATTACCTCCCAAAGTCTCCTTCCCAAAAATACATCACATTGCAATTAAAGATTCAACATATAATTTTTTGAGAGGGGATATGGAAACATTTGCTATACTAGCACTATTCAATTTATAGATAATAACATATATTTTTATTATTTTATGTCCATATAATAATTTCTAAAAGAATTGCTAGGCCAAAAATTCTGTGTATTTTAAATTTTGATAGGTATTGCTAAACTGACTTTTTGAGCCTTTTGCTTATTGTATATTCATACCTCTTAGCATAAGAGATATGCCTGTACTCCTTCAGGTTACCATCAGAGAGTATTTATTATCAATCTGTCAGCAAAAAAAAAATGAGGAAAGTTTATCATTGTGTTTTTTATTAGCATTCATCTTATTATGAGTGAGGTTCAGTATTTTATTAATAGTTTAAAGCCAGTGATGCCTTATGTCTTTTTGTCCAATTTTGCATTATGCTATTGCTCTTTCTTGCTGATTTATAAGAGTTCTGTTGATATTTACAAGATACTGTAGGGACATAGTTCCTTTATTTGTGATAGGATTTTTAAAAAAATTTTATCCACTAGTTTATCTTTCATTAGAATTCTCTGCCCTAGAGATAGGTTTTTGAGAGCATGTTGACTTCTCTCTGGCTTTGAAAAGAAGTTCCTTGGCAATGTTTTTATTTTTACATGAAATATGGTACAATTAGGTTATATTTCTTTTGGTGTCAATTGCAATAAATTATTTCCCTAAAAAATTACCCTTTTTCTAAGTTTAATATATTTTATACAGTATGTTTTTCATAAAGTATATTATATCCTTGATAATTTTTTTGTCTTCTTGGTCTATCAATTACTAAAATATAAATGAATCACAGGAAGAAAAAACCAATCTATTGGAATTTCATACTGTGAACATTGATTTGTCTAGCTTTCCTCTTAATCTATCAACTTTTGTTCTCCTTATTTTAATTTAAAAATATATATATGAATATATATATGTGTGCATATATAAATAATGATTCAAGGTCAGCAGAATTTTAAGTTCCTAATAACTTTCTGCTTTTGTCAGATATTTTTTAAATTTTTTTGTTTACCAAGTTTTGTGGTTTCTCACAGTATACCAGATTCTTAAATAATTCCTAGCAAATAATTTTCAGAAAAACAATAATTGGTTAAAAAATTCATGAAAATCCTAGGAAGCACAAGATGACCTAATGCCATAGGGACATAGGAATATGGGTAATTATAGTATGTAGTATAGAGAACATCTAAAATGTGAATAAGTGAATTGCATGCTTATTAAAAGGAACAGAAAATGCCTCCATGGCTTCACTGTGTTCCAGTGAGTAAGCATGAACCTGTATCTACCTAATTGGGAGAATAGGGATGACCTTTATTTTTCTAATAAAAAAGAAGCAAGCAGAACCAGATATTTAATTTTCATAAAATTAATTGCTAAATTATTTTCCACATTGTGTAGATTCACATTTCTCTGATCAACGGGAGGCCAAGTGCTGATGATCCTTCTCCTGAACTGCTGGAGTTCACCTCGGCTCGCTATATTCGCCTGAGATTTCAGAGGATCCGCACCTTGAATGCTGATTTGATGATGTTTGCTCACAAAGACCCAAGAGAAATCGACCCCATTGTCACAAGAAGAGTGAGTTATGACAAATCACATCTGTGAATGGTTGTTTTTTAAAGAACTTTTAAAAACTTGTTCAGTGATTTTTACAAATGCGTATGATCAAAGATTTTAAAATTCAGTAGTTTACTCTGTTCAAATTCAAGCTCTGCTATTTATTAATTGATTAACATTTATCAAACTTTTTAACGTTATTTTATTTTTGTGGTACTGGGGTTCCTGAAAGTCCTTCTACCTCTGGGATACACTCCCAGACCCATTTTATATTTTTTATTTGGAAATAGGGTCTCTTAAGCCAGCACAGCTGGCTTCGAACCTGCACGATCCTCCTGTCTCTGCTTCCCAAGTGGGGAGATTAGAAGTGTGTGCCACCACGTCTGGCTCTTTTTAACATTCTTATACTTTAATCTTTACTTTTGTAAAATGAGTATTATAATTTCTAATTCATAATTTTTGTGAGGACTAAATTAATTTTTCTCAGTCTAGGTGATCTGTATTATTATTATAATTGGCTTTAGTGAGTTATTATGGAGTACCAGGCCCTTTGAAACATTTTTGCCACAAACCACACTAAGAAATGCATTTTATATGATCATCCAGTACACACACACACACACACACACACACACACACACACACACACACACACTAAACTGTTCATAAAATCATCTGGTGTTCTTGTGGAACTGTAGATTTTATTCAGCAGGTCTAGGGTAATGCTGAAATTATATAATTCTAGAAGCTTCCAAAATAATGCCAATTTTGTTGGTTTTCAGACCAGCTTGTTTCATTAAACATTTTGGTTTTATAATTCATTAATGGATCATGAACCATAGTTGAAAAAATAACTTCTGTAGGGGAAAACTGATTCTACATATTAAATAATTCTCTTTGTGAATAAAATAGTGAATGAAAACAAAAGGTTGAAGCATTTTTTCAACAAATTTGACCACAGAGTCAACAGAATTCTGTCTTTATTGTTACATTAGGATTTGTAGAATTATGACATAGATGATCATCTCAAATTTCTGAGTGATAATTGAACTTCTTCCTGTCTACTCTGTACCCCAGTCTTTGGTTTAAGTAATGAGGAGAAAAAAAATAATGTGAGAAAGCAGACATACTTCCTGAACTTTCTCACATTATTTTTTTCTCCTCATTACTTAAATTTTCTATGTCTTACCTCTGTATCATCAAAAAATAAGTTTAATTATCCCTACACAACCTATTCAGATATTGTGTGTGTGTGTGTGTGTGTGTGTGTGTGTGTGTGTGTGTGTGTGGTACTGGAGTTTCTGGAATCCCTTCTACCTCTGGGCTACACTCCCAGACACCTATCTTTTATATTTTTATTTGGATACAGGGTCTCTGAAGCCAGCATGGCTGGCTTTGAACCTGCGGAATCCTCCTGTCTCCGCCTCCCAAGTGTGGGGATTACAAGCGGGCGCCACCAAGCCCGACTATTCAGATATTTTAATATCTCATATTTTCCAAACCAGAGACCATTTTATATTTGTTTTATTTTATAACATCTTGTCCATTACCTTATAAAGAAGCAATCATTATTTTGTAGCAATATTTAAAATTTACATGTTTAAAAAATTACCTTTTAATTCTAATTTTGGCATTACTTAAAAATATACACCAAGGAAGAATTAATAATATTGAAGTGAAATTTATTTTTTCTTGACAGTATACCTATAATGGAAAAAAAATCAATGAAAATAAATTAGTATTCTTTTTGTCATATTTTGAGGAGCCAGAGTAGGAAATGGAGTACATATCTATAATTTATTGCCCAATTTTTCATGAACTTTTAAAGTAGTGCAGTACAAGTCAACATATAAATATGTTTTTTGAAAATGTCCAAGTTTAATAAATACTACATGCAAATTTAAATATATAAAATATGATATTGAATTTCAACTAATTCAAAAGCAAAGAACTATACAAATTATATTTAAAAATCAAATTTTCAATTTTTAAAGCATCTACAAATATTATTGTGCCAGCATTTTTTAGTAAATAACTCCATTTGTACCTGTATCATTAAATGATGAAGGTAAGTAAAAAGGAGATTTTTTATTACCCAAATACCCTGGCTAGTTCCATTAGTTCATTGTATAGACATAGCAAATAAGGTTACATATCAAAAATATTTTAAAACATACTACGTGTAAACAACAAAAATAAACAAAATGAAGAAGAAAAGAACAAATAAGAAAAAGGGATTTTTAGTCAGTGAACTCTCATTTGTATCCACATACTTATTCTTGCTAAATCTAGTATTTTTAACATATAAAATTGGAATAATAGAGTTATCTTCCTCTGAGAGTATTACTTGGGCTTCATATAATAATGTAAAGGGCTCTGATAATTATGAAATGTTATATACATATTAATTAAATTTTTAATATTAGTCCAGCTTTGTAATTATGAATAATCTTTTCTAAAAAAACTGGTAGATTAAAAATAATCAGGATCATAGCCCTGTATGAACTCCAAATCAGAAGATAATTGTATGGAAATTTTATCATAATAAAAAGGCAAGTGTTCCACATGTGAAACTTGCAGTTACTTTTTTCTCTTAAGTTTGTAGAAGAAATATATTGTTATCAGTACAATTTGCCTTATATTTGTTTGTTTTTAAATCCTTCAAGCCCACATATAATCTGTGAATTCCAAGATTCCTGTGGTCATGATTTGACAGGTTTTTTTTTCAAGAAACTATATAAAACTTTCATGAAAACTTTTATCCTTAGCCCTTGCTAAAAACTGCTCTTAGCAATGGCTACTCCAGCATGGATTTTGTACTGCCTGTGGGAAAGGAATTTATAAAAGACCCACCTAACACAAATCGAGACATTCTTCCTTTGGGCTACAATCACAAAACAAGGAGTTACTCCATCTATTTTTTGATCCCTCACTTTTCCTCAATAAACACAAGGATGTTTCAGACTAAGGATAGAAGCATAAAATAAGGTTTCTCACTGAATGTTCCCTCCTTTTTTTTACTTTAACCTTGCAGTCATTAACAAGATTCCTCTCTGGATTGCTTTTTGCAGTATTACTACTCAGTCAAGGACATTTCAGTCGGAGGGATGTGCATCTGTTATGGTCATGCCAGAGCTTGTCCGCTTGATCCAGCAACAAATGTATGTATATTTATAGGATGCTTACACAAAATGAAGCGCTGAACTGTAAAATGCTGCATGAGAGGCTTTGCAGACGGGGAACACTGTGAATGGGTGTCAGGTCCCCATTTTGACGGTGTAACAGAAAGCCGTGCCAGGGTGAAATAGAACTGGCAGTTAAGATGATAGACTTTGAAGTCAGCCATCACATTATCAGAAAACAGATTATTTTCCCCCCAAAAGATTCCAAAGTGGCATCTATTTTGAAACCCATCTAGCTATGACAGTCTGCTGCATGATTTAGCTTTAGAGAATGCTTGCCATCAGTCATCCTATTCATTTCTTTTGGAAATTTTGATAAAAAATTAATGCAAAAAATGAAAAAAAATGTGCACGGAGGTGAATATATAAATAACCAAGGAGCTGAAGATGAAATATAGCAGGAGCAATAATGAATAGATAGGAAGAGGGACATCAAGAGAGTATTGAAACTACCAAGCAAGGCCTTTGGGTAAAATTTTTCATCAGTGACAATGTATTAGGTAAATATAATGTAAAGAAGAAGGTAAATGAACATTCGTTTATCCTGTTATAAAAAAAAACTGGTGAAATTCAAAATCAATTATTGTACTGAATATGGAAGAAATAGATTGAAAAGTAATATTAGTGGATATTGGTAGGGTCATAGTTGATGAATTTTTTGGTAATGTATTTCTTTGTCTCTTTAAAAACTGTACCACAAATGACATTATCCTCAACCTTAATTTGTGATTAATGAGTTACGTAGTGTTAAGTTTTGGGAAGATGAAAAGCTTGGCCATATTTTTCTTGACAAGGTTGTATGCTGCTAGCTGCCTAGTAGAGTTGTTCTCTATCAGGATGAGTAGTGTTTCCCAAACTGTGCAGCCACAAGGCAGCTCTGCAAGGGCAAATTCATGTGATGACTTGAGATTGCACATAGAGCACACACAGAAAAATCTTCACTGGGGACACTAGATTTCTGTCCTGCCTCTGCCCTCAAATGCATGGTTAGGAGAATCAATTCTCTCCTCTTTTGCCTCATCAAAAAACGTTAACCTCACTATGAGATGAAACCTCGAAATAGACATATCTGACTGAGAAAACTTACAATATCCTAAAGGAGAATTTTGTTTTCAAGACTCCCCTCTTTGGGGACTCGTTTCAAAAACTTAACCCAGTGATTCCAGAATCACCCTTAAGCTGGTGTCGAGCAAATATCTTCACTTCTTCCTGCTCAGACTCATAAAAGTTTGACAGTTCAGTATCTACCTAGTCTAAATGTTTTCTCTTTCCCTCATACCATGCCTCCTTTGTGGTTGATTCTAAATAATGCTCAAAGTATGTTCCCTCCTTCCCTTCGTTGCTAGAAATCACGCTGTGAGTGTGAGCATAACACGTGTGGTGAGAGCTGTGATCAGTGCTGTCCAGGATTCCATCAGAAACCCTGGAGAGCTGGGACTTTCCTCACAAAAACCGAATGTGAAGGTACGTTTTCCAGAAGCCAACTGTGTGAGTCATTTTTTTTCCTTTTGGGGGGGCTTACAGTAATTGAAACACATTATAATTTGAGGTAAGCTCATATTTCCACTTATATATTTTATGTAAAGAAAGAACTAGTGAAATCTTTACTCTGTTATCTTAGTTACTCAGCTTTCCAAGTGTTTTTTATTTACCAAATACCTATGAATTTACCATTGGTGAGGATTATGAAGTCTATGTAAAAGCACAATACACACTTATTGTCATCAGGATGAGCCTTATGGTTAGAGCATGATGTATGGATAGACTGAAGGAAATGATCTTTAAATAAAACCTAGGCTGTATAGACAATATGTTTAGAAACATATAATTGCAAAATGCTTCTAAAACATGGATAAGGATTAGTTCTTTCCAGCTGCTTTCTTTGCAGCCTGAGCCCTACTCTGACCCCTTTCATGGTAAATAGCTTATAAATACTTATTATCTAGTAAAAGGAGGGAAATCTGGTGAGAGATTATTTACACGTGTTAGAGCCAGGTTATTACTAGAAAAAATATGCTACTATTAGGATTTGTCAGTTACACTTATTAAGGGTAGTGTTTGGGTATAGAAGTCAGGAATGACACAAGAGTAAAAGGTGAAAAAGAAGGCAAGATATGGAATTTGTGGAAAATTAGTACCTTTTTAAGCTGATACTTAAAAACTATACATATTTGTGGGGTACCATGTGCTGCTTTAATCTAGGTACATGTTGCATAGTGTTAGAATCGGGGTGAGCATATCTATATCCTGAAAAATTTATAATTTCTTTGAATATATTTAAAATTAATTCTTCTAGATTATTTGAAACATACAGTAAGTAGTACATTATCACTTTCTATAGTTACCCTACTGTACAGTAAAACATCAGAAATTGTTACTTCTAAGTATACCTTAGTATTTGTGTTAGTCCGATTTCTGTTTCTGTGACAAAATACCTATGGAAAACAACCCTACCACTGTAAAAAAAAAAAAAAAAAGGAGGGAAGATTTATTTTGGCTCATGGTTTCAGTTCATGGTCAATTTGCTCCATTGCCTTTAGGATACTGGCAAGGCAGAAGGATCATAGTGCAAAGGAGGGATTAAGGAAAATTGCTCACCTCATGTAAGCCAGGAAGCAGAGAGAACGAGGAAGAAGCTGCGGAGAAGATCTATTGTTTTAGGGCATATCCACAGTGATCTCAAACTAGGCCTCAACTTCTATAGTTCCAATCACCTCCCAATAGTTTATTCAGTTATGAACTCACCAATAGATGAGATCAGATCCCTCATGAACCAGTCATTTCCCAAAGCCCCACCTATGAACATTGCTGCACTGGGGACCAAACCATCAACACCTGTGAGGGGCATTACAGATCCAAACTATAAGAGTATTCAATGACCAACCTTCCACTGTCTCTCCCTTCTCCTACTCTTCCCAATGTGTGGACCACCTTCTCTCAATGTGTATAAAATCAGCTTTTTTAGATTCTATATACAAATGAAATCATGGAGTATTTTTCTTTCAGTGAATCGATCACTTTATGTTAACATGATGCCTTCAAGTTCTATCCATGTGATCATTAATAGAAAATTTTGTCTTTTATATAGATTAATATTTTGTACATGTATTACACATTATCTTCATTCATTAACAAATGGACATTATATTGTCTCCATATGTTAGCTATTGGAAATATTGCTGTAATACATCATACTTTATATGTAACTTTGACAGATTGATTAGTAGTAGACAAAAATATTTTAAAATCCAAGCATGGTGGTGCACGCTTGTAATCCCAGCATTTGGGAGGCTGAAACAGGAGGATTGTGGTTCACGGACAGCCTCAAATAATTAGTGAGGCCCTTTGCAACTCAGTAAGACCTTGTTTCAAAAATAAGGAATAAAAAATAGGACTGGGGGTATAGCTTGGCAGTAGGATGCCCCTGGGTTCCAGCCCCAGTACCGCAAAAAAAAAATTAAGATATAAATTCTGAATAGTAACAATATTTATATGTACTTATATTAAAAGTAGAATGAGCAGTAATCATTAGTATTAACTACGCCATAGCAATTATTGGACACTGACCACCCAAAACAACAACAACAATAACAACATTAACAAAGTCAGTAATGAAAAATAATAAGATGAATAGCTATACAAATGTCTTAACAAGTACTTATTTGGGCATAATATCATCACTTCGAATATAGTGTGATTATCTAGTCCAACTTAGTGACTTAGTGGAGAAATCTGTGTTCATACTGCAAAAAGATTTCTGCTGATTGTAAATCCAAACTGGCATGAAGTTCAGTATTTTAGTGAATTAGTCCTAACAATATGTTTTCAGTTCACTGGGTATATATGGCCTTGAAAATAGTCTTGGTAGACATTTTAAACTAATATCAACCCATATATTCCTATTAAGAAATCATATGTAACAAAAATGATAAACTGTTTAGATAAGCAAAAATCATAACAATTCTAAAACTTGACTTCTACAAGCCCAACAAAAGATGATCACAATTATGACTTTGGAAAGTACTAAGGAAAATATATTTTAAAATTTATTTAAATGGGCATTCATTTCTTCAACAAATACTTGAATATTTACTATGTCCTAGATGATATTAATAGGGTTGATAAGACACAATATTGGTGAGGTTGTGAAGAAATAGTTTCATTATATCTCCTGGGAAGACAATAATTTAATATAGCACTTCTGCATAGGAACTTTTTAAATTTTTAAGACTTAAAATGTATATGCCTTTGACTAGAAATTATACTTCCAAAAATGTAGCCTTCCAAAAAAGTAGTTGTGCAGGATATATATATATATATATATATATATATATATATATATATATATATATATATGTGTGTGTGTGTGTGTGTGTGTGTGTGTGTGTGTGTGTGTTAGTTATTAAATTACTACTGAAGATAACATTTATTGAGGCAATATTTAGTATGTCTATGGCATTCTTCTAAATTTGGCACTTGTATAACAGTTATATGTCAGTACAATGACACTAAGACTTGAATTTTTTCCTCAAAGTCATTCAACTGACAATCTAATATCACAGACTAAGGTAATGTTAGAAAAACAAAATCAAGCAGTTCTGAAAGAAAATCAAGCAGTTCTGAAAAGTATATACACCTGCCTCCACACAAAACAAAGAAAAATATTAAGCTGTCTACTTATGTACACACACACACACACACACACACACACACACACACACACACACACCTACAGTAATTGTAAGGATGTAAGGACAGGTAAGAAATTCAACATTTGAATCTACATAACCATCTTTTTCTAGTTCCACCCTAACAGAAATTTCACGTATTGTTCACGGCCTTACACAGTCCTTTCTGGGCAAAGTAATTTTTCACTGCTTTGATTTCCTATAATGCAACATGAAAAACACAAGGAGGACTAGGAGCAGAACAAATCAATTGAGAACTTATTTATAAGACATTATGCTAATGATTTACATGCGTTATCTCACTTGATGCTTTTAAATATTCCTATCTGGTAATTACTATTGACTACCCTATGTTTTATAGAGAAATTGAGTCTTAGTAAAATTAAGAAGTTCTCTGCATCCCACGATTACTAATTAATGGAGAGGACACTCCAATACCAGACTTCTGGTTCTTAGATTGTCCTGATTTATTGACACCGGGCATCTTAGCTCACTCACCACACAGAATAGGGTTAGGAGTACAGGTTCTGAAACAGGGTTTCAGAATTTGATTTCTAATATCACTTAGGATATCTTTTATAAGTTATGGTACCTCTGTATATATGGAAAGAGGTTCATTTAATTAAAATTTATTATGAGAAATATAAAATGATTAGAGGAGAGTCTGGTATATTAAGAAGGCAAGTTCTAGTTATTAGTAAAAGAAAATTAATTATATCCTACATGTTCTTCTTTTCCCATAGAATCTAACACAAAGATTAACATATGGTAATTATTCATTACAGATAACCTGGTTGTTAATCATTTAGTGCTATTATTCAATAATTTATCATGTGTGGTAATAGGAAATTGTAGACTGAACCATATGAATCAAACCGTTTTACTTTTATAAATAAAAAAATAGTGAAATATTATGTTTCATATGAATTAGCTTAATTTAGGTTTTAATTATTTTAAGTTTAAAAGCATGAATTTATTAATAGATCCAATAAGTAAAATTACTTTCTAAATATATTTGTATATATGTGCTAAATGTATAAAAAATATTTTATCTACATATGAAACCTGAAATTAATGTTTACTAACTTACTGATTTCTAATGTAGCATGCAATTGTCATGGAAAAGCTGAAGAATGTTATTATGATGAAAATGTTGCCAGAAGAAATCTCAGTTTGAATATACATGGAAAATACGTCGGAGGGGGTGTGTGCATTAATTGTACCCAAAATACTGCGGGTATAAATTGTGAGACATGTGTTGACGGCTTCTTCAGACCCAAAGGGGTAATGTATGCTTTTCCTTTATATAGTGTTATTTTTGCCTTCTTATACAATGATATAGTATACAGAAACATAATTTTGATACTTTTTCTAAAAATCTAGACTTCGAATTCTAAAAAATAATTATAAACTGTTCATAAATCTCTAAGGATGTGGTATAAAACATTCCAATCCCTCCAGAAAAGTCCATTATGCCACAGTCCTTGGAATGATCCAATCAATCCCACCCCAGAAAATTCTGTTCTGACATTTAGGACATGAAGTAGTATTACCTTTTAGGGGACTTCATAGAAAAGAATACACGCAGTACAGAATTTTCTACATTGCATGCATCAATTGTTATTTTTACAACATTGGTGAGTAATATTCACCTGTGTCATGGTCATTGTCTTAGAAATGTTTTAATTTTAACTATTAGAGCATATCTCAGGTAAACTTTGTGAGTGGTATCAAATAATGATAAAATATTTACATGACCAGTAAGTATGTGATCATATCATGTAGATCAGTTTCTCCAGCCTCAGTATGAACCATGGATCTATTTGTCCATCCTTATGCTAATGCCATATGCTAATTAGATTATCTTTAAAATTTTAGAGTTCATATAATATAAATCTAACAGTTTTATACTTCATGTTGAGCATTGCTTTGTTTATTGTAATTTTTTGCATTTTGCTATAATTTAGAATCAACTTGACAAGTAAAGAAATATTACTTGATATTTTTGTTTGAAATCTGCATATACATATTGAAAAAATAATTTTGTAATAAAATTGAGACATTTAGTCAATAGATATAGCCATTGACTAAATATATCTTCTTTATTCATAACAGTATTTTAGTATACAGATGTGCATATTTGGAGTTAAATTTAATCTTCAGTATTTTGTTTTATATCATTATAAACAATTATTTTTAGAATAGTTTACCAATTTTTAGTCCATTATTAGAAATATTTATAATTGACTTTGTTATGTATTCATCCAAAATTTATTTAAATTGATGCCCTTTATCAGATCTTGAAACTTCTCTACTCTTCCTAGTTAGCTGTGACTTTTTATAATAAAGAGGTACTCAATTTTGTCTAATGCCTTTTTGCTCTACTGAAATATAACATTTCCTTCCTTCCTTCCTGTTTTATTTATTTATTTATTTTCTTTTTTTGTGGTACTGGAGATTGAACCCTGGGGAATTCTATCTCTGAACTATATCCAGCTCTATTTTACTCTTTATTTATTTATTATTATTATTATTATTATTATTATTATTATTATTATTATTATTATTATTTTTGGTGGTACTGGGGTTCCTGGAAGCCCTTCTACCTCCGGGCTACACTCCCAGACCTATTTTATATTTTTGAAACAGGGTCTCTTACGCCAGCGCGGCTGGCTTCAAACCTGCGCGATCCTCCTGTCTCTGCCTCCCAAGCGCGGGGATTACAAGCGTGCACCACCACGCCCGGCTTTTACTCTTTATTTTAAAAAAGGGTTTCACTAAGTTACCGAGAGCCTCACTAAGTTGCTGAGGCTGGAATTGAACCTGTGATCCTCTTGTCTCAGCCTCTCAAGTACTGGGATTGCAGGCATGTGCTACCATATCCACCTTGTCCTTATATTTCAATGTGATCCATTTGCATTGATTGACTTACAGAATATTGAATCAACTTTGCATTGATGAATTAAATCCCATGTGATTATAAAATATTATCATTTTTACATATTGAAAAATATTATTTAATTAAGGATTTTTACATATTTGCAATAAGGGACATTAATTTGTCTTTTTATTTTACTACCTTCATGAGAATTAGAGTATACTGGCCTCTAATAATGGTACATAAATGCTTCTACTTCCTTTTATTAGTAAAATAATTGGTATAAGACAAATTAAAGTGTTTGACATACTTTTAAAATAATGAGAATAGAATTTCCCAATGAAACTGTCTTTTGCTTTCTTTGTGAACAGACATTTGATAATTATTTATTTTATCTAAGTAGTCAAATTTTTGCCAAAAGGTTTTGAAATATCCCCCTATCTTTCTTAAAGTCTGGGGGTATCTATATTGATAACAACTCCTTAATTTCTAAAATTTTTAATTTTTATTTTTTATCATTTTTTACTTATCACTATTCTAGGAGTTTATCAATTTTTTAATCTTTAAAAAACATTTGCCTCATTCTGTATTTGATTTTTGTTCTTATGCTTATTATGTTATTTTCTTTACCTGTTTTGAGTTTCTTATATTTTACTATTTTAGCAATATAGAAACAGAGTATTGATTTGAAATGTTTCCTTTTCATGTTTATGGTGCTGGGGATTGAACCCAAGGGCATTCTATCTCAGAGCTACACCCCTAGCCGTATATATATATATTTTTTTGAAACAGGGTCTCACTAAGTTATGGAAAGCTTCACTAAGTAGATGAGGCTGTCCATGAACCCGGATGCTCCTGTTTCAGCCTCCCAAGTACTGGAATTACAAGCTTATACAACCATGCTCGGTTATGTTTCTTCTTTTATAATATAAATATCTAAATATAAGTTTCTGTCTGGAAAGTTCATTAGTTTCTTCCCATGAATTCATGATGTGCATCACTTGAAAAGTCTGTTCAGATTATTAGGCTTTTCAGTTATTGATTTCCACTGAATTCCTTGGCATATCTTAAATGAATTTCTGTATACAGATGAGTTAGTTACATATTCAGGGATGTTTTTATACAGATTTTTATTAATGTTCCCCTATAAACATGGATCTTTCCCAATGTAATTTTTTTCTTTCAAACATCAAATTCTTCTACTCTCTGCCTTCCTTTGCTTATTTTCATGGGTATTCAAATAATTTGATTGATATACTTTGTCTAGATTCATCATCATCATCAAATGGTGTATTGGTTTTATACAAGACAGTCTGCCTTAATCAGAACTGGAAGGTTGATCAAGTTTTTATTATCTGGCCAGGTGTGATGGTGCACGCTTATAATCCCCGCACTTGGGAGCAGAGACAGGAGGATGGCACAGGTTCGAAGCCAGCTGCACTGGCTTAAGAGACCCTGTTTCCAATTTAAAAAATATATTAAAAAATAGGTCTGGGAGTGTAGCCCGGAGGTAGAAGGGCTTCCAGGAACCCCAGTGCCACCAAAAAAAAAAAAAAAAAAAAAAAAAAAAAACCTTTTTATTATCTGTCAAATAATCAAGTGATTCTGCTCTCCTTTGGAGCATTTGGATATGCATAAAAATATTTATGCTAAACTGAGCTAAAATTGCAAAAGGAAATTTTACAAGCACTTAATATTTGGGTAGAAATCCATGAAGCTATGGAAAGAAAATTTTTGTGCATTGCAGTTTTCCAGTTAAGTAACTTACCTCTATGATGATCTTAAAATTGTCTTAAAATTGATTTTAGTCTTATATAATAAATATACACTTTTTATTTGCACATGCATATATTGTATATATGAAATATATATGAGGAAATATTTACTTAAGAAGCTAATAATAATAAAAATTATTGTTTTAATAAAATTAAATATCTATGTAAAGTAGATATGCTTATAGAATCTTATAGGTTAGATTTCCTGATCTACATTTTTGATCAGGCACATTTTCCTAGCTACCACAATGGGCAACAATAAATTAAAATAAATTAAACGGCCTTGCTTTACAAAAGGCTCATCATTAGGGTCAGAAATTACATATATATATATATATATATATATATATATATATATATATATATATATATATATATATTTGTGTGTGGGGGGGTACTGGGGATGGAACCTAGAGGCATTCTACCTTCGACCTACACTCCCAGCCTTATTCTTTATTTGGAAACAGGGTCTCAGTGAGTTGCAAAGGGCCTCACTAAATAGCTAAGGCTGTATGCAAATCACAATCATTCTGTCTTAGCCTCCCAAATGCTGGATTACAAGCATGTGCCACCACACCTGGCTAGAAATTAGAGTTTTAAAAGTAAAAATTTTATTCAAAAATGTTTTTGCAATAATTTATAGAGGTTTGTTGTTGTTGTTGTTGGTGGTGGTGGTGTTTTATTTCTTGGTGGTTTCTTTGGGTAGAAAGTCTTTCTCCAAATTCCATTCTCAAGTGGCTACTCACTCATATTTTAAACTCCAGTTTAAATGTCACCTTTTCTGAAAAATATTGTCTTCATTAATTATGTTATGATATCATCCCTTGCCCTTTTCTCCATAAGGCTCTACTTATGTATCTGTTTTTATCACTTAGCATATTTTCTTTAATCAGTCTTTCAAATCTGTTATTCCTATAGCTTTGATTAAGGGACAGACCTTGCCTTTCATCATGCAATACACAGCCCTCACTTCATACTGGGAGATGAATGAATATGTCCTAAAGAAATGATAATTTTGAAACTGTTCTGTGAGCTTAAGTGATTCATATTTAATCAAATATATAAACAATTCCAGCTTTTATATTATGATTTATATTGGCAAATGAATTTCAACTTATAAATTAAGCTTATATATATGAATATCTTGGTTTACCTTCTTACTGCCTTCATTCAAACAACTAACTACACAACTTAGAGGAAGGATGATTAATTTGCTGACAGATTTTGGAGATTTGAGGGTTCCAGTCTGTCAGGCTAAGTCTGTGGAGTTCAGGGAATGGCTACAGGAAATAGAGAAATGGGAGGTGCAAGCAAGGACTCTGCCCTTGCACCAACAAGGCCAACAGCAGCAGCAGCAGCAGCAGCAGCAAAGAGAGAGAGAGAGAGAGAGAGAGAGAGAGAGAGAGAGAGAGAGAGAGAGAGAGAGAAAGAGAAAGAGGACATACAAGAGCAAATGCAGGGAAGGTGGGAGGAAAGAACCTTATTAAATCCCCAAGGCCACATCCCCAGAGACCCCTCCTCAGCAATCAAGCCCAGCTTCCAACACTGCTACCTTGTTTCCATGAGAGCTAGGGGGAAATTCTAAATCCAAACCATCACATTCTGCCCCTGGCCCCTAGACCTCACAGCCACTTCACAATCTAAAATGCATTTATTCCATCTCTACGAGTTCCCGAGTTCCCAAAGTCTTAACAGTTCCAGCAAAATTCAAAAGTCCAAAGTCTAATGCCTCCTCTGAGACTCAAAGTAAGCACTGGCTGTGAGCCTCTGTAAATACAAAAATTCAGTTACATACATTCATTGTAAGATGGCACAGAGTAAACATTTGCATTACAAAAGGGAGAAATAGGGCCATAGGAGGAAGGAATTGGACCAAAATAGCATCAAAATCCAGCAGGGCTAGCATTTGATTCTGCAGCTCTATTTCTGATACCTGGGACACATGATGATAAAATGCAATCTCCAAGGGGCCTTGGCAGCTCTGCCTACGTGACCTGGTTGACTTCAGTGGGCCATGTATTGGCTCCTCTAGCTTCTCTCCATGGGCCACAGCTTGCAGCCTTTCCTTGGCATTATTCCATGTTGCTGTCATCTCTAAATTTCAGGGATTTTCCTGTGATCTTGGCTTTGTCCCCAGAGCTTCACAAATTGCCCCATTTGGACCTGCTTGCAGGAATTTTCTAGCCCTTTCACATATTGTCTAGCTTCCCAGGCCTTCCTTTGAAATCTGGGGCTGGGGGGATGATTTCATGATTCTTTTTTTCACAGTGAAGCCAGCATTATGTTAGTACTGGATGGACCACCAGCAAGAAAGGTAATCATGCCCTTTTTAATCACTACTTCTGTGCCCTTTCCATTCACAGCCTTTTGGCCTGTCTCCATCCAGGCTTTCACTAGCCTGCTTCCTTCATGGGCAACATTTCTCCTTTCCTTCCATTCATCTTAATTTCTTCCACAAGGTCATTCTGATGGGTCCCTAATTTACATGTGCTTCTCTGGCCAAACTGAAAGTCTATATAGTCTCTTTACTTTACTTTCTGCTCCCCAAATTCAGTATGCACTTTGCTGAACATGAACATCAATATCCATAAATCAGTTTAGATACTTTGCTGTTCTGAATTTCCTCTTCCATCTCAATCAGCTTATCATCTTTAAATTTGGCATTCCAGGACATGAGAAGATTACTATAACTTCTTTGCCAGAATGTAACATGGGTGACCTCTGCTCCATTTTCCTATGGAGTGTTTTTTGCCCTCAGAAATTTCCTGAGCACATTCTCTACTCACCATCTTTCTATCTGCATTCTGGCCCTTCCACTTTCCTATCACAAACCAGTTCCAAAGATTCACAATCCACAAGGTCAGATTTTTTTTTAACAATTTTTTTATTGAACATAAATAGTATACATTTAAACTATATTTGGTGCCCTCTCCCCCACCCCCATTTTCCCTTCCCCCCTCCCACCAGTGGTTGTCCAGGTTAACCATGTCTTACTCATAATTTTACACATGTTCAGATATAGACCCTCACTAATCAAGATCAGCCTTCCTCCTCTCCTATCTTTCCATTCAAACTTTGCTGGTATTTCCCCTCCATTATCTGGAGTCCCACTGGTATCCTTTGTGTTTCCTAGTTTGGGCATATTAGAGGAAACATATGTACCTTCTCCTTCTGTGCTTGGCTGATCTCACTTAACATGATGCTCTCCAGGGCTTTCCATCTTCTTGCAAGTGATATAATTTTGTTTTTCTTTATGACTGAATAGAATTCCATTGTGTGTATTTCCCACAGTTTTGCTATCCATTCATCTGTTGATGGTGGTCTGGGTTGGTTCCATATTTTGGCTATTACAAATTGTGCTGCTATGAACATAGGTATGCATATGTTGCTGTATTTCTCTGAATTCATCCCCTTTGGAAAGATACCCAGGAGTGGTATAGCTGGATCATATAGTGGATATATTCCCATCTTTCTTAGGAATCTCCACACAGATCTCCATAGTGGTTGAACTAGTTTGCATTCCCACCAACAGTGTAAAAGAGTTCCTCTTTCCCCACATCCTTGCCAGCATTTGTTGTTGTTTGATTTCTTTATGCTTGCCACTCTGACTGGGGTTAGATGGAATCTCAGTGTAGTTTTGATTTGCATTTCCCTGATGGCCAGTGATGAAGAACATCTTTTCATGTACCTATTGGCCCTTTGTATCTCTTCTTTTGTGAAGTGTCTATTTAGTTCATTTGCCCATTTCTTGATTGGGTTGTTTGTTTTGCTAGTGTAGAGTCTTTTGAGCTCTTTGTATATTCTGGATATTACCCCCTATCAGAATGGTGGCTGGTAAAGATCCTTTCCCATTCTGAAGGCTTCCTCTTTAGATTATTGATAGTTTCCTTTGAAGAGAAGAAACTTTTTAGTTTGATGTTATCCCAATTGTTTATTCTTGCTTTAATTTCCTGAGCTTTGGAGATTTTGTTGAGAAAGTTACTGCCTGTGCCAATATGTTGTAGTGTTGAACCTATGCTCTCCTCTACTAACTTCACAGTCTCAGGTCTAATTTTTAATTCTTTGATCAACACAAGGTCAGATTTTAAAATTGGCTGTGACCCCACTTATCTGGTACTAATGTCTGTCTTAGGCAACATTCTCACTGCCATAATCTAAAACAACTGACTACACAATTTAGAGGAAGGATGAATTATGTGTTCACAGTTTTTCAAGATTCAGTGGTTCAGTCTATGTCAGGATAGGCCCAGGGAGCTCAGGGCATGACTGTGGGAACTGGGAGAGGAAGACCATAGGGAGGGATCTAATTTCACATCATGGGGGCCAGAAGCCGAGAGAGAGCAAGAGGAGGAGAGAACCTTATATAATCTCCAAGGCTGTGCTCTCAGCAACCCCTCCTTTAGCAACCAAGCTGGCTTCCAACATTGCTACCTTAATTCCACGAGAGCTACTGGAGACATTCAAAATCCAAACATTACAGCCTGGCATGGTGGCGCACACTTGTAATCCCCATGCTTGGGAGGCAGAGACAGGAGGATCGTGCAGGTTCGAACCCAGCCATGCTGGCTTAGGAGACCCTGTTTCCAAATAAAAAAAATATATAAAATAGGTCTGGGAGTGTAGCCCAGAGGTAGAAGGGCTTCCAGGAACCCCAGTACACCACACACACTCAAAAATCCAAACATTACAATGTATGAAAAAATGTATTGAAGAAAATATTTACATGGATGTATATTTCTTGGGTTGCTAATTTAGGGCTTAGGCTTTTTTTCTTTCCTTTTCCTATTTCATTTAGAAAAAGAAATGTCATATATACATTATGTAAGCATGGTGTAGATTTGTTTACCAATATATTCAAACAAAAAAAGCTACTACTTCTATTAATAATTTAATTTATACCAGTCTTATTAAATACTTTATATATTATTATTTCTAATTTCAATTTATATAACATCAATGTGGTTGTTTATATTGTTCTTATTTTATAAGAAAATAAATAAGTTACAGAAGACTACACAGCCCATAAGTGGCCTCACAGGGATCTGAGCTCAAGTTTTTCTAATTAGATGGTTACAGAATTTCTTCTCAGGTTATATAGTTTCCTAGAAACCAAAATTTTAGCTTAAGTATTTAGTACTACCTTTTTTTGATTTAAAACTTTAAATAAATTTTTAATTAATCATACTTTGATCAGTGTGGAAAAGTTCTTGAATAATACATGTTGAGAAAATTCACATTGCTAATTTGGACTATATTATAATAAAAACAAAACAATCAGGACGAATTTATTTTGAAATACATGTTAGAGTGTGCTAATGAAATGTTATTTTGCTTTGCTATGATGATGACATTGTGGTGATAAAAGACATGCATCCTTAAATATGTAGGGATAGAAAGCACTTTTTTGGAATTTCCTTTATAAAACTCAGCAAAGGATAAAAAAGATGACATATAACAAAATTTTGATAATTGGTGAATCTTGGTAACAAGTACTTGTTGTATTGTCTTCTTTGTGCAAATATTTAGAAAAACTAGACTGTAATGGCTACAAATGTATTAAAATAATTTCTCTTAATTTTTCTCAAAATAATTTACTATATATTATTGGAATAATTTATCCTTAAAAGTTGCTGAATTGAAAAATGCTGATGTTTATACTAGACTTGATTACAAGCATTTTAATTTTTTTGTTAGGTGTCGCCAAATTACCCAAGACCGTGCCAGCCATGTCACTGTGATGCAGTTGGTTCCATAAATGAAATCTGTGTCAAGGATGAGAAATATGCTCGGCGAGGTGAGAGTGCTGTAGGGCCCAGCTCCCATGAAAGACAGTGAATGGCCGCATGTGGTCATTTCAGAACAGTATGCAGTAAATTCCATTCATGTTATAAATATTCTTATAAATAAACCAGTGTTTCCTCCAGGAACTTTTTTATTTTCCTAATAATTGGCATTGCATTTAATTGTAATGCTTTAAGAATTTTAATCATTTGTTTTAAAATTCATATGTGTGGGGTTGTGTGTATGTGTACATTTATATTTACTGTCACATGTCACTATACTATAGAGATAAGTTCTGGGCAATGTTCCATTATGTTATTTTATTATTGTGCAAATTTCATAAAGTGTGCTCACATAAACTATAACTTTAGCTTAGTCATTTGTAATCCCAGTATTTGGGATGCTGAAACAGGTGGATCACACGTTTGTGGCCAGCCTCAGCTGTTTAGTAAGACCATCTACAACTTAATGAAACTCTGTTTCTAAATAAAGAATAAAAAATTAGGTCTGAGGTTGTAGCTCAGAGGCAGAATGTCCTTGGGTTCAATTCCTGGTACTACAATATATAAATAAATACATACATAAAAATAATAATAAACTGAAACTTCAGTAGATGATAGAATCTTAAGGAAACAACATCTTATATGTGGTTTATTATTGACTAGTGTTCTATCACAAGATGACATGTGGGGCATGAACGTGTGTGTGTCAGTGTGTATGTGCATGCATGTGTGTGGTATGGTGATTGTTAATCTGTGAAAGAAAGGTGATTGTTAATCTGTGGTGACTACAGATTTTATGTCATTATCTACTGTTTTATAGCTTCTATGTGTTCTTGTGTAGAATGGCAACATTCACTGAGGGGTCATGTGCTGTTATGGGAGGCAAATAGAGATCACATATTGAGATGTAGACAGTAATACAGAAAGCTAGAAGTGTACATAAAGGACTATAAAAGGTAATTGTCATGAGTTAAAAGGAAAGAAGCTGACATTAATTTAACTCAAATACTTTGAGCAATGAAAGACATGATGAACTTCATATATTAAGAAATCATATGCCAATTTAACTCCTCGATAGAGAACATCTGGGAGTGACTTCTAGGGCAGTTGATTGCCAAGTTTAAGTAGAAAATTCATAAAATATACTTAGAACAGTTTCTTTATATCTGAGTAAATTTTTGCTTTCTATGGAAAGACTAATATAAATCATGGCTACACTGTAGGTCTTTTTTTTTGTGTGTGTGGTACTGGAGGTTGGAACCCAGAGGCTTTCTACCTCCAGGCTATACTCCCACACCTTTTTTATATTTTATTTGGAAGCAGGGTCTCACTAAGTTGCTGAGAGCCTCACTAAGTAGCTGATGCTGGCTTCAAACCCTTGCGATCCTCCTGTCTCAGCCTCCCAAGTGCGGGGATTACAAGCGTGCGCCACCACGCCCGGCCATTGTAGGTCTTTTCCCCTTTATGATTTTCAAGTTAAAAGTTGACAGTGTTTCTTTGGCACAGTTTAGTTTACCTGCTTTATTTATAAAACTATAGGGTTATGAGTTTCAGCATTATATGTAACATATATCTTAAAATATTATATAACTGGTACTTTAACTATTCAGAATTATAAATTACTGGAATATTTTTCCTTTTGAGGCCCTTTTCCTGTCTTTGATAACATCTAAATCATAGTATCATTTTCTACAATGTCATTTAACAAATAAGTATACTTTCAAATAAGTATATCATATGAAAAAGCTATAAGAGTAGAGAAATATATGTATAAAGCAGAGGTAATTCAACAGATTAGTGTAAATATTTGTTTTTATTATAATTTATAGAGATTTTTTTATTGGTAATTTGGGGTCATACATCTTAATGGGGTACAAAATGGTAGAAGAGATTTTTAATATTGTTCTTTCTGTTTTACATATGAATTTTCTCCTGATCTATTAAAATCTTCTGAAATCTGGTTTCATCATATTAATAACAGATTAGAATATGGTTGTACCATAATTATTTATTCTCTCAACTTTATAGAAATATTAAACTTTTCTAATTTTTATGTATTATAACCAATGCTTTAGTGAACCAATTTGTGTATAATTATTTTTGATACAGAGTAAAATATATGATTAAGTTATACTTGTTTCTAAATTAATAATTATTTCTTACAAAGTTGAAATATAATCAAGATTTGTAATATTTTAATTAGACACATATTATTAAATATAGACCAAAGTTACAAGGCAATTTAACATCATTCTATGTTTGATATGATGGTCTCTTTAGGAAAATTGGAAACATGATCTGATGGTTTGAACTACTTATTCAAATTGTATAACCCAACCTCCCAGTTGAGCATTACAGGCATGCACCACCATGCCCAACTTAGGGCCCTTTCAATGTACTTTTAGATTCAGTATGATAGCTATTTTATGATTTTCTAACCTGGATCCATATATTTCATGAACCATGAACCTGACACCTTCCAGTTCTGCAACTATCTCATCAGGCGAGTCAATTTCTCTGTTCCTTAGTTTTCTCACCTATAATAGAGTTTATTTCTGATTGAAGTTTTGAGTACTAACTGAATTAGCCTATTTAATTTAATGTTTGGTATAAAATTACTTTTCTATTTAATTGTTAGTAGCTTTTTAATTATTTGTGGTTGTCTTGGTTATATTTTGATGTCAAGTTTTTATAAATTGAATTGTATGATTGTTCATTTTTATATGACCTATAGGCATATAAAACTTTGAAAACATATTGTAAAATATAACTAGTATCAAAATATTTGTTTGCAGTAATTCTTTGATAATTTCCTTCTTTTATGCCATACTGGGGATGGAACCCAGGGGCATTCTACATCTTAGCTACAGCCCTGGCCCTATTTTTTATTCTTTATTTTGAAGCCGGGTCTTACTGAGTTGCAAAGCCCTCTTTTGACATCCTTATTAGCTTTGTTTAAGATTTCTTTTTTGCTTGGTTTTCTTTTAATTTTCAAATTTTCCATCTTTCCTGTGGTGCCATTTTATAATTACCCAAAATGCATTTTATCTAATTATTTATTAATAAGACAACTACTTAATTGTTATAGTTTTTCCATATCTAAAAAGCATTGCTGTTTCTTTTTCACTACTATTGTATTTTACTAGAAAAATACCTTATCTACAATTGAAATCTTGATTTTTTTTAACCCAGAAGTTATTCATTAGAAATATTTATTTTTTTACACAAAAGCTGGATTTTTATAAAATTTTATTGTTTCAAATTCATAATTATTTAAATCTAGAAATAGTAATTGATATTAATAACTATCAAATAATTTGTACTTTAACCAATGAACACATTTATAAATTATTCTATAAATTTTGGTGAATAATTTTTTATTTCTAGCATTTTGATATCTATATATTTTTGAACTTATATTTAGTACTTATTTGAAACTTAAATGTAATGAATGAAATATTTGTTATTTTCATCTTTATCAATGTAAATTGAGAGCTTATTCTATGGAATATTTTATATGATGGCCCAAATTAGTATTACTGTAACTATTTTCTTTTTATTTTATTTTATTTTTTTGGGGTGTGTGTGTGTGTGTGTGTGTGTGTGTGTGTGGTCCTAGGGATTGAACCCACGGGCATTTTTTACTAAGCTATATCCACAGGCTTTTCTATTTTTTATTTTGAAACAGAGTTTCATTAAGTTACTGTGTACTGGCCTCAAATTTGTGATCCTCCTGTCTCAGCTTTTGGTTATTGGAATTATAGGCCACCATATCTGGTTTTGTTTCTGTTTTCCTATATGATTTCTTATTGCATATTATACTATTTTTAAATATTATACTATTTTACTATTAATATATCTATATTTCTAGTTATTTTGCACATAATTTGTGTGCAATATATGCATGTTTCAAATAGGAACAATATCTCATTTATATGTATTTACTCATTTATATACATCCATATATGTTATACATATTTATATACATCCATATTTCCAATACATATTTAGTAAGTATTTGTACCTTTTACTTTTTGTTCAATTTCTGCTTTCTGACAATAATATATCCTTGATTTTTCCTCTTTCTTTTTTTCTTTATTTTTGATGAACTCTATTTGATTAATTCTCTAAGAATAAACTAAAGGTGTCCATGGGGATAAAAATTATCTTTTCTATTTCTCTATGTAAAAAATTTAAACTTATTTCATATCCCTCTTCTATTTATTCTATTGTTGTCTACACTATCCCTACCCATGGACACTCTTAGTCATTTCTTTAGTAGTACTACCAGTGATACTGTCCTTAGATTATTATTCTTAGACTACTTTTTTGTGCTTTTATTTGTGCATTATGGTCTTACATCATAATGTAAATCATGTTGACAATGACATACATGCGCATAGCACTTGGTGTCCCCCCCATTGCTTCCCATTTCCCTCCCTCCCAATGATACAGAGTACCCAGATTAACATTGATCTATTCACATGTATACACATAGGCAATGGAAGTATTTCCATTAATAAACCAGGCACAGGTAGAAACTTTCTCAACAAGACCCCTGAAGCTAAGGAAATTAAAACAATAATTAATAAGTGATGGCATCAAACTAAAAAGTTTCTGCTTAGCAAAGGAAATCATCAAGAGTCTAAAGAGAAAGCCTACAGAATGGGAGATCTTTACCAACTATCCCTCTGACAGAGGACTAATATCTAGAATATACGAAGAACTCGAAAGATTTTACACTTTACACTAAACCAATAACCCAATAAAGAAATGGGCAACTGAATTGAAAAACTCTTCACAAAAGAAGAGCTACAAATGACCAATAAATACAAGAAAAAATGTCCATCATCAGCAATCAGGGAGATGCAAATCAAAACTATACACTGGAATTCCATCTAACCCCAGTCAGAATGGCAATCATCTAAAAGTCAAATAACAATACATGTTGGTGAGGATATGGGGAAATGGGAACTCTTCCATACTGCTGGTGGAGTTGCAAACTGGTTCAGCTGCAATGGAGATCAGTGTGGAGATTCTTTAGAAAACTTAGACTAATTTTTAAGGTAACATCTGCTAGGCATGGTGGCACACACTTGTATTGCCAGTATTTGGGAAGGTAAGACAGGAATATTGCAGGTTGGATGACAGACTCAGCAACATAGGAAGACTCTCGGTGACCTAGTGAGACCCTGTTTCAAAACAAAAAATAAAAATAACTGGGGGTGTACCTCAGAAGTAGAATACCCAGTACCACAAATAAGATAAAAATAAATAAAAGAAAATAGTAAATAAAATAAATATCTTCATTCCCAAGGCTCTTCCCTATCTTATGGTGGTGTGGTGGGGCAGGGTTGGCATTTTGAGCTGTCTAGTAGACATGTTAGTGCTTTTAATTTTTATCAGTTTACTATCATTAATCATATATTTTATGAAAATTGTCTTCATTATTGTTAAAATTTTTCTGTAGTCTTGGTAGATGGTAGTTTTATAGATGCTGTGAAATTTAATTTTTCCTTTTATCTTTCTTAGTGTTTTAAAAGGTAATTTAGAAGATACTATGTGAGCTTAAATGTAGCAAGCTTCTATTTAAGCTCCATATTCTTTGGTTTTAACTTTATTGACATACAGAAAAAATATAATTTTTGTGTCACAATCAGTTATTAAATATTGATACAATTAAGGCCTTGAGAACTAAGTTATTTATTTCAAGTGTACTGATATGTACTGCCTCTTCCTTCAGGTCTGGCACCTGGATCCTGTCATTGCAAACCTGGCTTTGGAGGAGTGAGCTGTGATCGGTGTGCCAGGGGCTACACTGGCTACCCTGACTGCAAACCGTGTAACTGCAGTGGCTTGGGGAGCACAAATGAGGACCCTTGCATTGGGCCATGCAACTGCAAGGTACATTGTTTATTCCAGTAATGTTCCACTGTCAAAGCAAAAGGTCATTTTTTTCTTGGCTTCTCTGATATTTCTGCTGGCTTTAAGCAGTTGTAAGATCTATGATTTACCCCTGTCTGCACTGTTGTATGAGACTCCTCTAAGTATCCTTAAGTTCTTACTGGGTTCACTGCAGCAAGGCATTTTTAAGTCATCTATCATTTATCTAAAAATTACAAATACACAGAGGATAAGTCACCTCAACTTTCGGTGCCATTTTCTAACAAAATGACATCCCCCATTGCCCATCTAAACTGTTAATTAAAAAAGACTGTAACAGCTCTATAAAAATTAACTATTTAAAAATCACATTATAATCAAACCTATAGCTTAGCATCCAGTTTTGTAAAGAATTCTTTCAAGTGTTTGATTCTTGATTTTTAAGTAATCTCTGAAGTTTGTACCCAGAAAAGTCTTAAGATTCTCACCATATTCAACTCTCCTGTTAATTAACAAAAGTATCCTAGTAGAATTTATTAGAGATTCAATATTATCTCTCAAGAGTGCGCTTAGATGCAATTTTATTTGTTGTACCTGCTCAGCTAATAGCTCATCATGTTAACACCAAGGATGCATTACACCTGCAGCTTATACACATAGAGGAAGCAGAGTGGCATGAGGGAATCTACTGTGGTAAGACAGATGTACTTGAGCTATAGGATCAATCTCATAATATTCTGATCAGAGTATAGCTAATTCACCTGAGAGAATAAATAATTCTTTGAAAAAGTTAACATGCCATAGTGATCCACGAGGAAAATTACTTCTTTGTTTTTAATCATAGATGGAACCTTACTAAAAATATTTATTATTAATTTGTTGGTCTTAATCTAGGAAGCTCTACAATACTGTTATAATCGATACATGTGTATATATATATATATATATATATATATATATAAACTTTAAGCCATAAGTACCAGATAGGTTGAAAATATTATTTTAATATTAATAATAAATACTAATTTTAATGTTAAGTATATGTGTTTTAGAAGAAGCATGTCTAAAATATCAAGCTAAAATTATAATATTATAATAGCAACATAGTAGGCATATATTATATCAGAAACAATTTAAGTATCTTTCTTGGTCAATTGGAACTGGACTACTTGTATTACTTACCATCTATTCAAGTCAGTACAGACAGTCCACAAGCCCATGGTAAAGAATTATCACGTAATGGGTGTATTAAATTTTCTAGATTTAGTGTATTACCTTCTAATATCTGAAATGAGAAATTATTCCTGTAGAGCAAGATCGAATAGCTGTCTGTGACTGATTGCTTGCTAAAGGACACTATTCTGTAGTCTAAATGTCTTTTTGGGCAACCCTACAGGCTTTTAGTAGTTCTTCTCTAATATATACTAAAAAATATCTTGTTTGTGCTTTATTCATTTTTCCAAAACTCCATGACAATCTCTAACCTTCACCCCTTCCTAAAATAAGTGATGGACAGAGCTAAATTTAAAATGGAATAGAAGTTTCCTGAATCTGTATAAGATAGGAAATCAAACAGAAAAGAGATAAAGGAAACATTTTTATAGATGCTACCATTTGTTGAATGGTGAGCTGGTATGTTGAAGAAAGAATAAACCAGAGTGAGGGGGGCAAGCCTGATTTTGTTCATTTTCTTTAGGAAACACAATCAGGAAGGCTAGAACAAGAGCACCACAATGATTTTAGTAGAGCTCCCAGGGAAAACTCCTTGACCTGCTTATGCTCACTCTCTGCCTAACTCAGTATTGTACTAGAAGATTATAATCCTAATAAGAAAAATCTTTCCCATGAAGACACGTGCAGCTATACACAGACAACAAAAATGCACAATAAATACTAATTAAGATATCAAAGGAGAGTGAAAAATTAAGTCAGTCACATTATTAAAAGCACTGCCTATCAACCACATGATGTTTGTAATGGAAAGCTCAGCTCTAAAAATATTTTTTTTTTTGTGGTACTGGGGTTTCTGGAAACCCTTCTACTTCTGGGCTACACTCCCAGACCTATTTTTATCATTTTATTTGGAAACAGGGTCTCTTAAGCCAGCGTGGCTGGCTTCGAAACTGCATGATCCTCCTGTCTCCGCCTCCCAAGCAAAGGGATTACAAGAGTGTGCCACCACACCCGGCATCTAAAAACATTTTTTTTTAGGATAAAAACTTGCAGAAAGCAAGTTTCCCAAAATATCTATGAAACTGTAAACATCACAAGTTGAATGTCATAGAAAATTAATTATATCACAAAATTGTACCATAATAGCACAGTTATATCACAATGTATTATAAGGAATTTAATCACAATGTTATGCAGTGTTCTATAGTTAAGTGTTTATCACTTCTTCTTTACATGAGTAATAAATATTTTAATAAACTATGCATGTAATTTTTTCACTATGCATACAAGGCATACTGAAGAAAATGTGTTATTTTTTAATAATAAAAGGTATTATTTCCTTCTGCTTCATAAAAACATGATTTGACATAGGTATGTCAACAGATCATTAAACACAACACGATCAAATACTATTTAAGAAGCGAAATTTTATTGAAGTATTCAGTTCAAATACAATGATAAATTTTTAGATCAATAGGAATAATATATACATTCCTATGCACATAATATTGATATCAAGGTTAGTAATGTTAAATAAGTATTTATTTATAAGTAGAATACAAATCACATGTAAAATAATTTCTATGTAAGTATTCATCTCCAATGTGCATATTAACCAATACACATTTGTACACTTATTCCTTTATACTATAATATGAGTTGTTTATGGGTTTCATTAAAAATAAAGGTCTCACCAAATTTAGAATGTTTTATGGAAGTGCTTCTTTTTTTTTTTTTTTTTTTTGTGATGCTGGGTATTGAACCCAGGGGCATTCTACCTCCTAGCTACACTCCTAGCCTGATTTTTTTTTTTTTTTTGAACAGTCTCACTAAGTTGTAGAGGGCCTCACTAAGTAGCCGAGGCTGGCCACCAATTGTGAACCCCTATGGCAGCCTCCCAAATCCTGGGATTAAAAGTGCGCATCACCATGGCCAATTTATAAATGAGTTCTTTAGGGGATATTTTATATTTAACTATAACAGGAACCAACCCAGGTGTCCATCAAGAGGTGACTGAATTACAAACTATGAAATTTACACACAATGGAATTCTACTTAGCAGTAAGGAAAAATAATGTCATTTGCAGGAAAATGGGTAGATCTGAAGAACATTATGTAAAATGAGATCAGCTAGTCATAGAATGTGAAAGGTCATATGTTTTATCTCATAAGTAGACGCTAAGGAGCAATTGGGCCTAAGAGAGGCTTTAGATAATGGAGGGGAACCCCAGTGGAGCTAAGGAGGTGGTCTCAGGAAGGATGGTGGGGAGAAGAGAGAGAATTAATGAAGAAAACACTTCCACTGATATTATGTACATGTATTCGAATACTAATGCCAATCTCAATGTCTTGAATGGGGAAGGGGGATTGGGGAGGAAACCAGGGAAAACTCACCAAATTCTGTGTGCATATATGTCACTACCAGTTTTACATTATTATGTGAGACTGTAATGCACCAATAAAGGATAAAAAATTCATATTGCTACATCAGCAAAAATAACATGAATATACTAAATCATTAATATTCTGTGAAATTATAAGAAGATATGAAGAAACAAAAATTTCTGAAATTTTACAGTGAGTGGTTTAACCTATCTAATTCCATTTCATAATCTATGAGATGGTGATAGTCTTCTCTAATGCTAAGTACATATAAATATAACATCAAAACTCTGTACAAATATAAAGTATGATCACAAATACTTAATATATTACCTTTTTATTGTTGTTTATATTCCTTTTCACAAGCAAAGATAAGTTTCTAGGTTATTTCCCTAGTAGGATTTCTATGATGTGTTAACATTTTATTGGTTTGGGATTTTCCTTTTCTTTTTCATTTTTGGATATGAAAGATAACCTCATTTAATTGGTTAGATTTGAACCATGGGCATTTCCAAAAATATGTTTATATATATATATATATATATATATATATATATATATATATTTGATTTTGAATAAAAAATTATAATATTAAAATTTAGCATAAAATTTCATGTAGGGCTGGGTGTGGTGGCGCAGGTTTGTAATCCCAGCACTTGGGAGGCTGAGACAGGAGGGTAGCACAGGTTCAAAACCAGCCTCTGTTACTTATTGAGGCTCTCAGCAATTTAGTGAGATCCTGTTTCTAAATAAAATATAAAATAGGTCTGGGAGTATAGCCCAGAGGTTGAAAGCCCCAGGGTTCTACTCCTAGTACCACCAAAAAAAAAAAAAAAAAAGTCATGTAGATATTTGTCTATTGCCACAGCTACAGTTCAAATAATATATTAATCATTTTTATATTGACAAATAACTCTTTGACTAAAATTAGGTTTTTCTGACCCCTCCTTTTTTTTTAATTAAACCTCATCATTGGACTTTGTCCTCAAACTTAGCCCAGTTGTAGCAACAATCCTGCTAGATCAGTATGTTTAGATGCCCCTCCCCTGTATATCTGAGCACCCTAGCCTGCCTTCAGTAAGAATACTGTTAAGTTGGCTTAACATGAATGTCACCTACACTTGAGGTTTTCTATCCACTAACCCCTACCTGTTCCCTTAACTATAAAATCTCACCTATCCTATCTGTATTTGTAATGAAGATCAGGTATGTGTATACTTGTTCCTTCTGTTGCAACAGTTTTAGAATAAAATCTGTTTTTTAACACATTAGCTATGATTTTTTTTACAATATTAAAAACTCAGCTTGTGAAAAGGAAAAGCTAATTTTCATTTATTTTTTTCTCTACCAATTACCTATTATCTAACCTTGGAACATTGTGTTTAAAGAGTAAGCACTCAAAGTACTGAAAATTAACAAATTACATACTTGTTAACTTCCTTTAGTACTAGGATAAATTAGAATAAAGGCCATAATGGAGAAAAAACAATAATTGATGACATTTCTAAAAAACTAAGCAAAACTGCAAAATTCTTGACACAATTATCACAAAAACATAACTTATATGTCACTGGAGATGTTCTTGGTAGCTCTGTCAGTAGAATTCCCAGCTGACTAACAATCACAGTTAAACATGTACTGTAGAAGTTGTACCTGATTTATAAGAAGGCAGCTTCATGAGACAGAAGACAGGAAAACTATTGTGACTCTATTTCTCCAGAGAGAAGCTGTACTGAGGAAACTATTGCAAAAAGAAAATTGATGTTTTCTCAACAGATCCTGACTTCAAGAAATAAAAAATAAGAGATCGTAGTAAGATTTTTTCCAAACTCAACTTTGTTTCCAAGGGAAAAGTGTACCAAAAGAAAAAAGGGTAGCTACAATATATGTTTTTGTAGGAAAGGACATAATTAACTAGATATTCTGCTAAATATATTCAATGGAATTATGTGTCTAAAGAACTCATTTCTACCTAAGGAGGTGGAATTAGTTCTTGATAACAAAAATATATTCATCTTATGTATAAGGCAGATATATTCATAGAGTACATCTTTAGATATATCTATAGTATTAAATTTTCATGATGTAGATTATTAGAAAAAATGACAGACCAGGCACCTTAGAGATATGAAAAATCGGTGTAATAGACTGAGAATACTGGTATACAGTAAAGTGATACCTTTCATTTTCACAATACTTAAGCATCTAAAATTATTATATGAACTAATTACAATTAAAATAACAATAGTTAGCTGGGTGTGGTGGCACACGCTTGTAATCCCCGCGCTTGGGAGGCTGAGACAGGAGGATCTCACGGGTTCGAAGCCAGCCTCAGCTACTTAGTGAGGCTTTCAGAAACTTAGTGAGACCCTGTTTCCAAATAAAATATATATTAAGAAAAGGTCTTGTAGCATAGCCCAGAGGTAGAAAGCCTCTAGGTTCTACCCCCAGTACCACCACCAAAAAAAACCCCAATAGTTATTTTAATAATAACTATAATACTTAATTTTTCATATAATCAATTTTTTGGTGGTACTGGGGTTCCTGGAAGCCCTTCTACCTCTGGATGCACTCCCACAGACTACACTCCCAGACCTATTTTTATACTTTTTTAAGTGGAAAAAGGGTCTCTTAAACCAGCGTGGCTGACTTCAAACCTGCGCGATCCTCCTGTCTCTGCCTCCCAAGCACGGGGATTACAAGTGTGCGCCACAATGCCCGGCTTCATATAATCAATTTTAATAATGGCCTAGAAATAGCAAAAGTAGAATATTAAGACTATTAATCTCTAGAGTAAAATCTCTGGTGTTCTGGAAATTATTCTATTTTATAGGCTTCCAGTGTGAAAATTATCACTAAATCTGTAAATTTGAAAGAAATATTAATAGATTCTAAATAAAATGTTAAAATGAGTTGACATGGGTGAACCAGGGGAAATACTTATTTAGTAAAGCAAACCCCACTTTGTGTGATATTATAATGCATATCTAAAATATGCATTTTTAAGATATATTAAGTAATGCTAGTAACTCTAAAGTTGATTGCTACAAAGAAGTGATAGAATAATAGTTAAAGGAAAGATGAATTCCATGATTAAAATTGCATCCAAACTGGAAGTCATAAACTCTCACTATCATTATTAGATAATGAGAATCAGTTCTACTCCCACCTGCACTGTAGGGATTGAGCTGGATCATCTCTGTCAGCCTTATAATACAAAGCGTGAGAAAAACAGAAGCAATGGTTTCGCTGTTTGCATTTATCTGTTTGTTTATTCACTTGTTTCAGTAAATGGATTTTCCATTGCTGCTTATCCCTGGAAACATTCCAAATGATGAGGATAGTGCTGCATTGGGCTATTTTCGTTTTATCATGAGGACCGCAAGATGCATCTTTTTTTTTCTTCCCTCAATCCTGTGGCTTTTCTGCCTCATCATTCCTTCAGGGACATAGCGGGCTTCCAGGATACATCTGGGGTCAATTACATATTGTGTTTTCTGTCCTCTTCCCAGAGTAGTGGTTTCCTTCTACCTCATATGTTATTTTTTGCTCTTCTCTTACTTGCTTTGTTATATCCCTCTAATGATTTGGCCTCATCTTCTGGCCTCCCTGATGCAAGAAGCCTTTCACTCTCCCTGCCACCATGTTCTAAGCTCTGCATGCCCTCCTAATATGAATGGAAGCTCTACACCTCCAAAAACTGTGAGAAAATACATCTTACTTCTTATAAGTTGTATAGTCGCTCACTTTGGATCATAGGGATAGAATATTGACTGAGAGCCCTTTTGAGGAAAGTTTTATATTCCCTCTGGTATCTCCTATTAATGCATGCGACAGTGGTATATTTATGATTTTGTGAATGAATGAGTCATATAAAGAATAAAGGAACAAGAGAAATAATATATGAGATGTTTATTAATAAATTAATATAGAAAGCAAAGAGAAACTTCCCATAGAGTTCATCTACCAAGCAGATGGTTCAACTGAACCTGAGAACCAAAGCATTTAAGTACTTTAACATTCATATTACGAAGTTATTCAGGGAATGAATTGGAAATAAAATCAAGGAGTGAGTCACAGATGAGAGTGTTGATAAGTCACAGAGAAGTTTTGAAAATGGAATAATGACCCTGGATATACATAGAAAAAATTGGGAACATGGGTATCAAGAATTACATTTATTAGGCTGGGCATAGTAGTGCACGCCTGTAATCCAAATACTTGGGAGTCTTAGGAGGATCATCAACTTAGTGAGGCCCTCGGCGACTTAGCAAGACCTTGTTTTAAAATACAAAATAAGCCGGGTGTAGTGGTGCACGCTTGTAATCCCTGCGCTTGGGAGGCGGAGACAGGAGGATCACGCAGGTTCGAAGCCAGCCACAGGCGCTGGCTAGGAGACCCTGTTTCCAAATAATAATATAAAATAGGTCTGGGAGTGTAGCCCGGAGGTAGAAGGGCTTCCAGGAACCCCAGTACCACCAAATAAATAAATAAATAAATAAATAAATAAATAAATAAAATAAAAATAAAATAAGGCTGTAGTGTAGCTCAGAAGTAGAATGGCTCAGAGCTCAATCTCCAGTACCACCTAGTAGTACATAGATACACAAACATATACACACACACAAATCATATTTATTAGCAGTAAGGTTCTAATTATATAGATAAGCATGTTTATATGTTATACAGAATTTTGGAAACCTATGACTCTATGAAGGTGTGTATAAAAGCCCTGGAATGCTAATTTTAAATTGTGCTATTCTCTATTATATAAACTATAGTGAATATCATATTGTGCTATTCCCTGGTAGTTACCATTTAAATACAATTATTCTTTTAAAAAAGGAAATGTTTAAAACATAATATGATATGTAGTTAGAAATATCTTCTCTTTCCAATATATTTTATTAGTGCATTGTAATCTCATATCCTAATGTAGTTCAGAATGATAGGGACATACATGCACATAGCACTTGTTGGCTCCTTCTCCTCTGCCCCCTCCTCTCCTTCCCCAAACATGATATCAAGGTTGACATTGGTATTCTCACATATCTATATAATGTCAATAGAAGTGTTGCCTTTATTAGTTCATTACTCTCCACAATCCCCTGGATGGTCTCCATTGCTTCCTTGGGGTCTCTTATCCATTATCTAAAGTCTCTCTGGTATCTTGATTCTATCACCCTTCACTGTCTAAGCCTGGATAATCTCATTTCATATAATCTTTTCCAGGTCCATCTATTTTCCTGTGCATTACATATTTTTTCTTTTTATCGCTACCTATAATTCTATCATGTGTATATCACATAATTTTGTAATGCATTCATCTTTTGATAGTCACCTGCATTGTTTCCATAATTTGGCTATTGTGAATTGTGCTGCTATAAACATGTATATGAATGCATTACTATAATATTATGATTTCAATCCCTTTGGGAAAATGCCCAGGAGTGGATTATATGAAGGCTCCATTCCTAGTTTTTTGAGGAATCTCCACACTGATCTTCATAGTGGCTGTACTAATTTGCAGTCCCACCAATATTGTGTAAGAATTCCCATTTTCTCACATCCTTACCAGCATTTATTGTTGTTTGATTTCTTAATGATTTCCATTATAGTTGGGGTGAGATAAAATCTCAGTTTAGCTTTGGTATGCATCTTCCTGATTGGTAATAATGTTTCACATTTTTTCCAGACACTTAAATTACTAGAGGAGGGCATAGGTCTAACAATCCAACATAAAGGAACAAGTAGAAATTTCCTCAATAAAACCCCCAAGTTCAGGAAATTAAACCAGAATTAATGAATTGGACTAAAAAGTTTTATGTTCAGCAAAGGAAACCATCAAGAATTTAAAGAGAGAGCCTATAGAATGGGAGAAGATCTTTGCCACCTATCTCTCTGATAGAAGATTAATATCTAGAATATACAAAGAACTTAGCCGGGCGTGGTGGCGCACGCTTGTAATCCCAGCATTCGGGAGGCTGAGACCAGAGGATCATGGTTTGCAGACAGCCTCATCTACTTAGTGAGGCCCTCTGCAACTCAGTGAGACTCGGTTTCAAAATAAAGAATAAAAAATAGGGCAGGGGATGTAGCTCAGAGGTCAAATGCCCCTGGGTTCCATCCCCAGATGCGCAAAAAAATAAAGAACTTAAAAGACTTAGCATGAAAAATGTAATCAAGAAATGGGCAATTAAACTATATAGGTACTTCACAAAAGAAATATAAGTAGGCAATAAATATATAAATATACCTTTTTGAGTGATTTTGATAAAAGAAAAAATACTGAAACCTAATATGACTAGTTTTCTACATATTGACATGTGTCTACAAAGAAGAGTTCTAGTGACGTAAAAAGATTTCCACCTTGATTCTCCATCTTTCTACCAACCCTAAGAATCCCTGTAAGTAGGCAATGAGAATTTCTACATAATAAATCATATATATTCACCATATTTACTAATTAGTTTTTTCAGAACTGGGGGATTTAACCTAAAGGAATTCTATACCCCCATTCCTATTTTTTGTTCTTTATTTTGAAACAGGTGTCATTAAGTTGTAGAAGGCCTCAGTAGCTGAGGTTGGGCATAAAATTACAATTTGCCTGTCTTAGCCTCCCAAATACTGGGATTATGAGTATGCGCCACCATACTTGACTTAGTTGTATTTTAATATTTGTGTGTAGTAGAGCTTGAAAAAAAAATCTAGTACTTTTGGATTGAATGAATCTATTTTAATCTGATTAGGAATACTAAAAGAATTTTTTGACAAATTAAACTTAACCTGATTTCTTTGTGCAAAGAATGATTAATGAGTCAGGCAGCACTAAGATCCAGAAGTGTTTCAGAGAACTCTGCTAATGTTATCACTAAGTATTTATAAACAAAAAATAAGGTAATATAGAAATAACTTGACTGATTGTATCTAGACATTTTCCTTGTTGTGACATATGCTGATCAGTGGGCAGTCTATGAGTAACTGAAGCTTAGCTGCTTATTATTGACTGAGACCTGACTATTCGTTATAAGAAATATTCTACTAAATTAGGTTTTCTGCTTGTTGAAGTACTCTTTGGTTGCATTTTATTATGTAGGGACTAAAGGTATGAAAATAGCCTCAGGCCAAATTCAATTTACCAGGAACTTCCAATTACCAAAGAAAAACGTAAGGTATAGATTCAAGAATAAAAACTTAGAGGCGACAGGCATGGTGGCACATACTTGTAATCCCAGCATTCGAAAGTCTGAGACTGGAGGATCTTGGTTCATGGCCAGCCTCCGCTATTTAGTGAGGCCCTCCGCAACTTAGTGAGACCCTGCTTCAAATTAAAGAATAAAAAATAGGGCTAGCGGTGTTGCTCAGAGGTTGAATACCCCTGGGTTTCATCCCCAGACCCCCCCCCAAAAAAAAAAAAAAAACACCTGAAAGGCTTAGAAGTCCAGCGTTATAACAGTAAGTAGACATACAGTGCAGTCTCATGTAAGTCCATGCAAAAGTTACAAGATATGGTTATTGTTTGTGGAGGGGATTGAATTGATTTTGCTATGGGGAGATAGAACAGGATTAGCTTGAAGACATGTAACAGAATTTAAATATCTCGGTTAGTTCAAAGATTTGTCACAATAAGCAAGGCAAAACAACTACTTGGATTCCATGTTTTTATAGGTGCAGATACCCTACCATCACTAGTAGAGTGTGTCACAGATCCTTAAGACCACCCTCAATTTCAATGCTTTGTGAGAATCACAGAACTTGGAAGAGCTTTTATATTCATGCTATAGTTTATTACATGAAAGGTTACAGACTAAAATCACCAAAGACAGAAGATGCAGGATCAATCACAAACTTCCAGTTATTCTTTCTCGATGGAAGCAGGCAGGGTACTTGATTCTCCCAGCAACTATAAATAACAACATGGATAAAGTATTGCTAACTAGGAAAGCTCACCCAAGTGCTCTTCTTCAAGAGTTTTACTGGGGGCTCAACCATGTCGATATGAAATGACTATATGATGATCCTTAACTACTCAGTCCAGTACCCCAGAGCTCACTGACTCAGGCCCTCCAGAAGAACAAAGCCAGTCATACACTACAATGTTAGTATAAAATACCTGGTATGGCCCTAGGCATATGAGGACACTCTTATCAAGTAGAATATTCCAAGCTTTTATTGGTTATCTCCCTCGAACAAAGAAATTATTGTAATATGTAGAGTTTGTGCACCCCAAACGGGTGTGTTAACCCATTACTGAACCATATAAAATGAAAGACTTTTCAAGTTCAATGACTCACACTACATAACACTTCAGTTTACTTGCTAGTCTTGACTTAAGAGCCTCATGTGTATTTCTGATGATTTATCTCTTGCTAAACAACCATTGATGACTTACCTTGTCCTTTAGTAAAGGTTTTGTTATCTTTCTTAGTATAGCTTTAAGTATCTGTTATCTAGGGAGGGTAGGAACCCTAGATTGTAAGTACCAAGTGACATTCCGAGAAGATAGGAAGTACTCAGTGCATTTTTGAAATAATGGATCTTCCACCTATTATATTAATTATTGTTTACAATCTTTACTAACATGGTTCTCTCGTTTTATCTCTACCAACATTTTTTTTTCAAGCATAGTTCAAGGTTTAGGTGAAATTCCATTCCTGTTATAAAGCCTCTTGAAGGCTTTGCAGAAGGAATTAGTGATTCCATATTTATATTTCCATAATTTAATTCACTTAGGAGATGTACTTACCAGAGTCAATCTTGAATTATCATCAATTGGAAGTATATCTTCATGCACTAAGTAAATGATGGCTTTTAGACAGAGACCTCAACTCACTCATCTTACTGCACCTAGAATTTCAATCCTAATATATTGCTTTATGTTATAAATTAAATCGAATATGTAATTATTCAACCATAATTTTCCAAGATCTTATTACCTGGCTAAAATGGAGCTAAAGAAAATGTAACTAATGTCTAAAATGTTCTAATTTTGAACTAAAAAAGTGGTATTATTTGCTTTCAAATGAGAGTAAATGAAAAGTAGATTAGACTAAGCTCAGGAGAACACAGTGTACAGAACAGCTGTACTGTGTCCTCCACAGGATAATCTAAATTATAATTATAGATATGTTTCATCCTATCTGCCTCTGTGCTCTTTTGAAGATGCTCTCGGTTTCAGTGTTTTAGGGATTCGTTTGTCCCTATAGGCTTGAAATTAGTTTGGTTAGTTTTGCTGACATGTATCATCTCAAAATATCTAAAATCTACTTTAAATGTAAAAGTAGCAGGAATGTTAGTTGTAATCATTTAATTTGTGAGCATATCAGGATTCTAAAATTTAACACATAAAACGGGATGACAGACACGCCTTTGTTAAGGGTCCAACAATGCAGAAGTGGTTGAAGTTGTAAATGGACTATAGGCATAAAGAGACAGAAAATTTATTTTAGACAAGTGATCTTCAACCTAAGGAGAAGCTTTTCACTTATTATTACAACTTCCTTATTTAGATGCATTTTTTTCTCTCTTTTGTTTTCCTTGTAAGTTCTCAGATTTTATCATCTATATCTTCTTCCCAGTCTTTGTCTGTGTTTTATTAAGCATTTACTCTGTATATAGCACTTTTCAATGCATAAAACACCATCACCAAAAAATTCATTTAACCTTAAGAAAATTTTATGAAGCTAATGCTCACTATTGTACCAGGAGCCTTGTTATTTTCTGGAACTATAAAAATAAGTAAATAAGATTTCTACCTTTAAATAGATTGTGGTATATAGCAGAGAGAACAATCTTAAACAAATTATACTTTCGGGGAGTTATATTAAGGTGATGTATATTAAGATTATATTACTTATGTAAAAAGCTTAGAGTAGTTCCCTAAGGAAAAAGAAAGCTCAGAATTGAGGTTAAAAGGGAATTCAAGAAAGAGGGGAAATGTGGAGTTAATATATGTTTAGGTAATAGTGAAAAATCTATTTCCCAAATATAAGGAGCCTTCATTTAGATGTATTATAAATATTAGCTCTATCTTCTATTGAGAGATTATAACCTTCCTACTTTTTTCATTATATAGTCAGCACTCACTAGCCTGAGTCCACATTATAGGCTCACCTATAAACAAAGAATGTTTCAGTGTACAGGGAGTAGAATTAATGAATCCAATCTGAAAAGCAGTCACCAAACGAGAATAAATTTTTCCCATAATATCACTATATTACTAACTGGATAGGCCAATGTGTTAAAGAAAACAATATAAAAAATTAACCAGGGAAAACTTTCCTCCTTCTCTACTTAATCTGATCAGGAAAATCCTAGGACTATTTATCCCAGTTTTTCTACCTGTCAAGTTAGTATGCTTGCCTCAAATATATGCATTTTTAGTCTATTGTACAAAAAATATTTTACAACTGGTATAATGTCAAGTGTTCCGTTAAACATTCATGTTAGTTTAATGTCTTTAATTTTATCATACATCATGTGTTAGAAGATGAAGTTTTTCAATAAAGCAGAACAGGGAACCTAACTGGCCCCATTTTAGTCAGACTATCACGTTCTTGTGTTTTATCGCATTTACTCAATATACTTGATGTACATGCAAATTAGCACTCAATAATCTTTCTACCCAATGTGGTTAGAAATGATATGGCTTACCTAAAAGCTTACTAGCAGATGTTTAAAAATATTATTATACTTTAAATATGCTTGAGAAGATAAAATCAATGTGTAGTTACTATTTTCTTATGCAGACGTAGATATACATCTTACTGTTGAAGGGTACCGGTGTTCCTAATGTACCTCTCTATTTACAGGAAAATGTTGAAGGAGGAGACTGCAGTCGTTGCAAACCTGGCTTCTTCAATTTGCAAGAGGATAATAGGAAAGGTTGTGATGAGTGTTTCTGTTCAGGAGTTTCAAACAGATGTCAGAGTTCCTACTGGACCTATGGCAATGTAAGAACTGCCATTCAATTCTGTCTCCTACTCCACGGTGTTTAGGTTGATGCTGCTGTATTTTTTTTTTTTACAAATTAAAACACATGCATACACATACATATTGTAGTAAACTTCTTGAAGTCATCAAAAATTGATAGAATTTTATTCAAATGGCATTTGTGTATCTTTGCTCAAAGCCTTTAAAGTTCTATTTGTAGTGGAAAAATATGAGATTATGACACAAAAATTACATATTTATTTAAATCTTTTTTATAATTTTTATATACTATATATAAAACATATATATTATATATTATAAACATGTATAACAAAAATGAATACATTATTAGCCTTATAAGTAAGTAATAATTATAATAATGAACACATTTCTTATAGCCTTTCATTATTTGATACTTCTTGGGTACTTTTTTTTTTTTTATTTGTGGTACTGGGGATGGAACGTAGGCACATTCTACTTTTTACTTCTGAGCTATACCCCCAGCCCTATTTTTTTATTCTTTCTTTCTTTCTTTTTTAGTGGTACTCGGGGTGGAACCCAGGGGCTTTTCTACCTCCAGGCTATACTCCCAGACCTATTTTATACTTTATTTGAAAACAGGGTCTCACTAAATTGCTGAAAGCCTTACTAAGTAGCTGAGGCTGGCTTTGAACCTGTGCGATCCTCCTGTCTCAGCTTCCCAAGAGCTGGGATTACAAGTGTGTGCCACCATGCCCAGCTTTTATTCTTTATTTTGAAACAGGGTCTCACTGAGCTGCAAAGGGTCTCACTAAGTAGCTGAGGCTGTCTGTGAACCATAATCCGTCTGTCTCAGCCTCCCAAAGTACTGGGATTACAAGCGTTCCTTCATTATTAAGAAGGACACTATATTTGGGCAATAACTTCATTGTTAGTTGATTTGAAAGTTATTGAATTATTCCCTGAACTATTTAGATGTAATTGATAGTATCTTCCTCTCACATAAGTGTGTTTACCTTTCCACCTGCACTGCCCTCCATGCTCCGCACTGCCTCCTGGGGAAGAGGACAGTTGGACCCCTGTAGAAGAGAAGAGAGAGGAAAATAGGACCTTGGAGAATCACAGCCTAGTAACTGGATTTCAGAGTACAGAGTGTGGGGAAGCAGGCTGGGGAGGAAGAGACATTCAGGGGGAATGAGAAAGTATGTCTTCCTGGGTTGAATACACTGAGACCCTGGGACATTCTACTTGAAGAGTTGTTGACAAATTTTGAGCAGTGTAGTGACATGATCACAGTTGTCTTTTACAAAGAACCCTATTTTGATAGATAAACTGTCTTGCAAATGCTTCTTCCTTTCAGCTTTCATCAAATAACTAATCAAAAAAAATTATAAATATTTTTTCTGCCTATATGGCTTTTAAGTCAAGTTTGAAATATTATGAGTAGTTCCTGGTTTTACTCTCATGCCTAAATTTGAATCTATATATACATTGCATTTGAAGGTGACTTCAAAGAATCAACAACAAATGGGCATCTAGTCTAACACCTTCCTTGTTTATGGAGTCTCACCCTACCTTCCCGATGGCTATATTGATGTATCTATCAAAGCTTCGTAGCTAGCCATGGGGCAAACTTGGTTGCCTTCAAGCCTTGGTCTTCAGAGCCTAGGTGTGCGAAATTCTACTCATCTGCCTGAAACATAAAGTTAGAAAGGGAAGAGGAGGAGTATGATACCTCTTGTCTAATAGCCAATGAGCTTTTACCTGGTTTCTATAGTTTTAGAACAAGTATAATCAATCTGTACCTGAAGAAATATTTTAAAAAATTTTAACCACACATTCTCATCACTACCATTCCACTCTCCTTTGCCCATAATACCAAACATATCAGACAAGTCTCATAGACCCTGGTATTTGGGAACCTGGAATTTCACTAAGTAGTTATGTCCTAACTGGGTAAGATAACTAAGTTCAAAATGTGACTGCATGCCTGGCCCTGGCTGGAGGATAGGAATGGAAAAGCAAATTACCATACATACCTTTAGTCTTACTTTAAGATTCCTTCCTTTTCTAGGCCAGGCTTCTTGGTTGTAGTCTCCAGAGCACTTATGATCCTATGAGGGGAAGAATATGTATACAATATTGTAAGTGTTGTCATAGCAACAGATAGATTCAAATGCCCTTAAGCCTCAGAGTAGAAATTTTAAAAAGTGGGAGGAGATGAAATGCTGAATGAAAATCCACCTTTTAGGTGCTTACATATTTATTTTCACATATTTATTTGCTTTATAAATATATGTAATACTTTTGAATTTTTTCCATAAGCAACATGAAATTACTAGTGAAATGAAAAATATAATACTCAAAGTACAAAATTATTTGATAAATTATATAACATTCTAGCCATTCTATAGCTTTGAATGAATTTCTTTTAAAAAAATATTTGGAATTTTTATAAAGTACAGGGCGCTCCATAAAACCTAATTATTATATAGTACCATCAAAACTTACAGCAACATCAAGAAAAAATAAACAGCAGGATCCTACATGAGTACTTAAGTTTAATATTTACTCTTGTTTTTACTCTTGTGTTTGTTTTATTTTTTAATCTCTAATAATGAGTAGACGCTATAAGCAATAGGAAACAAGGAAGAAGCTGATGGCTATTTTAAAATTAATGATAATTGTGTATTTTCTCTAAGATTCAAGACATGAGTGGCTGGTATCTAACTGACATCTCTGGCCGCATTCGAGTGTCTCCCCAGCAGGACAACTTGGACTCCCCTCAACAGATCAGCATCAGTAACGTAGAAGCCAGAAAAGCCCTGCCAGACAGCTACTACTGGAGTGCCCCAGCGCCTTATCTGGGAAACAAAGTAAGTCTATAAAGATCTATTTCCTGTGACTCTGCTTTCACTGGTCAATAACAAGAATGAGTTTTATTTAGCATTTCTATAAGGAAAGATGAAGTCACATCTTCATGTGTTGCATTGCCAGAACCAGCTAATGAGGTCAAGTTGAGCATTTTTCCATGTCACATTGGGGAATTATGTAGAGAAGATGTTAATGAGCCATGTCATTCCTGGTTCTTCATGTAGTTGAAGTTCAACATAAACATTTTGAATGAATGAATAAACTAATGAAAGCTCCTGGGTATTTTTGTAAAGCATATTATAGATCTCGAAAGAAGCTGTATTGCACTTATTGGAAAATAGCTTTGTTTTTTTTAATGGTCTATGATGGGATACTTGCAGGAGTTTTCCTCATCTGTTTTTTGTTCCCTTTCAAAACTGATATGGAAGAGAGCGACGTTTTCTTCTACCTGGTACGAATGTTAATTGGAAAAGAAATTGATGACATAACTAATTTAATGCTTGTGGTGAGAATTATGTAAACAACATATTTCCTGGAGTTCAGGCAGAGAGCTACCCTGAATGTGCCAGATTGAAAGCAAATGTTTATTATAAATCCTATTCACATGTATATCAAAACATATACAGATAAACATAGCAGCCTCAGAAATTAAAACTTTTTTCACCCCTCTTGTGGATTAACTCTTTCTCTATAAATTGCCTTGGTGCCTCGAATTTAATTTTTTTCTAATAATTTGTTGGAAACTAAATTTGTTTTCTCAATCTTGTAAAAAAAAATGCTTGTTCACTGGGCGTGGTGGTGCATGCTTGTAATACCCGCGCTTGGGAAGCAGAGACAGGAAGATTACACAGGTTTGAAGCCAACCTCGCTGGCCTAAGAGACCCTGTTTCAAAATAAAAATATAAAAAAAATAGGTGTCTGGGAGTGTAGCCCAGAAGTAGAAGGGTTTCCAAGAACCCCAGTACCACAAAAAATAATAATAATAATAATGCTTGTTCTATGAAAATGTATACCTTTTCCGTGGAGAGTTAACTTTATTACATCAGAAGTTATTATAAGTAGAAAAAAGTCTTTTAGTGAATTGACACTATTTAAACCCAGTTGTCACTTATAAGACTATCGTGCTACTTTTGAAGAAATTTTCATTGATTAAAGAAATAAAACTTAATTTATAGCTATGGATGTCTTGCGTGGAAAGTGAGTAGTGAGGCATAAAACTCAGTTCATATGCTCCTCGGTGAATGGAAACTGGTAGTTTCAGCTGATTGAAAAATTTTAACTTACATCCAGGTTCTTATTTTTAACAGCTTCTAACTGCTATTACAAAAAAATGTGTAAATGAATAAAACAGGTTTTCAATGTGAATGTATTTTAAAAGAGACAGCATATGTTGCATAAAATTCAATAGCCATAATAAAAATAAAAATCTAATTAAACTTTTATTTGCTAGGCCTTTTATGACAAGAAGTCATTTTATCCTATTCTATTTAGGAGCCTGTATTTCCAACAAGAAAGAAAAAAAATAACACATGAGATTTAAATTTTTACTGCATAAATTTTCCAAAAAATATAAAAATAAACTCAAGTTTTTTTTTCTTTTTTACTGTTTAGACAAACTCCAATAAGAGAGATGGGTCAGAATTAGATGAATTTCAGAGGTCTTATTTTTTTTTATATGATGGAGAAATTTATTTAGGAATAACTGATAATAGAAATTACCATATTTTCCATCATTTCTTTTTTTGGTCATATGCTTTTTCTTTCTGTTGGCTGAAAATCAGACTGACAGAAGGAAAACAAGCAAGTGGGATATGATATAGCATCAGAGCAAAGAACTTGGACATCCTGTTCGTAGTTGTCGGTTCCCAAAAATAACTTCTCTTATCTTGGCTGTACTGTTTCTTATAACCACCCACAACGAAGCACTTCGTATTCCCCTACAGATCATTTTCACATCGAAAAGCTGTACTTGTCTGTGCTCCAGTTTCTAGTCAGTGAACAAAATAACGGTAACAGGGTGTGCAAATTGTTTGAATATGGAAAACATTTTTTAATGTAATGTGGAAGCTCTCGGTGGTTTACTGTCAGACGTTTCAATATGAATGAAACAATTTGCCTTAATAACTGAACCATATAAATTTTTGATACCACAATAATACTGCAAGCTCTCTGAAATTACCACAGTACATCTTAACTGTCATGTCACATCACGTAAATTATAGTCATGATAACATGCTTAGCTTGGTTGATTTAATATCTTGCTAAGGAAATGGAAAATTGTAGGGCCTTGTTTGTAAATTCAATAAAGCCACCTTCCTAAATAGTTCAGGCTAAATTCTTTACCAGTAATTGCTGTTCAAATCAGAGCCATTGCCAGAATCTGACAGAAATAGTATATCGTGGATACAAGTACATCTGCTTAGATACTGAATTTCACTGACATCCGTGACCAGAAAGCTATGGGTATGTAATCCTTCCTCTGCCTTTTTATTGTTAATTCCAAAGTCAAGAAATATTTATGAGATGTTATTAGCTTTTCCTAAATATTTATATAACTAATTTTCAAACATTTTCTAAGTCACTTGGTTAGAAGGTTATTTGCAACAGAAGGGAGAGATTATAATGGACATTCCACATGGTTTCTCTTTCCTTGGAACCAATCCCCACATATTAAAAGTTTTCCTGCATGAAACTCACTTTACTAACATAGAAGTCTGCCTGGTTTTAATAAAACTCAAAGCCTCCTCAGTTAGGACTGAGGTTGTGTCTGAGTGGTAGAGTGCTGTCCTAACAGGTTTGAGGTCCAGAGTTTAATTCCCAGGACTGAAAAGAAAAGCCAATTTAGTTGACTATATTTTTATCCCATGAAAAAGTTTTCTATTTTTTCTCTGGTATAACATAGTATAAGGTATAAGTGATTATAAGAGTACATGTGGATGAGAGCAAAAAGAAACCCACTCGCTTTTATACTGACCATCAAAAATACTCCCTGATCTTGACTATGAATTAATGTCTCAGTAGTAATCATGAACATTTTCTCATATGTGGGTGCATATTTGGCATAATTAACAGTTTATTTTTGTATATTTTTTCCTCCTCATTCTAGAATTGTCAGGCAGCATTTTATTTTCAAAATGTTTAGCAAATGTTAAGGCTGGTATTTAGAACATTTGTGTAAGCATGCAACCAGGCCTGAGAAGAAGAACTAGAAGACAAAAGCATCCTGCTCGTTTGCTACAGGCTCCAGCTATTCTGAAACAGTTTGGGAATTTCAGAGTTGGGATAATTTACTGCTTTAGTAAACTGAATGCTACTGAAACACTGGAATAGTCATTTACTTAAGGTTACCCTAGAGGTCTGAAATAGCGTAGCTTCCTAAGGCAATTCCATGCATCTATAAAGTTCTCAGAGGATCTGGCTTGGCCTGCTTCCTGCTGTTCCCACATTGCCATTAAGTTTTGAAATTCTATCTCTGAACATTACTAAATTAATCTTATGTGATTTGTTCTTTACCAAATAATATGTAGTTTCTACAACAGTATGCCATCTTTCTGCTGCCAGCTTAGAGAAACTTTTTAGTTGTTTCATGTAGCTGCCAATAATACCTATAGTCCAGCTTAAAATGGACATTATGAAAGCCTGCTGACATAATAGCATCTGGCTTCCAAAAATAATCATGTGGCAAACTCTATTATTGTGGTACTTGCTTGACTTCCAGTTCTGCTTCATAGAGCCCAACTACAACCGTAGATTTGAAGAAGCATATTGATATGTGAGATTTACAGGGCAGGATAGTTCTTATCACATAAAAGGAACTCAACTAATACTTTGTGATTAATGTTACATGCTTACACAAACAAAAATTAAGAATCTGTTTTGATTAGGTTGCTCAAAAATGACCTTTGAATTGAAATTCATATGTGAATTGAAAAATGATTTTGATCTTTTTTTAAAAAAGTAAAACTCACAAGTAGGACCCATGTTCCTTTTAGTCTCCACATACCTCAAAATTATTAAAAAATGGAATCCAAACCTCACTCTTCCATTCACAATTCCCTCTCACTTAAATATCCAGTTAAATGAATTGATTGGGAAGATAATTGTACAAGTGGAGGAAGGCTTGGCTACAAAAGGAAGTGACTGATGTTTTTGTTTCACAAATTATATCTTACCAAGCCTGGTTTGAAATGAGGTAATATCAAGAAAGTTTTCTACATAGAAAATAAATATTAAAATGCAAAAATAAATGGAGGAATCATTAATTTTCTGTAGTTATTAGAGTCTACTATGCAAAATGAGCCCATGTGAGATAACTCAAGGTCATACTTCTCAGAGTTACATAGTCTTGTCATAATATTTTTCTTGATTTATGAATACTCATTTGTATATTGGAAATTATTATATAAAATAGCTTCAAATATTCACATGCATTCTTCTGTTTTCACTGTTTTATAGTGAAATATAATAGGCACAAAGATGAGTTTTTATATTTGAGCCACTGGACAAGTACTAGATGGGGAGGCATTCAGTTTAATAACAACTTGGTGAGAGAAATGAAGGAATTCACTTAGCAGTAATTTCAGAATAAGATGATTTGTGATATTATTGTCAGCAAAAGTAACATAATGTAAGGATATATTGGTATGAGTTTACGGGTCAGAACAAAGGAAACAATGATTATACAGATTCTTCAAAAATTACATGTCATCTTAAGATACTAACTATACTTGTGAATGTTTGATTTCGGCTCTGTTAAGACACATAACCTCAGCTTGCAAACCAAGGTATCCTAACTAGGAATAATTAGTGCCACAATTGAGATACAAATGTTTTTTAACTTCCAGTGAAGCATTTTTTCAAACAATTGTGTTTATACATTCTTGTGAGTCATTTAGCTTTAGAGATATGAAAGCAACTTATCCAAAATAAAACATAAGCAAGGAAACAATAGATTCATTGATTTATTTAAATATAAATGAAAGAAAATAGCTATCAATAGAGTAAATACAAACCCCAAACCTTTTAAAAAAAGGATTACAAAGCTCTGTCAAGACAAAAAAGGGAAAAGAGTGAACATAAACATTTTTTAGAAATATGAGGATAGATATAATTTAAATTACTTAAAAATAAACAAGGGAGTATCAAAAATAAGCAAGTAAGGAATTATTATAAAAACCTACACATAGTTAGAAATATTTAGAAAAATGAATAAATTTAGATAAAAATTCAATTCAATGCATTGAATCAAAGCAAGAAACCTGTACCATATCCAATCTTATATAGTCTTCCAGAAAGTAAATCAATGGAAACATTTCCTCAAGTACTTTTATATAGCTTGGTATCCTTGATATACAACCTTGACAAGAAAGCTATGTAAAAGGAAATTCCTAGCCAAACTCCCTCATGAAAATAGATGCAAATACCCTATACAAAATAGCAAGAACTATCGGTGTAGAGGAGGACAGTAGGATAACTGCAAATATCTAAAAAGAGGAACCAAAGTATGGAGTTGTAAATAAATGCATGAGAAAAAATTACCTAGATCTTGGTGAAGAACTGCCAAAAAGAAATAATGAAAAGAATTCCTGGAGCTGACACTATTACCTAGAGTTGGTAATAGTTCATTTCCCATGATCTAAAATAGAGTGCCTATACAACCAAAAGGGCATAATGTATTCAAGGAGTATTATCTTAGGGCCTATATGTTGGAACCTAATTCTTAATGTGAGAGTATTAAGAGATGAGATCTTTTTGGGAAGAAATTAAGTCATTCCTTGTAGATAGAATCAGTGCCATTTAAAAGAGACTGAAGAAAGCTGCTTTGCTCCTTTGGCTATGTGAGGATAATGCAAGGAGGTGCCATCTTGGAATGCTAGAGCAAGCTTTATCAGACATTGAATCAGTTAATGCCTTGATTTGGGAGCAACCAGAATACAGAACTATAATCAATGAATTTATATTATTTATAAATCAACTAATCTATGTTGTTTTGTTATAGAAGCTTGAATGGAGTAAAGCTATGCAATTCAAAATATAATGCAAAGATATTCTGAAGTTTGAGGAATAAAAATGAACAACAACAAAAACAATCAAATACTATCAATTTAGAATTATTTTTTAACCAGGCCAAAATATATTTGAAAAATAAAGACAAAACAAAGACTTTTACAGAGATATAAAAGCTGGAAAAGTTCATCATAGATAGACCTATGTAAAATGAAATGTAGAACATGTTTCAGGTAAGAGAAATATGTCAGATGGAAATTTATCACTATAAAAAAAAACAGGCCAGGTGAGGTGGCGCACACTTGTAATCTCCGCGCTTGGGAGGCAGAGACAGGAGGATCATGCAGGTTTGAAGCCAGCCACACAGGCTTCAGAGACCCTGTTTCCAAATAAAAATATAAAATAGGTCTGGGAGTGTAGCCCGGAGGTAGAAGGGTTTCCAGGAACCCCAGTACCACCAAAATAAATAAATAAATAAATAAAAAAAGAAACAAGGAACCAGGTATGGTGTTTCATGCTTGTAATCCCAGCATTTGGGAGGCTGAGACAGGAGGATCATGGTTCAAAGACAGTCTCAGCTACTTATGAGGCCCTTTGCAACTCAATGAGACTCTGTTTCAAAATAAAGAATAAAAAGTAGGGCTAGAGGTGTAGCTTGGAGGTAGAATGCTCCTGGGTTCCATCCCCAGTACTACACACATACACAAAAAAGATTAGAAATATTGATGAAGGTAATAATAAAGTGTTTATTTTCCATTGGTGCTAGCAAGTATAAGACCTCCAGCCAGTCATCTCTTTAACCCTAGGCCAAACACAATAGTTAACGAAAAAACAACTATGTACACAATCTCAAACTAGAATTTCGTGTACTCCTTTAAATAAAACTTTTTCAAAGTTGATAAAAGGAAGCCTTTCTCATAACAATATTGAAAAAGGATTTCTTTGACAACCACCTTTTATCTTCTGCACTAATTTGAAAATGTTTCACTCAACTCTTAATATAAAACTATATTCTTTCCTTTATCTTTTCAGTTGTGTTTTACACTAATGTTTAATATGTAGCTCAGTAGAGAACTATTGGGAAAACAATGGATTGTTGGTTCTGGTACTCCCAATTCCATATGGTATAAAGGCTCAGCATGCTGCTAGCTTCCCTTTGTAATAGCTCAGACACTCCAATTTTGTAGTTTAATGGGACAGTATTATGTCATTTTCAAAACTTTGAAGGCAATAGTTTTTTTTAACATACTTTTGTTGGTTTTTTGTTGTTCTGTAAGTGTTGAGAGTGGGAGAACAGCAATGTAGTAGGAATGGATGGGCCACAGACAGGTGTGCAGGGAAGGCAATGTGAAGGCACAGGAGAAGGATGGTAACCAATGAGCAAAGAAGAGAGGACAGACACTCATCCACCCCTCTCTTCTACTCAAACACAAACCCTGCAGAAACTTGATCACAGACTAGCACTGCTTTGTCTTCACTTTCATGAGAATTGACTGAAGCTAGTAGGATGAACTGGTTCTGCTGTAGTTGTATTTGATTAGTGCTTCTTTCCTCCCTTTCTCTCTCTTCCTCTCTTTTCCTTCCCCCTGTTTCTTTTTCTCCTCCTCCTGCTCCTCCTCTTCCTCCTTTTCCTAGGGATTGAAGTCATGGCCTTGCATATGCTAGGCAAGCTCATTGCCACTGAGCTACACTCTCAGCCGGCATTTTGTTCTTTATGCCTTTCACAGACCTGATTCAAATGCTCCATCTGTGCTTTATTAGCTATATGACCTTGAACATACCTCTGAATTCAGCACAGCCAGACAGTCATTATCTGCAAAATGAGGGTTCTAGCACACTGACAGAATTATACAAATTCTTCAAAAATGTCCACCACACACAGAAGTTGTTTAATAAGTGTAAATTTTTGTGGGTTTCTGTAGTTGTATGCCATGTTAACCTATGTAGGAAGTAACTTTATATTCTAAATGATATTTGTTGAAGAATACTTTGACCTCTTCCTATTTCTTGCTATCTTATATAGCCCCTGTCAGGAAAAAGGATATCATTACAAATAAAAATGAACAAAGAATTAATTTTAGCAACTAAGGAGATTATATGACGTAAAGGACAGCTTCACAGCAGAGTGAAATAAGCTTTTTAAATATTCACAGAGCATATATACTTTGTTTTGAAGGTACCAAAATTGAGCTGACCTGTATGACTTCATATATTTCCAAGCAAGTGACAAAGTATCCCAATATCCCTGCTTTACTGAAGATCTGAAAGTAAAGGGGATTTAAGTTTTTTGACCTTCAGTAACTGATTAGAGAAGTAAATTTCATAGCCTTAGTTATATACTGTGGTAAGAGTTTGGTAAGTAAAAATGTGGTCATTAGGATGAACCCTCGCCCAATATGACCAATGTCCTAATAGAAAACGGAAGCCGGACGTGGTAGCACACACTTGTAATCTCAGCATTTGGGAGGCTGAGACAGGAGGATTGTGGTTCTCAGCCAGCCTCAGCTACTTAGTGAGGCCCTTTGCAACTCAGTGAGATTCTGTTCAAAATAAAGAATAAAAAATAAGGCTGAGGGTACAACTCAGAGGTAGAATGTCCCTGGGTTTCATCCTCAGTACCTCAAAAAGAAACAAACAAAAAAATGTAGAAATCTGGAGACAGACACATGTACAGAAAGAACACCATGGGAACATGAAGATAGCTATCCCACGCCAGGGAGAAAATCCTGGAACATATTCTTCTCTCTTAGCCATCGGCAGGAACTGACTCTGCCAACACTTCAGTTTCAGACTCACAAAATCTAGAACTGTGAAGCAATACATGTGTCTGTTTTAGCCACCCAGTCTGTGGAATAAGACCCTGGTCTCAAATGTGATGAATTATGGCAGCCTAGCAAACCAATGCATGTAATAAAATATTAATTCTCTTTAAAATCTCATAATTTTCATCCTTGTTATATAGCAAACAAAATATAAATGTCTCTGTCCTATAAAGAAGCCATACAAGTTGACAAGAGCAAGGCCAACAATTCAATAGAAAAACGGGCAACACACTGAATAAGCAATTCATAGGAAAGGAAATCAAGATGGCGCATCGATAGAGGACACGATGTGCAACCTGAATAAGAGATGATGAAATGAACTGCATGCTCTAGTACTTACAGAGGATTGAGACAGACAGTGATCCTCATAAACCGATACTTGGTGTAGACGTTGATGCAATCCAAGAAAACCACTTTAGAAATCCACCAAAGTTACAAGTGCACATATTCTTTACATACTTCTGGGAATTTTGCCTATCAGAATATACATAAACATGTGTGAAATGACACACATGCAAAGTTATCTATTCTAGAAATGCAAGTGATAGTCACAAAAATGTCCATCAGTGAGAGACTGATTGAGTGAATTTTGGTATATGCCTGCAATCAAACACTGTGTAGCTATAAATAAATTAGAAAAGAAATTATTTGTATAATAATAATAGGGAATAATCCAGGAACATTTTTAAATTAGTAAGCCTAGAAGTGGAATGTGGAGGAAAAGAATATGTATTACTAATTTTAAAAAATTTTTTATTGGTGTATTGTATTCATACATTTTTTTTTTTTTGGTGGTACTGGGGGTGGAACTCAGAGGCTTTCTACCTCCAGGCTATACTCCCAGACCTACTTTCTATATTTTATTTGGAAATAGGGTCTCACTAAGTTGCTGAGAGCTTCACTAAATAGCTGAGGTTGGCTTCAAACCTGTGTGATCCTCTTGTTTCAGCCTCCCAAGCATGGGGATGACAAGCATGTGCCACCACGCCCGGCATAGTCATACATCTTAATAGAGTACAAGATGGTAGAGGCATATGTGCACACATTTAGCCCTTCCCCAATTCCCATCCCATTCCATTTCAACTCCCTCCTTCCCATTCCATTTCAACTCCCTCCTTCTCATGATTGGCTTAGTGATAGACTTTGATGTGTTTGTAGTGACACCTATTTAGGCTACCATTCACCACTTGAATTAAGATGCATTGTCTCAAAAGTGATTCGCCTGCCCCACTCAAGAACAGAATATTGTCAAATTTGTAAAATATTTCTACAATTTATTTCTAATTTTTTCTATTACACTGAATTACTTCTCTATTCTATACTTTGTTGTTAAACTTAATGCTTTAATATGAGCCCTAATAAGTAGTCAGTGCCCAATCCCATCTGCTGGAGAGTGGTTGGCAAGCTTAATTAATCACAAGGATTCCAATAGCACTTTTATTTTCCCAAACTTCTTTGGGAAATCCTGTTATTGTTAGCAAGGTCTGTTGGGAAGCATAAAGCTAACGTCTATATTCCTCATTCTTCTCATCACTTCCCACAGTAGCAGCTGAGTCAAAGCATGTGCTTTCTTACCTTACTTTTTCTAAAGCTCTCCCTCTTTTACCTGGAACTGGAATCACAAGCAGTTAAAAATCTAACATTTGCCACATTGAAAAAGGAGGTCTATGATAGGACCCTAATCTGATATGTGATGAATTATTAAACAGGTAGTTTGTTGGGCAATTGAAAATTACCTGCAAAAGAGTGCTTATCTCCTTGAGGCACACTGAAAGCTAACGGAATTGAGCCTATTAGACTGACTATCTCTTCAAGGAGTTGTGACCTATCAATTGTAATAGCTTATTATGATGATAAATGAACCCATCTCTCAAACTGAAGCCTGAGTACACACTTCAGCAGTTTCCTTGAATCATGAGACCATTACCTCTCAGCTTCAGATTGACAGCAGTGACAGCCACGGGAGCAAAGAGCATGCATGACTAGACACAGGTGATTGTTTTACTCAGATGCATATATTTAGAGCTATTCCCAAAGAATGGGCCCTCCATGTCTCTGTGTTGATACCTAAAATATTTACCATGTGATGCTTCCTTCATTTGGAAGAAACTCCTTCCCTGACTGTGACATTCTCAGATAGCTAGATTTGTTTGTTTTTAAATTTGTCTGTTGTTTATAATGTTTGAATGTCTCACTTGTATTGGTCTCCTGGTTGAGTGATACTTCAGAATGAAAATATTTTCTCACACTGAAGATACATGTAATATATAAATGACTAATTTTGAAACATAATTAAATTCAACCACTAAATTTCATAGTTTATTTTTACGTGGATTGGGAAAACCACTCAGATACTCCTTTTGATTTGCAGAGACTTTTTATAAAGACCAATAGTTTAAAAAATCCCACAAATGGAAATACTTTCATTTTGGGATTTTTGTTTTAAAGAAATGTCAATCATTGTCTAAGCAGTTAAGGAAGTTTAATAATTCCTATATGCTTCTAAAGCAATCTTTTTTGTTTTAGGAGAATTAGGGGAGAAGTTGCTAGTAATTATTTTTAATATATTTTCATCAGTGTATTATAATTATATATCATAATTAGGTTCAAAGTCATACAAACACATGCACACAGCACTTGGTATGTTGAGTATTCAATAGATGTCTGTTGCCCACTCACATGAAATATCCCTGAAGAAACCTGTAGTTTAAACAAAAGTAAATTTATGAAATTAGTACAGTAAATAAGAACAGAATTCTGACAGAGTTGTTGCAGCAGAGTAGAAGGTAAATGTCAGGGAGAGATATTTATGGATTGTAGGGGGAAGCTCGAGGTTTCAAGTAGCACTTATTTCTCAGGGAACTGTTTGGGATCAGGCAAAATTAATAATACAGTAGCTTTGTATTTGTCACCAGAGTCAAGAAAAGGTCTTGAATCAAATATAAAGGAGCCTGCTCTTATTCTATAAGTAAGATAGTTTTGATGGATCATAGTCCAGAAAGAAAATGGTCTTGGAACTTACAGCCTTTTTATGTACAACAGCATTTGTAAGTTAAGCTTACTCCCAGCATTGTCTAACACAGGAAAAATGATTTGCATCTCTTTTAGTTCTTACAGTCCATAGCTGTGTGCTTACAGTGTAGTTATTTTGTTTTTCTGTGCCACATTCCTGATATGTAAAATTGAAATAATACTAATGCCTACTCCATAGAATTATTGTGAGGATTAAATGAACCAACAAATATTCAGCACTCAGGATGAAACCTGAAAAATAATAAGCTCCCTTCCCCCAACAAATATACAGAATAAAACAGAAGGGTGTATTGGGGAGAAAGAGAAAAATAGGAAGAGAGAGAAGAGGAAGAGGAGAAGGAAAAGGAGGAGGATGAAGAGGAAAAAGAAGAGGAGGAGGAGAAAGGGAGAGAGGGAAGAAGGAAGAAAAAGGGAATAACAAATAATAGAGAAATAAATCAGGAAAGGGAAAAGGATAGGAAGAATCTGCTGTCATATGTTCAATTTTTAGGGTATTTCTATTTACAAAGTAACTATCTAAGAAGACCTCTCGTAGCCCAAATTTATTAAGAGATTATCTGGTCTGAGAGTAAATCACTTTTCTGTACAATTTTTACCTGGGGCTGAACTTGAAGTGATCATCAGCTTCAGTGTTCTGAAAAATTCCTTTGTAATGAAGTGGAACTGGAAATGAGTTTAGGCAGAAAACCATGCAGGCCACTGGAGGTCCCCAAGACAAGTCACTGCCTTAGGCTTATTTTTACTCAGATCACAGGAAGAAGAAAAAAAAAGGCTAGTGTGTTGTTCTTCTAATATCAATTCATTTTAAAGTAAAATGATGATTTTGCTTAAAAGTGAAAGTGCTATTTTCTCCCTAGCTTCCGCATTTTGGGAAGAGCATCTGATTTCTTATTTTTTTGTGACTGACTAATCTCACTTAGCATAATGATCTCCAGTTCCATCCATTAAATAAGGTGTCCTAACTGAGGGGGATGAGTAGGGAGATAGGGAAATTCCCGAATGTATATGATGTACATTCACAAACATATCAAAATCAACCACTAAGCCAAATATGAGAAGGAACAAGGGGTGAGGGAATGGGGTGGAAATTAGGTAAGGGCTGAGAGATGCCTCTACCATCTTGTACTCCATTAAGATGTATTACTACAATGCATCAGTAAAAAAAAATTAAAAACTATAATAATAGTAAAAGTGCTATGCTCACGAACTCTGTGATTGGAGAAAGATATGTTGGCTACTGGAAGTGTTAACTATGCTGGGAACAAAACCCACAACTTGATCCCATAAACCCAGCCAAGAAGAGTCTTGACTGCATGGCTTTGACTCAGGTAGTTGAGTACTTTTACATAGAGACAAGCCAGGTTAAGGGGTTGAGCAAACCATCAAATTGACACTTTCTTTTAAAAATCTAATTGTATTCAGTCCACTCTGAACCAGTGTCTGGAGTCTTCAATGAACATGGAGACCACCCAGCTGTCTTCTGGTTGTATTCAGAATCCCTGGGCAAACATGTGGATCAACTTCCCCAAATGATTATTCACTTATAAAATATTGAGAGCCACTTCTTTTTCTTTATGATTACTTATTAAGAAATTATTGAAATTAATTATCTGTATATGGTTCTGGAGACTTAAGCTTTCCAAATGTAAAAAAGTGCTAAAATATACATTAGACTTAATTTAAAAGTTTATTTAATAGTTTGCCATGTACAAGGTAATCTTAAAATAACCCCTTCTTAGCCAACACCAAACACTATGATTTAGGGTTTGAGATTGGACTGTCCTCCCAAAGGCTCATGTCTTGAAAGTAAGTCTCCAAAGCAGCAAGTTCAGAGGTTCAGTGTGGCTAGAGGAGGTGTGTCACTGGGGTGGACACACACCAGAGTCCTTGAGGACTCTACTGTCCCTGCCTGCTTTCTGTTGCTCTCTCTCTGCTGAGAGGTGGGTCCCTTCACCACACCTTGTTGCTGCAGGTTCTGACTAGAAGCAAGCTAATAAGAGCAAGCCTTCACCAAAATTGTGAGCCCAAATAAACCTTTCCTCCTCTAAATCGTTCTTGTCAGGTATTTTGTCCACTGTGACATGAAAAGCCTACTAAAACACTATGAAAATGCAAATCTCTTGTCAATATCATTACAAACAGAAGTGTACACACAAATACACACACATTTACTTAGGAAGAAAATTAATATTAGAAAGCAGCTGCTTTTCTTTTGTAATAGGAAACTTAAAGTGCATCACAATTAGTATTTGGAATGAGGAAACAAGGAAATATGGCAGGATTAAAATACTATGTGGTAATTGGGAACAGTTTCAGATTCTAGAAGAGTTTCTAACTCTTCTTAAAATTGTTAACAGTTTTGCTGTTTGAACTCTTCTGACTACTAATCAAATGTCAATAAGCCCTTAACTTTATAGGGTCCCGATTCTTATGAACGAGAGGTTGTAATTTCTTAAAAATAGAACTTGTGTTTCAAACAGATTTTTAGATTAAAATACTCTAAATAAGAAAAATGATTCAAGTGGGTGCCCGGGCCAGTGCTGATTGCAGTAAGAGACAGAGATGGTATTGGTGACAGAAGGAGAAAAGAGGTGCTGGTTACAGTGGACCATAGGGTAGTAGCTGGTACAGGGTCTTCAAGTGTGAGTTATATTTGCAATGCTCATGGTGCTTTTAGTCTCTGTAACTGGTTCTAGTTATAGTGGATCTCAGGGTTAGGAGCTCTACCCTTGTTTAGACCCCTATGATCTCATCTGATTTCTTCCTAAGTAATTTCAGTTTTGTAGAAACATGGCATGAACACCAATAGATCGGGTGAGTTAGAAGGATTTCTGAAGGTTTAAAATGTTATGATTCTAACACCAAATAGAATGAGTCAGGTGACTACACAATAACTCTGCAAAATATGGTAAAAGGATGACATGATAACAATTGAAAAGAAAAAATATTTTACCCAGCTGAGCTATTGTCCATATCCCAATGTGCTGATGAAACCTAAGCCCATCCATTGCAAATATGGGACGAGTCAGAGAAAAGCAACTAAAATGATTCAAGACACAAAACAGTTGGTGTTCAGGCCACATCACTTTTTAACCTAGATTACAGAAAAAGCCGTTGAACTTTCCAACACCAACATCCCAGATCTAAAATAGTATGCACATACCTGACAAAATCTTTACACCACTCAAAAATGATTACTTTTCTCTCTCTTAAAATCCCACTGTTGGGAGAACACAGTGAAAGGTAGGACCCATTCCAGATGTGAACTTCCCTTGGAGCTCTAGAAGAAAGTTGGGGATCCATCCATTAAAGTGCCCATAAATACCTAGCATTGCCATGCTTTCCTATCTTATCCTATTCCTTTCATCTGAGATTCCCATCTACCGTTTTCCAAATTTACTAATTTTTATTCATCCTACAAAATGCAGTTCGAGTGTTGACTTCTCAACACTTAACAGTCTCCCAGTCCAGGCTGCCTTGGTCCATCTTCTGGGTCATCCTACTACTCAGCATGCAGGCCCTTTGCCTCTCTCATTAAACTGTTAAGTTCTTGGAGGGTTACAAATGAATTCTGTTCACCTCTCTACCTCTAGAATCAGCAGATTGCTGTAGACAGTCGAGAAGATCAATAATTCCTCATTGAGTGAATAAGTAACCTCTCTGAATGAACAGTAATTATTTGTTTCCATAGATGATGAACAAGAAAAACATTTATTTTTATCTTAAATAAAAACAAATAACTGAAACCTTAAGAAAACTGCTTGGTTTACATTTCTTTGGAAATGCTTCTCTGGATTTTTTTTTTTTTTTTTTTTGCAGTACTGGGGGTGGAACTCAGGGTTTCTGCCTCCATGCTATACTCCCAGACCTAGTTCATACTTTATTTGGAAACAGGGTCTCACTAAGTTGCTGAAAGCCTCACTAAGTATCTGAGGCTGGCTTTGAGCCTGTGCGATCCTCCTGTCTCAGCCTCCCAAGCTCTGGGATTCTAAATGTGCACCACCACACCCAGCCCTCTCTGGATTTTTTAATATTTAATTGTTTTTCTGGGATCATTTAAGGTCATGTCAGTTCAGAACCAGGAGAGGACCCAAATAGTCCACCACATTTTCTTCTAACCCTCATATTTTATGAGCCTGTGGGCAAAAGTGTTGTTCTTTGTGGAGCAGGAAGAAGTTTTGTATATTTACATAGAAACAGAATTTTGAGGCTGGAAAGACCTCAAGCAGTATTCTGTTAAGTGTTTCTGTGTGAAATGATTTTCACATTGTCTTCTGTGTGGTCCTAGGGTAAGAGGTAGGATGGATCAGATAGGGATTTTCCTTTCCTCCTCTTCAACCAGGGTGTTTTTTCTAATCTGTTTGCATGTTGATAATAAGTAGAATGGAATGTGAAAATAAAGACCCTTAGAGAATAAGTCATTTGGACAAAGTGTACAGTTTCTTCAGACACCAAGCAGAAGTAAGGTTTGTGATTTTCTGTCATCTACTGCAGATCTCTTTCCATTTATTATGCAAAACAAAACAAAATAAAACAAAAAGACAGAGCTATTAACTTTATGGTCAAGGTAAGTTAAAAATTAAGACACTTACTTCCAAACATTAATTTAGGGTTTATGCCATCAAATTTAAAAATTTGTTTAACTGAGTTAATTTGCTTTCTCTTAGGAAGCAGCTGCCTTTCAAGATAATAAAATAAACAGATACAATAATATTTGGTCAGCTGTGGCTTTTAATTTAAATGGTTGATTTAGTGCTGTTTAGTCTGCTGGATTCCAAGATATTCTCCTTAAGAGAAGTGCACACATTTTAAAGCATTTCACAAGTTTATTATGATATCCTAGATCTGGCTGTCTTTCTATCCCCGAGTCTCCTAACAGACATGATACTGCTTTGAACACACTTAATCTTCTAGTACATATATTATTTAATAATGTAAAATATTCTAGGAAGTGACAAAATGAGCTTGGCCATTGTCTTCTTTAGCATCTCCATAGTTTTGCCATTTCTAGAATATTATATCATTGGAGTCATTAGAATGTTTTCATCCTTTTCAGATTGACTTTTTCCACTTAGTATGTATTTAAGCTGCGTCTGCATCTTTTCATGGAGTGATAGCTCAGTTATTTTTTATTCCAAGTAATATCCCATTGTCTGTATATACCTCAGTTTAATTTGCCCACTCAATGAAGGACACCTTTTTGGCTTTCAACTTTTGGGAGTGTGAATAAAGCTGCTATTAACACTTTATGGCAATTTGCTCGCATGTAATTTTTCAACTCATTTGTGGGATTGCTGAAATGTGTGATAAGAATATGCTTCATTTTGTAGAAGACTGCCAAACTCTCTTCCATCTGATTGTACCATTTTTTAATCTTCCCAGCAGTGAGAACTCTTCTTGCTCAACATCCTCAGCAGCATTGAGTTGTCAGTGTTTTATACCTTAGCCATCCTAATAGATGTGTAGTGGTTGGTATCTTGCCTTTTAATTCTGTAATTCTATGATTTCTTAATTACATACAATGTTGACTATCTCTTAGTATTATTTGCCATTTATATGTAATCATCATTGAGACATCTTCATATTGTTGCCCATTTTTGAATTGAGTTGTGAATTTTCTTATTATTGAGATTTAAGAGTTCATTATATATTTTGAAACGTGTGTGTGTGTGTGTGTGTATGTGTGTGTGTGTGTGTGTGTGTGTGTGTGTGTGTGTGTGTGTGTTAACTGGAAATTGAACCTAGAGGCACTCTACTTCTGAGCTATATTCCCAGGTCTTTTTATTTTTTGTTTTCGGAACAGTCTCAGTAGATTGCTAAGGCTGGCCTCCCAAGTACGGGGATTACAGGCATGTGCCACCACACCTGGCCAAGGTTGTTTGTCCTTACCAAATACTGCTTTTGCAATATTTCATCCCAATGTATAGTCTTTTGCAACAGAGTACATAATTTTTAATTTTGATAAAACCCAGCCTATCAAGTTTTTTTTTTCATAGATCTTACTTTGGGTATTATATAAAAAAGTTGTCACAAATCCAAGGTCATTTAAATTTTCTCTCATGTTACTAAGAGTTTTATAATTTTGCATTTTACATGAATCATTTTGAGGTTTATAATCCATTTTCTGTTAAGTCATATAAAGGGAATAAGGCCTGTGCTTAGATTTATTATTTCTTTTTGCCTGTGGATGTCCAGTTCTCTTTGCTCATGATACTTCCTTTTCTCCATTGAATAGCCTTTACTGCTTTGCAATGACCAGATGAGTATATCTGCGTGGGTTGATCTCTGGTTCTGTTCTGTTCCATTGATCTTTTTTTTTCTTGCCATTACTAAACTGTCTTTAGTGATTCAAGTGAAATTCTTGAATTTGTTTATGCCCGTCTTCTAACTTTGATCAGTATTATTCAGTACTAGATTAGTTATTCTTGGTATTTGCCTCTTCATATACATTTTACAATTAGTTGCTTGAATTTTGATTTAGATTGCATTGAACCTATACTTCAAATTGTGAAGACCTGACATCTTTAAATTTTTGAATCTTCCTATCTATGAGTATAAAATATCAGATTATTTGTTTTCTAGTTTTTATCTGAATTTTATAGTATATACCATAAATATTTGTTGTATAATAAAAACTAAATACTAATAGTTATTAATTGCTTTGCTTTCCTTTGATTTTCAGCAAATAAATAGATTCTTGATTTGGTATTGAACGTTTATAAGACAGATTCCAGTGGACTAACTGAATCTAAGGGAAGAAATCTTTATCACTTTTTATTCCTTTTTGTGAAGGTAGTTTGGTGCATAACTACCTGTCCAGTTTGGTATGTGTGTGGAGACAATTGCCAGAAGATGATATTCAGATTCCATCTTCCTCTGTCATCTTTTTTTAAGTACCTATAGAAATAGAATCAGTGACTATAAACAAATTGCAGTCCATTGTTTTATTGTAAATAGGGAAAATAATGATTGATTATGCCTTCTTGTTCAAGGCAGAAATGAACTCAATAGTTGATAGAAATCAGAAATCAGAAAGAAAAATTTGCTTTACAAATAAATGGTAGATATATACAAAGCATCTAAGAAACACAAATTCTGATTATAGAACTAGAGTAACCAGAGGCTACATTCTACAGAATAAACACCATTGTAGAACTAGAAACTTCATCATTTATATTTCATGAAAATAATTCTCCTTTGTTTTCATGTCAGATTGAGGGTAGAAGAACATCCTTGAAGGGGAAAGATGCCTTTCAAACTTTAGTGCTGCCTAGAGCATATGCTAGCACATTATGTAAATATTAAGTAATCTCTATAATTAAAACAATGTTCTTTGGAATAAAGATGGAGACACATGGTTATCTGAACTGCCTTGAGCTAGTTATGCGAGTAGATTTTAACTTTTCTAGAATATGTAATGAATGATCCTGTGCTACAAATATGTATTAATTAATGGTTAAAATACAAAAGACATTTTCTTGGGGATATGTTATAATCTACATTACAAATAAAAGTACTTACAATGGTAAATGCTAGCCAGTGTTGAAGTATGAAGGGCTATATGAGATCCATTTTTATTCTTAAATAAACTTATTTTATTAATAAATAATAAAATACATTATTATAAAATAAAATTAATATTCTATTTATGACACATGACTCTTTAAGGAAATAGAAAGTTCTTTAACGTTACTAAAAATATTCAAAAGGGGTTGTAATTACCAAAAGACATATCATACCCAAACATGTGTTAAGGCCTTTGTCATGAAAATGAGATTTTGGTGCAAGAAAGTAAACTGTATAATTGTGTTTTGAAAGTACAGGTAAAGACTAGGAGTGTGTTTTGAACCCAAAATATATAGTTTTAGAATCTTATACCCTTATATTACCACTTTTATCTACAAGTCCCAATATCTGGTTTCTATTAATTTATGTCTGTAAAGTTTGTAATTATGTGAATGCTCACAAATGCAAATTGGTCAGTATTGTAATTCTTTTTAGCAATTATCTGCTTTCCTTGCATTGAATTCAGTTTCCCTTTTAAATTAGAGAAATAAATGTCAGCAGGGCACCTTCAAAAAGGCCGCTGGGAAGTGTGCATCACTGTGTGCAAAGGACCTTTCTCCTGCAAACATTATCATGGTTATTCCAGGGAAAGAATCTGTAACCAGGTTCTGAGTAATTTATATATTTCCTTATTTGAATTACTGTGGTGTGTGTGTGTGTGTGTGTGTGTGTGTGTGTGTGTGTGTGTGTATTGTACTGCGGATTGAACCCAAAGGTGTTCTATCTCTGAGCTACATCTTAAGCCATATTTTTATTTTTTTATTGTTTGTTTTGAAATAGAGTCTCACTACGTTGCTGAGTGTTTCACTGCATTGCTGATGCTGGCCTTGAACCCATGTGATCTTCCTGTCTCAGCCTCCCAAGTATTTGATTACAGGCATGTGCCACTCTTCCAGGCTTCTGTTCATTTTAAAACAAAAAATGCTTCTTTCTTCAAAACAAGATCACTAGAAGAAGATCTGATTGAAACCTTTTTGAATATTTTTCATAGTAAAATGAAAAACAAAATCAGAGTTTCTGGGAAACCCCAACATGGAATCTCTTCTAGACTGTCAATCATGGACAGAGATGGCTTTATATTTATAGGCTTGGGAGAGATTAGTCTCTATGACCTAAAAACACAATTCTGAAACTCAGATACAAGAGAATCTTGTAAAGTTTCACAAAATGTCTCCTGAGAAAAATAAGGTTGGGCCAATAGCCAATAGTCTGTAGTCCAGCCTACTCCTGTGAATCTGTTAGAATGCAGAGTGTCTTTCTTCCTTTGTTCCTTTGAGATGCACAAAGGAAACGGTAGTGGCCACTTATACTGCAATCTGCACCATCCCAGAGTCAAAGCTTTTGGCTCATTATCACCTGAATTCACAAGAATTCATTAATTATATTTTTCAAATACAGATTCATCAACTGCTTATTACCATTCACTATAGTCATGATATATTTTAGTGCATGTATGGAAACTGTAAATAATGAATCAAAACTTAAGGCATTGAAATATAAACTAGAAGCTAGATTAAGCTTGGTAATACACTCAAATTTATTATTCCAGATGACACTAAAAGCTGCCTTGATATTACCACTGGTGGCACCTCAATCAAGTCTTAATAGATCAGAAGTATAAGCATAATCATATTTTCAGTAATGTGTGATATTGAAATTGAAACATCTTATTATATTTTGGGAAAGATTTATTTGTTCAGTGTTTCTACCCATCCAGATTTTAAAGTTCTTGATAGAAGGAACAATGTTAGTGCTGGCCTTCCTTCTGCATGCTTCCTTTGGCATAATTGCTTTTATTTTTTATTTTTTTAACAAATTTTTTAATTGAACATAAATGGTATACATTTAAACTATATTTGGTGCCCTCTCCCCCCGCCCCCGTTTTCCCTTCCCCTTCCCACCAATGGTTGTCCAGGTTAACCATGTCATATTCATAATTTTACACATATTTAGATGTAGACCCTCATTAATCAAGATCAGCCTTCCTCCTCTCCTATCTTTCCATTCAAACTTTGCTGATATTTCCCCTCCATTATCTATAGTCCCACTGGTATCCTTTGTGTTTCCTAGTTTGGGCATATTAGAGGAAACATATGTACCTTCTCCTTCTGTGCTTGGCTGATCTCACTTAACATAATGCTCTCCAGGGCTTTCCATCTTCATGCAAAGAAAGGTGGGAATAGATCCACCATTTGATCCAGCTATACCACTCCTGGGTATCTTTCCAAAGGGGTTGAATTCAGAGAACTACAGCAACATATGCATACCTATGTTCATAGCAGCACAATTCGTAATAGCCAAAATATGGAACCAACCCAGATCTCCATCAACAGATGAATGGATAGCAAAACTTTGGGAAATATACACAATGGAATTCTATTCAGCCATAAAGAAGAACAAAATTATATCATAATTGCTTTTAAACAATGTTTACTATTCTCAACAGAACTTCAAATATCCTGGTTCAAAAACTTTGATTTACAGTCTGTATACATATACAAACTATAAAGCATTTTTCGAAAACTGGCTACGGTATGTTTAGTTGTAAAAATTCTGAGAATCCTTTATTAATTTCATATGGACTACTTCTCCGGTATAAAATAGCAATAGGCTCTAAGTTAAAAGAATGATTTTTCTCATTCTTCAATAACATTTATTAAATGTCTCATACAGTCTGTACTTTCTGAAAATGAATGATAATGAAGAGAGCTCTGCTACTATAAAATCGTCACTTAGTCATAGGTAAAATAAATGAGAGAATTAGGATGATCCAAACATAGAAAGCATTTGGAGAAAAGATGAAGCTCTGCTTTTAAAATATTGCTGTGTTGTTCATATTCTTTGTTGAATGAATATAATATGGAAAGATAATATTTTCATTTAAAGATGCCTATATTTAGAAATATATTTAATACTATAATGATTTTATATCAAGCATAGCTATTATTTATTATTAAAATTAGCCAGATATGGTGGTGCAGGCTTGTAATCTCAGTACTTGGAAGGTTGAGACAGGAGGATTGCAGGTTAAAAGCCAACCTCCGCTATTTAGTGAGGGATTCTGCAACTTAGTGAGACCCTGTTTCAAAATAAAGAATAAGTCAGGTGTGATGGTGCAAGCTTGTAACCTTGGTACATTGGAGGCTGAGATGAGAGGATCGCAGTTTGCAGACAGCCTCGGCTACTTAGTGAGGCCCTCTGCAATTGTGAGACCCTGTTTCAAATTAAAGAATTAAAAAATATGGCTGGGGATATAGCTTGAAGGTAGAATGCCCCTGGATTCCATCCCCAGTACCGCAAAAATAATAAACAAACAAACAAACAAACAAACAAACAAGCAAACAAACATAAAATGGAGAATAAAAATAGGACTGGGTTCAATTTCTAGTACTGTAAAAGACAATTGATATTATTAAAATTTTATATAGAAACCTCAAACTTATATATTCATACCTAGAAACTAGTAGGGTAATATAGTGGCAAAAGCACCTATGTATAGTCAAAATTTCCCATTTTTATTATTTCAAAATTTAAAATTATGTACTATTTTTTATGAGTTGGAGTTAAGACACTGTAATAATACCCCAAAGCATATTTGTCAAAATACATGAGTAAGCTAGGCATGGTGGCGCTTCTTGTAATTCCAGCATTTGGGAAGCTGATACAGGAGGATCGCGGTTCAAGGACAGCTTCAGCTACTCCTTAGTGAGGCCCTTTGGAACTCAGTGAGACCCTGTTTCAAATAAAGAATAAAAAATAGGGCTGGGGGTGTAGCTCTGATGTAGTATGCCCCTGGGTTCCATCCCCAGTACTGCAAAAAAAGAAACACACACACACACACACACACACACACACACACACACACACACACAGCCAAAAAGACACTGTAAGTCAGCCATCTCCAAAAAACCTAAGGGAATGAGGCATCACAATGTATGTAAGGTAATAATAGGACTTCCATATATTTATTTTATTTAAAATAAAAATGAGCCGGGCGTGGTGGCACACGTTTGTAATCCCCGCTCTTGGGAGGCAGAGACAGGAGGATCTCACAGGTTCAAAGCCAGCTGTGCTAGCTTAAGAGACCCAGTTTCCAAATAAAAAAGTATTTTAAAAAAAGGTCTGGGAGTATAGCCCGGAGGTAGGAGGTTTTCCACGAACCCCAGTACCACCAAAAATAAATAAATAAATAAATAAATAAATAAATAAATAAATAAATAAATAAATAAAATAAAAACGAGTTAAAAAAAAGGCTCTTAAATATTTAGCGTGTGGCTCGACACTAGCCTACTCACTTGTTCGGGCCCCATGCTCAGGACGTTCTGCTGAGCTGGAGAAAGCAGAGTGTTCATAGCAGAGTGTAGCAGTGGCCTCACATGTTCATTAATTTTGACATATGAAAACTATACTTCATTTTAGCCCAACTAAGTTGATTTATAAATTATATCGCTTAGCCAGGCGTGGTGGCGCACGCTTGTAATCCCCGCGCTTGGGAGGCAGAGACAGGAGGATCGCTCAGGTTCGAAGCCAGCCACGCTGGCTTAAGAGACCCTGTTTCCAAAACTAAAATGTATAAAATAGGTCTAGGAGTGTAGCCCGGAAGTAGAAGGGTTTCCAGGAACCCCAGTACCATCCCCCCAAAATTATATCACTTAGAACATAAAGGCTGACCAAAAAAATGACAGAGTTAATAGATTGCTTCAAAAAAAAACTCAGGGTGGCAAGAGTGTTATTAACACAAGTAAAAGCAAAGAGCAAAAATACTGGCAAAGACCAGGGCACTTAGTGAGAGTTTCTTCCCAATCACTACATGAAGTAAAAATATCGACAACATGGGACCAGACAAAATGTTGGAAAGTCAATAGGACGTAAACTACCTTACAAGAGCAGTTGTTATTCTATAGGAACCATTTTGAAAAGAGTTATTTAAAAAGTTTCTAGTATTATATAATTCACGGATCTAATTAATATTGATATATCAAACACAAATACCCTTTTCTGCACATTGGAATTAGAAAATATGATGATATAATTTAAATGTTTATTGGTACGTTGCAGTGATACATCAGAGGTTCAAAATTATTCAAAACTATGTGTACACATTGCTTGGGCGCATCTGCCTCCACATCTAACCCAGCTCCCCTCCCCATTTTCTACATATATGAGATTGGCAGTGACTCCTTCACATATGTATATAACATTATTTGAACTGTTTATTCCCTCAAGTCTTTTTTCCCCAAATCTGTCCCCTAATCTTTATTATTATTATTATTATTATTATTATTATTATTATTATTATTTTGCAGTACTGGGGGAGGAACCCAGGGACATTGTACCTCCAAGTTACACCCTCTTCTAATCTTCTTTTACTATGCTGCTGGTTTCTCTCATTTATCTAAATTCCCTTTTGTTTTCTATTTTCTCTCTCATTTCCATATGTGAGCTAAAACATACAACTCTTGAATTTCTGAGATTTGTTGGTCACACATAGCATAATATTCTCCAGTCCTATTTATTTTCCTGCAGGTTACATAATTTGGTTCTTCTATGGCTGAGTAAAATTTCATTGTATGTGCCTCGTGTTTTTATTTATTCATCTGTTGACAGATGCTTAGTTTACTTATAAAGCCTTCTGAATCCACTTAAAATTTTTTTGCACAAAAAAAGCCTTCTGAAAAAAACTTTTCAGTGAGCTTTGATCCTTTTGTTAGCTACAGTAGAATATCATAGTTTCAAAATAATTTTAAAGTGCAAACAATGAACTTTAGAAGATTTATTAGCCAAATTTCAACTAGAACCTAAAAATAATTGGTGGAGAGAATTGATAAATGTGTATAATATTTTAGAAGGGCAGCCATTGATGTAATTCTTATAATAGGGGCTATGTATTTTTATCTTTCTTCATTTGTGAAGACCATTAGTTATAAATATTAAACATGCTAAACCTGGAAATAGACTTTCAAATATCAATACTTAGTAATATTTCTAAATATTAGCATAATATTTTCAAAGTAAAGAAGCATATTTGGTTATATCACTATTTATAAAAATAACAGTGATATATTTTTGTGAGTAAAAAGTTTTATATTAATAATAAAATTAAAAATTTAAAAATAGTGTATTTTATTTCTCATACTTTCAATATTTATTCTGATGTATGTTAATATATAATAATATAGCCCTATACTTAATATGTATATATAAAGTATTGTATATATTTATAAACTCTGAAATAATAATAGAATTTTACTTATAATACTGTAAAATAAAAGTGTAGAGGTCCCCTTCTACATAATTAAATGATGCAATAAATCCAAACATAAGAGAATTGTATGAAGTAGCTTTCATTTTTCTTACACACACAATAGCATCTTTCGGCATCTGTTGTTCTCACTCCCCTGGTGGTCATCTAGGGTTCACTACTGTACTTAATTAATTCACTATATGCTTTTAAGTGCTCCATACAGACATGAAGGGAGTAACTATTGCAAAAGTAATTTAAGAGGAACATTTTTTTGACTGATCTATGTATTCATTCATCCTGCACATATTTGATAATCTGATTGGTGACTTGCTTCTGGATATATTAATTTACCAGGAAATTCCTAGTCTCTGAGCAGCAAATACAGTAGGCAGAAACTCCTATATTATGGACCTTAAGCCTTCAGATTAGATGAAAGGGAATTGATTAGATAAATATGTAAAATATATAATGTTTTAGATGCTGATAAATGCTAAGGAAAAACAGATGGCATGGAGGGACAAGAAGAATGATGAGATGGATGGATAGCAATGTAACTTTAGAATATTTGCTCAAAGAACTGAAGATGGCATGGAAATTAACTGGGGATCTCTGGGGCCAGAGGATCTGAATAAAAGAAGTGCACAGGTCCTAACAAATGAATGTGCCTGTCATGTTCAAAGAACATGAAGGGTAGTGTAGTGAGGAGGAGAAAAATAGGAGCTGAAAGGGAACAAATATTTTAGGCCTCTGGGCCATCACAATTAATATACAATTAAACATTAATTGTGAAATTGGGAGTCACTATGGTGCTTTGAGCATAAAAGTATATAATGTGACTTATGTTTTAAACGTTAAATGATTAGTACACTGAGAATAGGGTTAAAGGGGACATGAGCAGATGGGGAAATCAGTTAAATGAACTTGCAATTTACAAGTCACTATATATAATGGCTTGGACCAGCATTGTGGCAGTGGAGGTGATGCAGATTGATTTTATTTTTTTTTTATTTATTTTTTTTTGGTGGTACTGGGTTTCCTGGAAGCCCTTCTACCTCTGGGCTACACTCCCAGACCTATTTTTACATTTTTATTTGGAAACAGGGTCTCCTAAACCAGATTACAAGCGGGGATTACAAGCGTGAAGCACCACGCCTGGCTTGCAGATTGGTTTTATTATGGATGTATTTCAAAATTAAATCTAAAAGATGTACTATGTTCGACTGTGGAACGTGAAAGAAAGGGAAGAATCAAAGATAACTTTAAGACTCTAGGCCTGAACAACTGAAAGAATACAGCCCCCACTGACTTAGACGGAAGAGGCTATGGGAAGAGCATTTTTTAGAAAGATCAGGTGCACAGTTTAGCTAGTTGTGTGAAGTTAAAGATGCTTTATTAAACAGTAAGTGGAGACATTAAAATGACAGTGTGAGAGTGTGAGATTTAATGTGGAGAGTCAGCATTACAGATAAGAATAATGTTTGAGCCATCCATACTGATGTAATAGGAGAATATATGGGATAGTCACAAACAAAATGAGAAAGGATAGAAGAAGAGCTCTGAGGGCTGAATCAGTAGTAATCTATTATTTAGAAGATAGGGAAGTAAGGAGGAACCAAAAATGAGACTAAGAAGGAATGAACAGAAAAGTGGGAAGAAAACCAAAAGTTAATCTAGTGATCAACTTAGCCAAATATTGAAGAGTCAAATAAGTAAGGTAATAATGATAATTAATCATTGGATTTAATAGTACAAACCACTGATGACCATGAGCAGTACACTTTCCATGGAGTGAAAGAAGCAAAATATTGACTGGAATGGACTGATGAGAGAAGAAAAAGAAAATTAGATATGGAGATAGAAAATATGGACCCTTCTGTCAAGAAAAAAAATACGGATGTGATTTTAAGTGGGTTGAAGTGATGCTGGGAAGGATGAAATTCTTTCTTCTATTGGTCTTTATATTCCAAGAAAAATAAAAAGTAACTGAGAATGAGGATATAGGAAGAAGATTGATTTTAGAGCTGCAAAGTAAAGGAGAAAGAAGGATAAAGTATCCAAGAAAACAGTAAGAAAAGCAGTTGAAGCAGCTTTGAGAATCCATATTATTTACCTTGAATTAGAAATGAGGTCGTGTGACGAAGTGGCATGTGTCTCTTCAATGTCCTTCTCAACAGTATCAAGTAAAGAGAAGGCAGGCAATTGAACTGAAGTAAGGTCGTAGTTTGTCTAAGCATGAACAGTTAAACTAAAAAGGGGTAAGGGAACTGAGATCATGAGGAATAAAACAATTAGAGTGATTAGCCATAGAATTTAAGATGGTGATGAAGAATCCTTAGACTATACTAATTTCCCATTTCTCTCTGCTTCCAAAATGCTATTGGAATTTTAGATGAGACAAGTCTTTGTTTTATGGACTGTACAAGGCTTTGGAGTTTAGTGTCTTTGCTTCGCTTCACCAAAAATTGGTAACACATCACCACAAATTAAAGGAACCATATGTATTTTTTCCTTGTGGTATTGGAGATTGAACCCAGAGGCATTCTACCTTTGAGCTACCTCTTCAGCCCTATTTTTATTCTTTATTTTTGAAACAAGGTCTCACTAAGTTGTGGAGGGCCTCACTAAGTAGCTGAGATTGGTCGTGAACCTATGATCCTCCTGTTTCAGCCTCCCAAGCAGTGGTATTAAAAGTCAGCTCCACCATGCCTGCCTTCAATATGTAATCTTTAACAGCTGTTTAATCCCACTGTATTTTTTTCATTAAAATGAAATTTTCTATCTGCATGGCTAATCTAACATTAAAATGTTCTGCAAATACAAAACTCAATACATTCATCTACTTGTTATACACAGTACAAAATATGCCAACGAGGAAAAGTTACTATGTGAGTGAGCTTTTTATCACTGTGCCCAGAATACCTAACAAGAACAACTTGGAAGGAAAGTTTATTTTGATTCACAGTTTCAGAGAATTCAGTCCATGGTTGGGTGGCTCTAGGAAAGAAACCCCATGGCAGATGATTGTGGTGGAGGAATTGCTCAGCTTGGCAGCCAGAAAAAAAAGCAGGGAGTGTAAGGGGCCAGTGAGAAGTTAAAACCCTTCCGGGGTAGACCTCCAGTGACCTGCTTCTGCCTACATCACTCACCCCAGTAGTGCATTTACCATCCATCAATAGGCAATCCACTGATAAGTTCAGTCTTCATGATCTAATCACTCCATAAAAGCCCTACTTTTGAACCTTTGCTGTATTGAGGACCATTCAAGACATGGGCCCTCTGGGGCACATTCCACATCTGAACCTTATTAGTTAGGTTAACATTCTGCTTTTATATTTCATTGCACACACAAGAATTTCTGCCCGTCATGTAAAGATATTTATATATATGTAAACTTTTTTGCGGTACTAGGAATGGATCCCAGGGAAATTCTACCTCCAAGCTACACCCTCAGCCCTAATTTTTATTCTTTATTTTGAAACAGGGCCTCACTGAGTTGCAAAGGGCCTCACTAAGTAGTAGGTGAGGCTGTCCTTGAACCACGATCCTCCTGTCTCAGTCTCCCAAATGTTGGGATTACAAGAATGCACCACTATACCCAGCTCTATTTCTTAATAATAGAATTAACCTAAATGTATCGAGCATTTGTATGTGTATCTGGAATGTATTAAGTTTTGACATAACAGCTGGAATAGTGCTAATTGTTTTATCTGGGTTACCTGATTTTTTTTCTTTTCACAGTGTTCTGAAGTATATATTATCTCCATTGTATAGGAAACAGCATGAATATGTGCTTATGACTTGGAGAATGGAGAAATATTTTGTGGTGCTAGTGTAGGTGGTCACTTTCATCCATATGTATTGACACTGGATAGCTTGAAGCTGCCCAGGCAGCCTTGTTGAAATCAACTTTCCTGAGCATAAACAGACTTTATGCTTTTGTCCTGTTCACACACTTTACTTCTTTTTCTTTTTACCCTGATGACTAAAATTGAGAGCTTAATTTTTTTTTTTACTACGAAACAAGCCAGTGAACATATACCCTCCAAAATATTGTTTAGTGCATATGAAACATGAAATGATTTAGCAGCTTGGAGAAAACTCTTGCCTTCTTAAATTATATATCATTAAATATTTGTGACATTTGTTTATGAAATAAAAGTCAAAATGTCTTTTGCCTCTTTGTAGTTTACATCAGCATATCCACAGGATATAAATGTCATTCTAAATGCATTGCACACAGTGATATAGATATAATACTGGTCACTTAATGTCCTTTGATTGGAACTTTATTATATGCAGTTCTTTCTCTTCAGCTCAATAGCCTAAAAATATGGCTGTCTATTTAAAGAAGACATTTTCTTGTTTGGCAGAACATTGTCATCATATAGCATGTGTACAATATGGTCCTAATCTGTATCTATATGTGCCAGGCTTAGAAAAGTCACTTTAAGTTTTACTGAATTCATTTTGGAGTTTAACACTTACTTTTGACATGATTTATATTCTAAGGAGATCTCAGCTTCTTCCTGCTTGAAATTCAGCAAAATGACATTAGGTAGAGAAAGGTATATACTCTTATTATAGCAGTGTCTGCCAAGGCTGCAGTCCTATTGCTAGAAACCTGTCAGAATTTTCAACGTGAGTCTTCCTTTTCTAGGTATGATTTAATCTGCGAACTCCTATTACTCCCTAAGAGATAGCTGTGCAGAAACCTCATATCTTAGAAAAAAATCTATACATATACATTACTGTTTCTTCATGCCAACCTTCCCCAAATGTCATAGTTGTATTATTTCAAAATGATGATTATAAAAATGAATTATAAATTGGAATTTAAGGTCTATTTATAGAACTAGAGGCTAGTGTACCCCTCAAGTGAATTTATTCATATTGATTGTGATATTAATTATATTTATATCAATTGATGTATGTGGTAGGATAAAAGGTACCCCCTTTAAAAAAGTTGCCCATTTAATAATCTTGGAAGCCTATAAATCTCATGTGGTGGAAGGAACCTTGTTCATGTGATTACATTTAAGGAATTTAAGCTAGAATGATTCTCAGATTACCCAGTCTAATCTCATGAGGCCTTAAAAGCAGAAGAGGAAGGTGGAAGAAAAAATCAGAGCAATATGCCAAGAGAAAAGGAAGAAGAGATGTTAAGCATGAAAGAGACATGATCTGCCTTTGCTAGTTTTGACAAGGGAAGACCCCATGAGCCAAGGGAAATGGGCCACTTCTAAAAGGTGGCAACAGGCATTAGCTGACAGCCAGCAAAGATATGGGAACCCCAGTTCTATAACCTCAAGAACTAAGCTCTGCTAACATCTTGAATGAGCAAGCATATGGATTTCCCACTAGAGGCTCTAGATAGGAATGTTTTCCCATTTACTCTATGATTTTAATAATTTCATCCAGGAAGACCTATGATCACATTCTCATCTATAGAACCGTGAAGTAATGTTGTACTGATTTCAGTTGCTAAAGTTGTTAGACAGCAAAAGAAAATGAATATTAAGTGGATGCTTTATTAATACTATTGATACTGGCGGCTGAGTTGTGAAGAGATATCGTGATGAGAGGAAGAACAGAATTGCTCTGGAATGTGAAGGAGACTAAGAATTACCTTTAATGGACACCAATGCTAGTGAAACGTTTCTAATCATAGACTTGTGAGTTCAGGATATATATGCATTGTGTAAAAAGATTACATTTATAATTAGAAAAGCCACAGTAATTTATGTTCAAATATTCAATTTAAACGATGTCTATAAACTGTTTATACATATACAGATTAAAAACTAAAAAAGTGAATTATTCATAACAATAAGTTTTACAATCTATTTGTGTATTTTTCACTTCTATCATAGAGTCTAGATGCTCAAAATATAACATAAAAGAGAAGGTAAATTAACTGAGTAAAAACTCATTTAATAATGGTATTTCCTCTTCCATATACATGTCATATTGAGGATATATATTTGGAATAAAAAACCCATTAGTATAGATATAATTTAGACTGAAGCAAGTATATTTATTAAAGCACAAAATATTTATTTAGAGGCATATATTTTATGAACAGTTACAAATTTAAAATCTCATTCATAAATTAAGTTATATCAATGTGAAAATGTCAAAGTTAATATGTTTATTGTTAATTGTACATCTACTTTTGTGCTATTTAGAAAATTCAATTACCTGGAAGGTGTTTTAATTTTTAGTAGACTAACCACCTAGATAATATAGCAAGAGGCATAGAAATGATCATTGGTTCTATATCTTTATGAAACTAGATTAAGGGAAGAAACCATATCAATTATTCAGCTGAATTCATGTCAGTAGCCTACTGAAAATTGAGGCCTGAGTTGGATTGCATAAAACACAATAATCTCATTTGATATGACTTAACTTTACCTATATATATGTAAATATATATATCCTAAAAGAGTCAGAAGTAAAATACTGAACATATTCGGAAATTATAAAAAACCAATTTCATATTTCAAACTTTTACAAACATCTGAGTATGTTTTATATTGACTATTGGATGTTCATCTGAATGACAGCAAGAAACTTCCAGAGACAGAGAAGCTTAGCACCAATTGAGCTGGAATAAAGCAAAAATTAGATATGTCAGTACATAGTTTGTATACAAAAACAATAGTTTCTTACCATTTATTATGCTGGTGAGGTATCTGCAATTTTGTTTTGTATGTTTTGCAACCTTAGTGAGGAGCAAATGAGTTCTAACTAGATGACTCAAAAACCGTTGGGGCTCTGGTTCTTTACATTTTCTCTACATAGTTAACACCTTACTACTAATAGGTGCTGCTTCACCCAGACTTTTTTATCCATTGACAGAGCTACCAGACTTTTTTAAAAAAATCTGTCTACAGTGGTATAAAAAAGAAAAAGAGACATATTTTGTGAATTGTACCAAAATAGAAATACATCAATTATCTTACTTTGTGTAGGACCCAGCTTAACACCAAGCCATATATAACAATATGCTTATTGAATTATCTAAAAATAACTAAAATTATAACAATTATATTTGGTCCAGAAAAATGATTGGATTTTCTTGAATGTCAGGTACATAAAATAAGATATTAGAAAAGTTAATAATATGATGTATGTTCTTACCTGGTGATTATGAATCACATTAACATTTCTTCACTTCTCATTAACTAAATACAGTGTAACTTTTAAAATGTCCATTATGGCATTAATTTGCTAAAAATTTATTATGTAACTTACTTTGCATAAAGAATACATTGCCTGGATGTTCTTTTCTTCTCATTTTTGAACTTTTACTTAATGAATTTAAAGTGTAATGCTAGATGTGATATATTTTTAGAAAAGGTAGAACTCCTTATCTATATTATGCTATTTCATTATTTTATTTCAAGTAAATTGAGTTATTATATGGGACTTTTTAAAGAATTTATTCTGATCACCAAAAACATAATGTTTTAAAATATATTTAAGACACTCTACTCTGTGTTTATAAAAATAACTTTTAAAAAGATGGAAAATTGAAAGGTGCCAAATAATGAGTAAGAAAAGCCAAAGTTTAGAACAGCATGGTTTATGGCTGGTGGTAGTTGATTTTGTCAATTAACCCAGTGTAGTCAACATCTTATGGAGGAAAACTAAGAACTAGAACATTCCACTTATGTATTGCTAGCTAGAATCATCATAGTTGGCAGTTTAATGTAGCTGATTTAATATGCCTATACATTTTTTTAGGAAAGGAATTTGGGCAGGGCATTGCAGATATAACTTTCTCTGCTCCATGATATCTTGGATCTTAACTGGGGTGACTTGAATAGCTGCAGGTGAAGTGAATTGGTGAGCCACTTCACCTATATATCTGACACACAGACTGTCCTATCTAAGGCTGGGCTCACCAGGGGCAGACAACCAGACATCCCACACATGACCTAAATATGTGACTTGCACTTCCTCAAAGCTTGACGGCCTCAATTTGGTGGACTTCCTTTATGGCAGCCAAGGGCTCCAAAAGAAAATGCACCCATGAAACAAGCAAACTTATGTCAGTGTGTTTATAAACTTATGTCAGAATATGTAGAGCATCTTTTCCACAAAGTTCCCAGTCATCCAAACTCAAGAGAAGGAGCAAATGTCGTCAATGACGCTTACTGTAATGAGTATAAAATACGTTTTTTACCATGTTTTAAAACCATTGTAGCAAGCCAGGCATGGTGTTGCATACCTTGGGTGGGGGGAGAATGGAGGAACCCAGGTTTGCAGGCAACCTCAGCAACTTAGCGAGGCCTTTCACAATTTAGTGAGATCCTATTTCAAAATAACAAAATGGAATAGGATTGATGGTATGTATAGTTCAGAGGCATAAAGACCCTGGGTTCAATCCCTAGTACCACAAAAAACAAGTAAATAAAATGAAATAGAACCATTGTACTAAAAATGATGAGAAAACATGTCTCAGACTATGGACACATGAGATACCTAAGATTGAAAGCCAAAGTTCAGGTTCTCTGTCATTATTTGTAATTTGACCTTCACAGACTATCTTTCCTGGGACTATTTTTATCTTAATGGTAAAATAAGTTTCTTGGAGTTAAAAAAGTATCCAAAATATTCTGACAGTTGAGAAAATAAACATAATAAAAATTTAAAAACATGATCAGTTTATTGAGATTCATAGTGATATATTCTTATATGCACATAATATTACTTGGTTGGTTACTTTTCCCATCCCTACCCTTTCTCTCCCCTCTTCCTCTCTAAGCTACTTTTACTACTCTACTAATCTAATCTTCAGAAGTTCCCTTTCCTTCTCTTTTCTTCTTTTCTTTTATCTTCTCTCCTTTCCTTTCCTTTCTTTATTTTTTCTCTATCTTCCATATATGAGAGAAAATATGTAGCCCTTCATTGTCAGTCTGGCTAATCTCAGGAGGTTCTTCATATCCTTTCTTGCAAATCACATAATTTTGTTCTTTTTATGGCTGAGTAAAGCTCTTTTGTGTGTATATGCCACATTTTCTTTATCCATTCTTCCGCTGATGGACATAAGAATGGGTAGGTTTGTTCTGTAACTTTGCTATTTTGAATTGTGCTGCTATAAATGTGTGTATGTACATATCACTATAGTATTCTGACTTTGAATACTTTTGGAAATAAATAAGAAGTGGTATTGCTGGGTTATATGATGGCTCCTTTCCCAGTCTTCAAATGAAGGAACCTCCATAATTATCAAATCATAATGAATCAAAGATGAAATTATACCAGAAACTCTGCTAGAAAAACCATAGGACCAACTCTCCAACATATAGGAACAGGCAGAGACTCTTACTCAATATGACCCCCAAGGCTCAGAAAATAAAACTGAGAATAAAATAAACTGGATGTCATCAAATTAAAATATTTCTGCACAGCAAAGGAAACAATCAACATTGTGACAAGACAGCCTACAGAGTGGGGGAAAATGTTTGCCAGCTACTCCTCTGACAGAAAATTAACATTCAGAATATATTAATACTAAAAAATCTTAATATCAAATAAAACCAATCAATAAATGAGCAAGTAGACTACATAGACACTTTTCCAAAGAAGAGATACAAATGACCAATAAATATATATAAATGTCTAGCAACCTTAAAAATTAGAGAAATTCAAATCAAACCTATACTGAGATTGCATCTCACTATAGGTAAAATGGCATTCATCAAGGATACAAATACAATAAGTGCTGATGAGGATGTAGGGGATGAAATGAATGCTTACACATTGTTGGTAGAATTATAAATTAGTAATACCAGTAAAATTTTTACTCAATGTTGAAACATTATTATTTTCAGAATTAAAAATGCAGGTTCTGAAGTGACAGACAGTTGCCCATATTCTCAAGCAACTACTCACTTATTGAATAAATATATGACTACTGAAGATCACACAGTGGTACATGCAAGTTTACTTTTTTCACTTCTACTGAGTTTCTGAGGAATTCCTGATAAGTTAATGTTCAAACTAATTTCCAGAAATTATCATTAATAGATGGCCTATATTTGTTTGATTTTGGAAAAAATTAAAGGTCAGTATTTTTATGTTAGTGCTTATGTTATAGATTAATTCAAAGAGATATTTTCTTTCTTTCCCTCAGTGGGAGAAGTTACTGCTAAATGGACCAGAAAGCTCATGGAGCTTGGAATTAAGAAAATCTTTGCTGTTGCCATTTCCAAATAAGTGTATGAGGCACTGCACAATTAATTAAAAATGTTTTACATTAGTCATTACTGCTGATAATAGCCTTCCGTTTTAACTGATAACACAAGTCCTGTGCATTTGCACATACCATGATTTAAATAGGATCTCAATAAGAAAAATGGATGAGGAGCCTGATAATTAATGAGACATTAAAGCTTTTGATTACGACCTTGAGATGTGCTGTTGTATTTATAATATCAAACTGCTTTCCTTTTTCTTTTTTTAAGTGGAGAAACATCTGTTCTATGTGGGATGTTCAGCAATGATTGAGAAGAGAGAAAATTTTAAATCCTCGGAAACTATATAAAATCAAGTACATACTGAAGAATCTAATGCAGTATGTGAAAGTTCACAGAATACAGAAAGGTTGCCCCCCACCATGAAGTATAGAATTGCTACGTTGAGGTGAAAGTGAATGAATAAAATAAGTACCCAAAGCTGCATAAATATTTGCACCCCCAGGAGAGTGTGAGAAAGTGTGTTTCATGTTATGATTGATAGGATGCCTTTCATGGCCCACTTTGAACTCTTAGCAGGAACTGTGGAGTATCCTGAGGGTCAGTCTGCCTTTGTGTGCCCAGAACTCTGTTTTCTTAGGAAATAGTAAAGAACACTGTTTGTACTTCCCTTTGTTCTAAAAGGGTGCCTACAGTTTATGAGAATTAAAGAACTTAGCAAAAAAAATCATAAACTTTCTTCTATATCTTATAGGAAAGACTCTATTTTGGAACTTTGGCCACTGTTTTTCTTCCCTTCTTTTTTTTTTTTTTTTTGGGTCCCCTTCTCTATAATTTCTTTTCTCCTCCTCTCTTCTTCCTCTTCCTCTTCTAATTCTTGTCCTCCTCCTTCTCTTTCTCCTTTTCCATCTAGGAGGCTACAATTTTTACCTGTTTATAACATATCTGATGAGATATGCAGATACTGGCAAGTCCATTTTATTCTAATGATTTATTTACTGAGAATAAAAAGAAATGAAAGAGAAAGGAAAGAAAAAGCGAAAAGATGCTAGAGAATATCCCTATTAGACACGAAGATTTCATCAAAACATTTCATTCAAGTTGTATTCCCTGAGAAATATCAGATTTCTATTTAAGAAATTTTCAATTTCCTGTCATTTAGGTCAGGGAGTTTTAGAACTGAAGGAGGAAAATAATAAAATGTTCTGATGAAAAGTTTCCCAAATGAGTTAAACCTTACTTCATAAGAATCACAAAATAATACAAGAAAATTGTTAAAAATTTCAAAGTAGAGAAGATTTTAAAGCTCACTAAGTTAAATAATTTCTTCAAAGGCATATTTCTGTGGAACACTCAAGCTGAGGCAGCATTTCAGCTCTCTTTACCTCTACAGTCTATACTGGTTTTGGTTTTGGTTTTCATAGTTTTATATATTTTTTCCTCTTCATATTTTTAAATAACATACATCTGAATAAGCAGAACTAATACTTTCGATTCCTTTTCATTATGTTTTCTCAATGTAACACTTCCAGAAACTACTCTAAATTTCTGAATATATTTTAGAACACATTTTATAAAATACTTTTTATATGGGTATAATAACATTTTTCATGTTCTGAAATCACAAATATTTCACTTTATTAAGATATTCCAGATAGCAAAACTGATTTTGTCTTAATAGCAAGTTATTACCATTCTTAATGGTAAATTCTTCTGATAAAACTAAATAATAAATAATATTGAAATAGTAACTACCAAGAATTTAGGTGTTCTTACTTTTTTTTCTTTATTTTTATTTTAATAGACAATATATACTCATGTGTGAATATGGATATATTTAGACACATAAATATAGGCATATATATTTTTAATGTTAAAAGATAACATGCCATGCATATTATATGAGCATTAAGATAATTTGAAGCTAATTCCATGTTTATTGATAGTGTCCCCACTATCAATATAAAAATATATACACAAATATGGATATATGTGTATATACATACTTTGGGGGCTTAGTTTTATTATGTTTAATGGGTACACACAAATTTGTTCAGCATTCAGAATCGGGGTTAAACAGACTCTAGTGCTACAATATGAGGATTCAAATTCTGATTTTAACAGCTACTATCTTTGTAACCTTGATAACCTTATATAATCATTCTACACTTCAAATTTTTATCTTTAAAATGAATGTGATAGTAATAATATGCCTGTTTTATAAAGCTGTGTGTATTGTTTTGATGATTAAGTGATTATCTATAAAGCCATAGTTAAGGGGGGAGGCATTAATCAACACAATATGAGCTAGCTTTCATTCACATAGTTATCATTATTAACACTTCTACTAATCGCAATTGAATAGCACAAAGGTATTTTCTATATTTTCTGCTATAAACATTGCTTCTATAAATAATTATGTGTTCATTTTATTCTAAATATGTTAGTATGACTCGTGAAAATATTTCTAGGAGTGGAATTGCGGTGTCAAAATATGTGTATATTTTACAGGTCATAGTGACACAAGCTTGTAATCCCAGTACTTGTAATCCCTGATTGAAACAGGAGGACACAGGTTCAAGATTAGCCTCAGCAATTTAGTGAGTCTCTCAGTTACTTAGCAAGAACTTGTTTGAAAATGAAGAATAAAATAGGGCTTGCTATGTAGTTCAGAGTAGAATGTCCCTGGGTTTAATCTCCAGTATCTGCCCAATAAAACATATATGCATTTATAGTTTTTAGTTATTCTCAAATTGATTCCTTATATTTTGTGTATGAGAGTACTTTATTTTCCAAATCCCTCATTAATTGAGTATATTACAAACTTTTAGGTCAATGTCAATCCAATGGGTGATAATTGGCATTTTATTAATAAAATGGTATATCTTAATGTTAAGAAAGAGTACTATTTTATTTTCTACACAGAACTTAAATTCATATCCTATCTTAGAGATAATGAATTTTCAGAATACTTAGAAGCAAAAATGATAATGCCTAAATAAACTCTATATGTGTCATATAGGTTTTGTATAAGCTTCTTTTATGAATTCCTTATTAAGAAATGTCAAGACAGGTATTTTAATCTCTTTTTAGGCATAAACTAACTTGTACTTTAGAGTTAAATTGTCCCAAAGACACGTGGTAAATATATGGACTAAGATTAGAAAATGTGTAGGTCTTTCTCTTTCTTTCTTTCTTTCTTTCTTTCTTTCTTTCTTTCTTTCTTTCTTTCTTTCTTTCTTTCTTTCTTTTTATTTTTGCAGTACTGGGGATGGGACCCAGAAGTGTTATACCTCTGAGCTATACCCCAACCCTATTTTTTATTTTGAAACTGGGTCTCACTGATTTGCAAAGGGCCTCACTAAGCTGAGGCTGGATGCAAACTATGATCCTCCTGTCTCAGCCTCTCAAATGCTGGGATTACAAGAGTGCACCACAACTCCTAGCTTAGTCTTAATCATATATCTTTGCATGATTGACAAAAAATGCAGAGAGAGGGAGGCAGGGAGGGGGAGGGATAGAGAGGGAGAGGGAGAGGGAGAGGGAGTGTGTGTATGAAAGAGAGGGAGACATAGAGACAAAAATAGATATAGACAGTGGCAGACAAAGCAATAGAGGATCTTAAGAGAAGTATTTATAAAGGTAAAAGTGAAGCCAGGTGCATAGTGAACACCTATAATCCCAATATTTCAGATGGTGAGACAGGAGTATCACTGGTTCCAGATCAACACACAGTAACTTAGCAAGACCCTGTTTAAAAAATAAAATTAAGAGGGGTTGTGGCAGTGTCTTAGTTCAGTGATGAAATGTCTCTGTATTCAATCCTCAGTAACACACACATACACACACACACACACACACACACACACACACACACACACACACACACACCATATAAATTAATGATACATCTCAATATTACTAAAGTATACTGTCACTTGAATAATTTAACTTCTTAGAGTTGCAAATTTTATATCCATACAGTAGAATAACTCATGCTGTAAGACATTTGTAAATTTTAAAAAATGATTATGAAGCATGCTTTTGAAGTTCTAAACTTCCATGTAAATGTTAGCTTTGATTACATATGGCTCAGTATTTGGATCTCCTTACTTTTATGTATATGTATGTATTATATATATATATATATATACATACACACAAATTCCATATATACATATATATGATATATATATGAAATTTGAGAATGAACCCAAGGGAACTTTACTACTGAGCTAAGTCCCCAAACATTTTGGTTTTTATTTCTTTGAAAGAAGGTCTCACTAAGTTGCCCATTCTGGCCTTGAACTCATGTTAATCCTGACTCAGTCCCAGGAGGAGCTAGGATTATATGCATGAACTATCATATTCAATAGTTTTCTTATTTTTATTTTTAAAAAATTCATTGGTGTGTTACAATTATGTATAATGGTGGGATTTATTGTGATAGGTTTATACATGTGCGCAATATAATTTGGTCAGTTTCATTCTCTAGTGCCTGCCCTTTCCTTATTTGCCTCCCTCTCCATCATCCCCTTCTTCTACTTTACTGGTATCTGTTCTATTTTCATGAAATCCCCCTTTTCCTTTATTTCTTTCTAACTTCCACATATAAGAGAAAACATATAACCATTGACTTTCTGAGTCTTAGTAGTTTCACTTAAAATGATGTTTACCAGTTCTATCCATTTTTCTGCAAATGATATAAGTTCATTTTTATGGCTGAATAGAGCTTCATTTTGTCTGTTTGTCTGTCTGACAGTCTGTCTCTCACACACACCCTTGTTAAATAAATTGGTTATTATAAATTATAATGTTGTAAATATGGATATGCATGTATCACTATAGTATTGGCTTTAATTATTTTTAATTATTTTGGATAAATGTCAAGGAGTGGTGTAGCAAAACTGTATGGTGGGTCCATTCCTATTCTTTCAAGAAACCCCACAAGATTTCCATGATGGTTGTACAAAATTTTTTTTTTTTTTGGTGGTACTGGGGTTCCTGGAAGCCCTTCTACCTCCGGGCTACACTCACAGACCTATTTTATATTTTTGAAACAGGGTCTCTTACTCCAGCGTGGCTGGCTTCGAACCTGTGCGATCCTCCTGTCTCTGCCTCCCAAGCGCGGGGATTACAAGCGTGCGCCACCACGCCCGGCTTATACAAATTTTTAATCCCACCTTTAGTGTATGTGTTACTTTTATTTATCCATCCTCAGCAGAATTTATTATTATTTTTATTCTTGATAATTACCATCCTAACTGAAGTGAGATCAAATCTCAGTATACTTAAGATATGCATTTTCTTATTGCTAAAAATGTTTAACATTTTTTCAAGTATGTTGGCCATTTCTACTTTTTTGAGAAATGTCTATTTAGGTCACTCGCCTATTTATTGATTTCTTTTTGGCATTAAGTTTACGAGTTCTTTATATATTTTGAACAATGACCCTGTAGCTGCCAAAGATTTTTTCTCTCACTCTGTTGGGATCTTCTTGCTCTTCATAGTTTCCTTTGCTGTACTACAGGTTTTTAATTTCATGCCACCCTGCTTATCAATTTATACTATTATACTCTGAGCTTTAGGAGTCTTTTTGAAAAAGTTGTTGCCTGCATCTCTATTTTAAGGTCAGAGCCCTTATCAAACATTTACAAAATGATACGTAGCATTCTAGATTGTTAAATTGAGTCTTCAGGACAACACTCTGTGTAGATACAGTTGTATTATGTCCATTTTTTCAGGTGAAGACTTTAGAGGGAGAGAGTCAGTAATTTACTATGCTCACATAGTGTAATAAGAGCTTGTTTACCCTAGGCCGTCTAGCTGTACATCATGCTCTTTCTACTGCACTCTACTCTCTCTGACAAATCATTTTCTTTTCATAAAATATGTTCTCTGTCCTATATATAGTTTATCTTTAAAATCACAGTGCAAGGAGCAGGTGTACATAAAGCTAATTACTATTCTGGTGCACTACAATAGAAATTGCAAAGGATTAACTTTAATACTTATGTAACCCACTATTAATAAATAAGCTGTAAAACTCAGCATGGTGGAATTAAAAGTTGTGCAGTGAGATCAGATCTAGTCCATCTTCTCAGCTCATGTAAAAATTCCTTTTCCATGACCCCAGACAGATTGACCTCCATTTATGTACCTTTAGAGATAAGTATGCCCTACACAGCATCTCACTCTATTTTCAAAATTATAGATAATTGAAATTAATTCTTATGTAGCATAAAATATACTCCCAACCCTAATCCTTTCTTATATGGGTTCCATTTATACACTATAAACAACCAATTTTCTTCCCATCATATTTGACCAACTTTCAAACATTCCAAAGAAACAATTACATTTCCTTAAGTACTCTTTTTTTGAGATTACATCCTCACACCACCTTTCTAGTCCTCTCATTTGGTGGTTGGAGCCATCAACATCCTGGTCACACCTTTTTGGATGGATTCTAATCTGTCAACTACTTCCTTAAATGGTGACATCAAGCATTGATCACAGGACTCTGGATGTGCTCTGACTAGTTACCACTGCACCTCAATTGCTGGTTTCTTAAATCTGCACACTGAGTGTCTTCTCAATACTAAGTATGTTGTTTGTCCATATATCACAATATATTTAAATTGTATTTGTGACTTATAAAATATGCATTGGGTACTGGAATTTGCATTCTTCTCCTAGCATATAGAAGCTGGCAAAAAGTAATGTCATATAGTTGATTTATGTGGATAAATACATAAATGACTCAAAGATTGATATTTTTTCCCCTTCAACTGCAGATCAAACTTTCCAAATGCTAAAGGTTCCTTATATTTAAAACAAATGTATTTATGGTTTGCCAGTCAGCAGTACAGTAAGTGCCTATAAGTAAATTCAGATTACCAAAAGGCTTAAATAGGCACATGTGTTTTCAACTGCTTTTTTTAGGACTGATAGTGATAAAAAGAGAGAAACCAATAAAGACATATTTTAATAATAACTGCAAGGTATCTCATGGGGTAGTACAAATTTATCCTAGCTTTTATGCTCTCTCCATCTATAATACATTGAAATGACATATGGTGATGAACTTGATTAAAATTCAGCAGATATTTATGCAGGATCTACTATCTGTGAAATGCTTATGCAAAGTACCATAGGGAGACATTAAGACATGAATAAGCTCTGAGTCCTTCCATCACTATGATCTTTCCCAGAAATCTTAAGATTTTTTAAGAACATTTAGAATCATGAAATAAATATCATTGTCATTAGGCTTTTAGTGTGAAGTTTCTGTGGGATTTTAATTTTGAAAGCCATGCTTATTAAAACACTACGATTGGAAACATTTGTTGAATACATATTATGTGCTTTGGTACCCGGTGAGGAGTTTTATATGTATTTTCTTATTTCGTCCTCAAAACAAACTTCTCAGGTAGATGTAACGGAGCTCATTTAGTGAAAATTAACTGCATATCTAAGACATAAAATATTTTCCCACCAGGCGTGGTGGTACATGCTTGTAATCCTAGTGCTTGGGAGGCTGAGACAGGAGTATCGCTCAGGTTCAAAGCCAGTCTCAGTTACTTAGTGAGGCTCTCAGAAATTTAGTGAGATCCTGTTTCCAAGTAAAGTATAAAATAGGTCTGGGAATATAGCCTGAAGGTAGTAAAGCCCCTGGATTCCAACTTCACCACACACACACACACACACACACAAAAAAAAAAAAAAAAAAAAAAAAAGAAAAGAAATCTCCAAAGGTCACATAGCATTGAAAGAAAGAACTAGAAGGAAAGAAGGAAAGTTGGGAATTTAAAAACTCCTAGAAAGAGCTGGAGATAGTTCTTTTATGTGGTATATATATGTGACTCCTCTATTAACAGATATATCAGATAATAACACAACTCCATCTGTTTTTTTTTTTTTTTCTGGTCCTAGGAATTGAACCCAAGGACATTTTACTTTCAAGTTACACTCCCAGCATGTTTTATTTATTTATTTATTTATTTATTTATTTATTTTTTAATTTGGAAACAGAGTCTTGCTAAATTGTTGAGAACCTCATTAGGTCTCTTAGGGTGAGTTTGAACCTGTGATCCTCTTGTCTCAGCCTCCCTATTACTGGGATTATAGGTGTGTGCCACCATGCTTGGCTTCTGCCTGTTTATTTTAAGACAGAATAGTCCTATGTTTTCATTAGCCTGTTGGTTCTGCTCTGGAGTGTGACTTAGTATCCCCGGTACCTTAGGAACTGTTAACTTCTAACATTCACAACCAGCTACCACTGCTATAATAATCACCTGCAGCCCACAGATAAGGGGAGAGAAAATAAGATAGTGGTAGATGAATCCCATTTAGTATAAAATCAAGACAGCATTCCAAGACTAGTGTTCTGGCTTCTGCTTTTGTGGTAAGCAAATTAACTGATATTTTAACATAACATCCATCTCAATACTGATGACCAAAATGGATTGAACTCATCTGAACATACAGTACTTTAGACCATGTTCAGGGGTATTGGAGGTGTAGGCATTGAGGATTGCTTACAAGCAAATGAAGAACTCTGTTTAGGTTTGCTTACAAGCAAATGAAGAAGTCTGTTTCCTCTACTCCTATGTGTCTCTTTTCAATAAAGTGGGAAAGAACTGTACAATAGCCATATACCATCCAAGGTAGTAACTTTCTTTAAAAGACAAAATCCTCCAGGCATGGTGGCATATACTTGTAATCCCAGTATCTGGGAGGTTGAGACAGGGGGATCACAGTTCGCGTCCAGCGTCAGCTACTTAGGCCCTTTGCAACTTAGTGAGACCCTGTTTCAAAATAAAGAATAAAAAATAGGGCTGGGGGTGTTGCTTGGAGGTAGAATGCCCCTGAGTTCCATCCCCAGTACCGCAAAAAAAAAAAAAAAGACAAAATCCTTAGGCAGTGAGAGAAAAGAAAACTAAAATTATTATTCAAAAGCAAAATAGCAGTGCTAATATAGTTTTTACAGTGTTCTCACATATTTTTCCATGATATTATTCCTTTTGTTTTAACCAATTTGTCATTTATGTAAGAATAATAAGTCTGTCTCTACTTACCCTAATGGAGCTTGGAAAAAATGTGATTTTAATCAGCACCCGTGTTGTATATCATGAACATGCAGTTTTCCATTTTCTTGGCAGAGACCTTGGAAGAATTTTAAGCCCCAGTCAATAAGAAACCTGTGTGTATATAAAGCCATAATTTATGACTTATTTGATAAGATCAATGTTTAATTATGTATTACATGTATTCTTGTATGGAATATTTACACATAAATTAATCTAGGCCATAGCAAGAGTACCGGTGGAATGTTCTGTCCAAACAAACATAAGAAAGTAAATGGAAAATAAACAGCTGCTGCAAGACCCTGTTTTTGAGTTTGGGCCTGGGAATTCAAAACAACTTTTGCGAATTTGGCTGCCACTCTTACTCACATCTGTTGATTTTGTCCTGTTTCAACTCAAGATTTTATCAGTGTGTGTCACAAAGTACTGAGTAGTTTTTTAAGTCAGAAAGCTTAAATAATATATGAGATATTAATTTAGTGTATGGAATGTTGTCTTTTTAAGTCCTATATCATCTTCTGTGTAATGTTTAGTAAATATAATCATAAGGTACCTATTTTGTTAAAAGTCTCCCAGTGGATCTAAGTGTTTGTAAAAGATACATGAGGGTGGGGAGAAATGAATCCACTTGCTATATTTAAAAATTTGTGTTGGATTTTTTTTTTATCATAAGAGAACCACTAATTATCTGGTACTCAATTGCAACCAAAAGTATTATGATCTGATCCAACCCTAAAAATTCTATTTGCTCTAAATTATAGCTGAGCAGAAGGAAAGTATAATTTGGCCTTACTTTGTTACACAGGAGTCAGAAAACTTAATTTTAAAATAGGTTGATATTTTTCAAGTAAATAAGCAATTTAACTAAAATCCACAGTGGAAACATACATTAGCCCCTCACTCCCTCTATATATGTCTGTCAAAATTACCCATCAAAACATTATAATGAGTTGGAAGTGGTACCATACATGTGTAATTCCAATACTTGGGAGTCTGACACGGGGGGATTACAGGTTCAAGGCCAGACTCAGCAATTTAGTGAGGCCCTCTCTAACTTAATGAGACCCTGTTTCCAAGTAAAAAATAAAATAGGACTAGGGATGTACCTCAGAGGTAGAATGCCCCTGAGTTCAATCCCCAGTACCAAAAACCAAACAACCAAACCAAACAAATGACAAAAAGCGTTATAGTCAACGACTCTTATCATTGCCAACAAAAAATGTCATATATAGCTGGGCGTGGTGGCGCATTCTTTTAATCCCTGCGCTTGGAAGGCAGAGATAGGAGGATCATGCAGGTTCAAAGCCAGCTGCACTGGCTTTAGAGACCCTGTTTCCAAACAAATATATATAAAAAAAAAATAGGTCTGGGAGTGTATCCTGGAGGTAGAAGGGCTTCCAGGAACCCCAGTACCACCAAAAAAAAAAAAAAAAAAAGAGAGAAAGAAAGAAAAGAAATGTCATATATAAATATTGTCTAGGAGCCAGGTGCAGTGGTGCACATACCTATAATTCTAGTACTTGCGAGGCTCAGACAGAAGGATCACAGGCTCAAAGCCAGCTTCAGCCACTTTGTGAGCCCCTTCACAACTTAGTGAGACCATGTTTCAGATAAAAATAAAATAGAGCTGGATGTATAGCATGGAGGTAAAATGCCTCTAGTTTCAATCCCTGGTATCACCCACCCCACACACCAGTTATAATTAATTAATTAAAGAACATAATTAATAAATTAGTTCTATGATGTAGTTTGTGAGAACCTGGATAATTATGACAAATTGTTAAAAGAATAAATATGATAGAGTAATCCTGTGGACAGCTGAAGGCCTTAGCCATGAAGACACTGATTAATTCATCAATGCTAGCTAATCGAGGAAGTATCTCTGGACATCTGTCCCAGGACACTGTCTTTGTCCCGGTCACATTCATAACTTTATCACTTATGAAATTTAGATGACATCAAATACTAAGGAATTTAAAACTCTCAGGTGGGACTGATAGTCATGGCTAAGTCTAAAAAGAACAGTCCTGGACTTCCGGGAAGATGGCGACCGAGAAAAGCGGGGCTTAAGAGTCCCGCTAACAACCAATCTCCATTACCACAAAAAGAGCGCCTTTCATAGCCAGAAAACACCATCACCAGAAAAACAAAAAAACCACCAGGCTCCAGAGAGAAAGCGGACTGAGAACAGAGCTCAGGGCCACAGAGGAGACACACGCGCCCGAGGACGCGGCAGCAGCGCCATACTGCCGGCGGCAGCGGCGAACTCAGCGGACGGCTACAGCAAGCCGAGGTGAGCCGATGCGGAACAGCCAGGCGGGATCTTTCGGCGCAGACAGCATTTAAAGCTCCCAGTGGCTGAGCTCAGCACACGCTGCAGGGATTCAGAGTGGAAATCAAAACCAGAGAAGAAAAAATACGCCAGCCTCATGGCCGAGGGCGTGGCAGAGGCGCCATATTACCACCGGTGGCGGCAGCAGCAGTGAATTCACCGAGTCCAGTACAGCTACATCTACGTACTCAAGAACAGTGAGTCAAATTGCGGGCCACAGAGGAGAAATCCCAGTTTTGTGCCTCCTGGGACTTGACCGAGTGAGGGAGTGGTGGTGGCAGAGATATCACACCATAGGAGAGCGTGCAACCTGGCACCCCCCATAGTATAAAGCAGCCTCTATCGACTCCCTGGGTCGGAGACTCTGTGATACAACCCAGTAAAGGAGTAGTAGGGTCTGAGATAATACAGACTCGAGATCCAGAGCACCTTAAGTGAAGCCATAGTGACCCAAGGGAAGAACCCAGAGAAGGCACAAACCTCCGAAATCATGGGAAAGAGGAATAACACTGAAGTAATGAATGTGCACAACCCCACAACATCAGAACCTGATAAAACAGAAAATCAGAGATTTCTAGAAGATCAAATCAGGAAAATAACTGTAGAAATAATAGAGGTGCTTCGAAAAGAACTCAGAGAGAGCCAAAAAGAGATAAAGGATGCAATTAATGAAGTAAAGGCCTCAATTCAAAGCACAAACAACCGATTAGACCACATGGAGAACAGAATCTCGCTCTTAGAAGATGAGCAATCCAAAAATGAATGCATAGTTTCTAATCTAGAAAAAGATATCCAACAGCAGGAATCTGACATTGAAGAAATATGGGCCCATCTTAAGAGAGCTAACCTAAGAATAATTGGAATAGAGGAGGGAAAAGGAAGTGATACCAAAGGGATCAACAATCTCTTCAAGGAAGTAATAGCAGAAAATTTTCCAAATATAGAGCAAGAGGTTGATACACAGATCCAGGAAACTTATAGAACTCCCTTTAGACAGGATCCGAAAAGAGGATCCCCACGCCATATAATTGTCAAAATGACCAATGTGGAAGCCAAGCAGAGAATCTTAAAGGCAACAAAAACAAAGGGCCAAGTGACATTCAGAGGCAAACCAATTAGAATCACTCCAGACTTCCCAAACCAAGTCATGAGAGCCAGAAGGGCTTGGAGTAACATATTCCAAACTCTGAAAGAAAACAACTTCCAGCCAAAAATTTCCTATCCAGCAAAACTTTCTATCAAATTAGATGGAGAAATAAGAAGCTTCCATGACAAACAGAAACTGAAGGAATTTATGTCTTCAAAACCAGCGCTAGAGAAAATACTCAAAGAGATTAACTACAAAGAAGAAATAGGTAACACTCACCAGAACCAGAGAAACAAGAGTTTCCATCCAACAGACAACTAAGACTGGTTATCTGTGGAGATTCATTATTTATGTTAGTCTTTTACCTATCTCTAAATTGTATTGTTTGCCTTTATTGTTGTTAATTTTTAGGATTTCTAGTTGGAATATTAATATACCTTCAGATATAGCATTTGGAAATATTTTATCCAATTCTATTAGTAACTTTTAACTCTGTTTACATTGTCTTTGGATATACAATATTTTCTTTTATTTTTTAGGGAGTTTGTATATTCTTCTGTTGCCTGTGCCATTGAAATCATATCCAAGAAATCACTGCCAATTTCAATGTTGTGAGGTTTTATGACCCAGATTTTCTCCTAAAAGTTTATAGTCTTAAGATTTATATTTAGGTCTTTTATCTAGTTTGAGTTAATACTTGTATGTGGGATTAGGTAAGGGTCCAATTTTATTCTTTTCCATGTAATTATTATTTTTCAACAATATTTAGTTAAAAGATTATTATTTCCACCACCAAATCTTCGTGGAAACCTTGTCAAAAATAACTTGATAATATAGGGAAGAAGTTAGCTCTAGGCTTGTATTTAACTCCAATGGTCTATATATCTGCCTTTAGAACAGTACTTCACTGTTTCAATTATTGTAGCTTTATATGGTTTGAAATCAGAAAATATACATCTTCTAGCTTTGTTTTTGCTTCGAGATTGTTTTGGGTATCTAGAGTCCATATTCCATATCAGGATAGATTTTTTTCTGAAAAATAAATATATGATAGTTTCACCTAAAAAAAAGAAAAAAATATTCTCTGGTAAGAAAGAAAGCAAAAAGAAATATTGAAATGTTATCTTTAAGTCATCAAAAGCTTGGTATCAGACAAATGAAACTGTTATGTGAGATTATCATTTTTAATTTTGGATAAATTGCTATAATACTAGATGTCAACCACTAAGCCAAGCATGGGAGGGAGGGATGGGGAGAGAATGGGGTGGGGATCGGGTGGGGGCTGACTGGGCGATGTGTGCATGTATGTCTACAAAAGTTTGTATCCCACTATGATGTATGAATACAGTGCACCAATAAAATAAAATTAAAAAAAAAAGAAAAAAAAATAAAAAATAAAAAGAACAGTCCTAAATTCCATTATTTTCTTCATGACTTCTAATTATGGCACATGTGAAAAAGACATAGATATTGTGAAAAAATATACTCTTAATATTGAGTAGGGATTATTATAAATAAGAGGAAAGAAAAGGCAGTATGGGTAAAACGAAAGAAGGCAGGAAGGAAAAGAGGAAGAACGGAATGGACGTAGGCGGGAAGACTAGTTCCTCAAGGTTGTCTTCTTTGTATCCCTTGGAGCACAGGAACTGATCTTTTGCTTTCTAAACCAATGTTTTTAGAATGCATGGTCTCTGACATCCACAACTCTTAGTCCATCTACTATGGATAAAGATGATGTAACTCTAAGATCTCCCATATTAATCCTGCTTCTTACATAAGGCTACATACATCCTCTTGCCTTGGTTCTATTCTAGTAATCATCAGGCTTTGGAAGAATAAAAAAAGGTGCTTTTATTTCAAGGTTACAAATGTATGGAAAAACACAACACAATGTTGGAGTGGAATATTGTTTCTGTGTTCAAAGAAAAAGCTCCGTGAATAGATGAATTAATAAACAGTTTTTGGGAGAGCCACCTCTTGAGTTTAAGGCTCAGAGGCTTCTGGATCTGGCAAGATGAATCACTTGCCCTGTTTGTAATACTAAATGGAAATTGACAGATATGTTTAATTTATCCTGTTCAGTATTACAAAGCTCTTTCTTCATTTGATTTTAGAATAGCCCTTCTGAAATATTTGCTCTGGTAAGCAAAGGCAAATATTAGGTTTTACACTCCATTTGGTGGGATAACGGTGATGATAATCTGACATCGAAGAACCAACGATTCCAGGTTTGTTTTATGAAAAAGATTTTCTCTCCAGATACATTGTCCTCAGTAGGTCATCCTGTCACCACCCCCATTCATATTTCTTGAAATGGGGAGGGGAGGGTAGACCATAAGCATCCTCATACTAAGTATTTTTGTAAAGCATATTTTTTATGAATTACCTTTATCCTCTTGCACTCATGAGAGAAAACTTTCTTGCCTCATTAAATCTGTAATTCAACGTGTGCCGTGCATGCTATATTATTATGTTTGACATTAGGTTATATAGTGCATAGTAACTGTAATGCTACTTGCAAACAAGCTGTTTTTTTCCCCTGAAGGTAGAATTAAAACAGGTACTCATGGGAAACAGTTATTTCTAGTGTTCTTTTCTTAATGAGGCGGAGCTGAGGATCAAGAGAATGAAGGGCTTAGCCCTGTACCACCTTCAGGAGCGGCTGGGTGCTGCTCCTTTTCTTACAGTGGAAAATTCCTTCTCAATTTAGTATGTGAATCTTTCTGAAGAGAATTTCTCTTAGCAAATGTGGAAAAAGAGATAAAATGCTAAGTCTTTGAGGATCTTGATGCAATGAACCATTCTTACTAAATTTGCTTTTTCTTTGTATTGAAAAGGAATACAACTTTCATCTCTGGTGAATATACTCTAATCCATTTAGTAAATATCATAATTGTGTTGAAATAAACTGAGACTACAGTTGCTCCTACCTGTAGAAACTCATATTTCTCTAGCCAGTAGATTGATAACAAGTTATGTCCTAAGTAGCTAAAGAAAACGAAGTGTTGTATTTGCTGCTTATACAATGTTTTATAAAACTCCAGAAATCAATATTGTTCCTAAAATGAACTAATTTGAAAATCTTAAAGGTAAAATGTATATATTGAGTCTTCAAAGTCCAAAATTGTAGAAAATTAAAATTATACAGAATATATATAATTGACAAATGTCACATTATATTTGATGGGAATTATTAAGTGAATTTTAATGGGTGGTTTTGTTTATGCAGAATGCTACCCATTCTAAAATCCTTTAGTTCTACTACCTGTTGGAGTTTCTGTTCATTCCTTACTAGTCCTTGAAAATATCACTAAAACCTTTTTTAATCCAGTGTTCTGACTAGTGAGACATCAGATAGTCAAATAAAGACCATCTTTGATGGTCAAAGATGTAAAGGGAGGAGGATTCCAGCAGGAAATTTAGTTTAAGCAAACCTCAGTATCCAAATGGATTGATATAAAAGGAGGCTAGACCAGAAGTTCCCAAACTTTCTCAGCTTATTAATGCTCTTAGTACTGTAATTCTTATCAAGGTGCCTCCTTGCCAATAAAAATATACACAATTCTATTTATTAAGTAACTGGGGAAAAATAACTTGATAATAACCGAACAGTCATTTAAAATGTATTACACATAAATTCAAGAGTATTATTATTTATTTACTTTGTAAACAACCATAATTAGCTTACTGATGGAATGTGGTATCTGTTGTGCAGTACAGTCATCCTCATGTGTCTACTGGGGATTGAGTTGAGAACCCCAAGACTATCAAAACTCATGAATACTCAAGTCTCTTATATAAAATGGCATAATACTTACATCTAACCCATCCAACCCTCTTATTTAATTTACATCCTCTAGATTATTTACACTACCTAATGTACTAGACATGGTATATAGTTTTTATACTATATTTTTGAGGAAATAATAACAAGAAAACATGTCTGTACATGCCGAGTACAGAAATTACTATTTTACTGTTTTTATTCAAGATTGGTTGAATCTGAAGATATATAACCTGAAGATAGAGAAGATCAACTGTATCCAAATTCTTAAGGTCAAATATCAGATCAGACAGTGCTAACCTAGTTCCTATTCCACAATGATTTTGTGCTTTCTTTCTTTCTTTCTTTCTTTCTTTCTTTCTTTCTTTCTTTCTTTCTTTTTTTTTTTTTTTTTTGCGGTACTGGGGATGAAATCCAGGGACATTTTACCTCAGAGCTATACCTCCAGCACTATTTTTTATTCTTTACTTTGAAACGGAGTCTCACTGATTTGCAAAGGCATTCACTAAGTAGCTGAGGCTGTCCACAAACTGAGTTCTTTCTGTCTCAGCCTCCCAAATGCTGGGATTACAAGTGTACGTCACCATGCCCAGCTCATTATTTTCTTTTTAACCATGGTATCCACTGAAAAATCTTGCTTAGAAAAGATATGACATGATTAAAAGCATGCATAAATAAAAACAGTTTAACATTGTAGAGCTTCCTTTGGAAGGAATATAACATTATGTAATTTTAAAGTTACAAACTATCTTAGACTGGTTGTCTGTGCACTATTCAATAGATATTTAGTATTATTTTTTTCTTCAGACATTTACAGTATTTCACAGTACCTCTGGTCATTTACTACATCTTTAAGCCTATACTGTTTCTCTGTATTAATTTACTCAAGCTACAAGGTATGGACAGGGTTTGATTCTTCCAAGAGCCTTTCCTTGGCGTTTAGAATCAAACCCTGTCCATAGCTTGTAGCTTCCAGCACTGTAATAAAGTTAATTTCTGGTGTTTTAGCTACTCAGTCTTTGGTACTTTGCTGTGATGGCTTGAGTAAATTAATACAGAGAAACAGTATAGGCTTAAAGATGTAGATTAAGGACTAGTATAAATGCAAGTCACTCCATGAGGAATACATAGGACATGATAACCAAAGAAAAATGAAAGGACTCTTAGAGACACCCTCTCACTGAATAGAGAATAAGAAAAAACAGGTGTTTATAAACGAGACAGAGCTTGACCATGGCATAGAGAATATTATTGGGAAATTTCAGTGTGATAAAAGAGAAGACAGAAAAATCTTAATCGCTATTGTACGGTACATAAAGATTAGGAATAAAATTAAAAGGATTATTACCTCAAAATATACTACAAAGCTATAGTAAAAAAGCAGCATGGCACTGTTATAAATATAGACACACAGACCAATGCAGTCATATTGAATATATAAATTCACACACTTACTAAAATAAGCTAAAAATGTTTGACAAAGCTGCCATTCAATAGAGAAAGGATAGTCTCTTCAATAATTGGTGCTAGGGAAACTAGACATCTACATGCAAAAGAATGAAAGGAGACTCTGCTGTCAAATCATACACCCATACAAAGAAAAACCCCTCGAAACATATGAAAGAATTAAATTCAAGACCAGAAATGATAAAACCACTAGAAGAATAAAGGAAAAATACTCCTTGGCCTTGGTATGGTAAGGATGTTTTTAATAAGACTTCAAAGGCATATTCAACAAAAGTGAAAATAGACCAATAGGACTACAGCAAACTAAGAAGCATTTTCATAGCAAATGAAAGAATAAACAGAGTCAAGAGGCACCTTACAGAATGGGAGAAAACATTTGCAATCTGACCATGAGTTAATATCCAAAATATATAAGGAATTCAACTCAACAGCAAAAAGCAAAACAAAAATGTTAATAAAAATGCAAATAATTTTATTAAAATGATAAAAATATATAAATAGGCATTCCTCAAAAGAAGACAGATAAATGATAACTAGTATATGAAATAAAATTCAACATCACTAATCATCAGGAGAATTAAAGTTAAGACCATGAGATATCAGCTTACCCCTATTACAATCACTCTCGTCTTTTACTCCATTGAGATGTATGACTACAAGATCCAATAAAAATTAAAATTACATTTGAAAATGATGATACTGAATGCTATAGGAATGATGTAGGATAAAGGGAACTCACACACTATTGGAATAATGTAAATTAGTATAAACATTATGGAAAACAGTAAGGATATTCTTAAAACACTAAATATAGATATATCATATGATCCAGAAATCAAATATTGGGCAAGGAAATGAAATCCATATGCTGAAGAGATTTCTGCATTCCTATGTTTATTACAATGCTATTCACAGCAACCAAGACATGGAATCAACTTAAGTAACCATCAAAGATGAACATATGAAGAAAATGTTCTATGTATACATTTGACCATTAAAAAATAAAATTTTATAATTTGCAGCAATGTGGATGGAAGGAATTTATGTTAAGTGAAATAAATCAGATACAGAAAAAGAAATGCATATGATCTCACTCATGTTGCACTAAAAGAAGATAATGTGATAGAACTGGAGAGTAGAATAGTGGTTACCAGAGGCTGAAAAGAGTAGGAGGGAAGGAATGGAGGTGCAGGGAGAGATTGATCAATGGATACATAGTTGGGAAGGAGAGAATTAAGCTTTTATGTTCTGTTGTGCAGTATGCCAACTGTGGTTGAAAATTCTGCAGAAAATATCTCAGAAGAGCTAGAAAATAGGATTTAAGTGTTCTCATAAAAAATAAATGATAGATGTATGAGGTAACAGGTATGCTAAATTATTACATGATGCTGTAATACATATTATATGCTGATTAGTACATGATGTGTACATGTATTAAAACATCCTACTATATGCCATGAGTATGAACATTGTGTCAATTAAAAATTATTTCTTTTAAAAAAGGTCATTAGTTGTTGCCATATAGCTTAAAAATGACATTTAAAGAAACACTTTTAATGGAGTACTAAATACAGACAACCAGATGCAGGAGATAAAAAATAAGAAAGAATGGATAGGCAGGAATAAAGAAAATTAGTTCAGTCTCATTTTCCATATTTCAAGATTTGGCAACTAATCTCATAAATGACTGTGGATAATAACTAAAGAAGACAACAAAGGTAAATGATGATTGGTAGTTCTGTGTACATTTGATTTGATGGAGAGATTGAGGACTGGGTTACTGAAAGGATTCAGGAGAATGAGGACCAAGGCAAGGGAGAACCAAGCAAAGGTGGTACCTGGAGAATGGAGGAGTGAATAGATGGAGAATCCTTCAGCCAAATGGGTACTTGTGGCTAGGGAAAAACACATTTGGTAACAATTTCATGCTTATGCTTAAGAGGGTCTTCTTTTCACACAATTTAGGAGGAATTAAAATGGATTCACTCATGAAAAAAAATTTAGATGATTCAAAAAATGTTCTAATAATGTCAAAGTATAGGGTATCAAAGATACTTGAGAGAGTTAGGAAAAATAGAAAGAACCATAGGAAAGAACAACAGATACTCTGAATATCCTCAAAGCTTATTTCCCCAAAGCAATGTCCTTCAAAAAAGCTTTTTCTTATAATTTACTTGTTATAGAGTCTTCCATACTATGGTATGTATTGTTTAAGGAAGAAACATTCACTAGAAACATTAGGAAATGTTTAATGTGATGGCTTTAAAAGAGATTGCAGAGTTAAAAGAAAAATAGAAGCAAAGTAACTTAACAGAGAGCAAGTTATATGTAGGGGTACAATCTCTAAATTGAGGGATAATATCTGAAGCAATCCTTCATAGAAATTACTGGAATCAGAATATGGCTAAGTAGTAATATAGATAAGAATATACAAACATGTACCTTAGGGTGAATGAAAAGGGCAATTATTCTAATTCTGTGCAAAGAGCTACTTGTGGCTTTGGAAAACACATTTGGTAACAGTTTCATTCAAATATTTAGGATGGTCTTCTGTTCACACAACTTAGGAGGAATTAAAATGGATTCACTCATGAAAAAAATTTTTAGATGTTTCAAAAACTGTTCTAATAATCTCAAAGTATAGGGTATCAAAGATACTTGAGGTAGGAAAAAACTAGTCCATAAAGTGTAAGTTAAATAAAATCTTTTATTATTATTACTACTATTTTTAGAACGCAGTAAGATATTGTGAATTAGTCTTATTCCATAGTTCATGTGTTACATTATCACTGATCTGCATAAGACCCCTGTTTCCATATTTATTTATTCATTTTCGCCCATTCCTAACCTCTTTTCTTATATTAGATGACTTTAAAACTAGTATAAATAGGTACAGAAACTACACTTAGAAATCAAAGTGAATGTTTTCTACTTCATCTATAGTCTTAAAACCTTGACTATTCAAATCACACCACTTTTACTCTTTAATGGCAAATGTAAAATTACCTTTAATCCAAAATTCCTTATGTAAATTCCATGTGTATTTGGGTAGGTATGATGTTAATTTCTTAAGTTAATTTGACTTGATATTCTTTTTAGATAAATATATTTGAGAATGATAATAACATGTAATACAACTTTTAAATAATTGAAATATACTTAGAAGCTCAAAAATATTTTGAAATGTTACAAGTCTGTGTCTTCATGTTCTTTCCTAAACTTTACGTCTTCTCACTAAACATTTTTAATTTAGAAAATACGAGATAGTTCAGTCCTTTTTGAACTATATACAACTATTTTGCTGCCTTTTTAGATTCCTTTTACTGAGAAAATGTCTAGCTGATTTGAACAAGCCTGCTATGTGAAATTTTGGTTGCTTTCTTAATAGAACCCAAACTTTTATATAGATTCACTCCTCATTACTCACAATAATGCCAAGTGCTATAGTCCAGGCAAATATTTATTATTTTATATAGGAAAAGACATTACAGTAGAGCCATTTCTCAGTAGAGCAGGGGAATAAAAGTTTTCTGAATTTCAGCCCCTTCTAGAACACCATGTAACAAGCCCTTAGAAGACATTGCAGAGCTGAGATTTCAAATCCTGTTTAATCAGCCATAGCAAGCTCTGTGCAGTCCCCATGGAACAGCTCTGAATGGAATCAGGGTTCCTCCTCCTCCATCCAGTGTGCCGCCAGGAATTGCTTTCTGGTCAGAGTCAGCCATGACAAGCCACAGAGAGAGCGTAGGGCTGGGAAGCTGGGTCTCTGCATGTCAGTGAGGAGCAAACAACAGAATACAAATCATCAGCTTTGTTTTATGAATGTCTTTATTTACAATACTAGAGTGAAATTTTTTTTAAAGAAGACTTCAGCATTAGCATTGGATCTGTCACTCACAGCTCCAAGTTTGATTCCTGACCTATGAATGATCTTGTATTCCCTTATTTAAAAAAAAAAATCTCTGCAAGGTTACTGTCAATGTCAGAAAATGTAAACCTCAAGCATGCATTGTAAGGGCTTGGCATGCATGTTAGAAGGAAATAAATTTGCTTAATAAAAAAGGGATGATAACTTTCACTCAAACTAAGCTTATTTGATTGCACAAGAGAGAATATACCTTCTTATGCAGTAATGATTGAATTTTAATATAAATTTTGCTCTGAATTTTTTGTTTTTCTTTGACCAACAACATTACCCAGCTTAGCTTAAGGTCTCTGCAAAATGCCTTTCAAATTGATGGATGTCTGTGCTGAATGCATTCAAACCCAACAAAAGTAAATGAACCTTAGGGATGGATAGAAATCCCCTAATTTTGACCACGATCCTTAATTGTTTGGAAATTGTAGCATTCGAAAAAAGATAACAGAAAGGGCCACATTTGGTTTCATGGATCTTAAGCTATTTCAGCGAGCTTGGAACACTGGAGGAAATAATAAGTGAACTTACATACATGTCAGGCTTGCTGTTGATGGGTACGGTTCGTATAAAGGTTATTCCTAAGGAAATGTCTATCATTCCCATTCTGCACTCTGGTGATTTCTGCTTCTTCCAAATAATGCACTGTAGAACAATAAGATGATTTAAAAATAATAAGTAAAATATGATATAATAACCCATCTTCTGTGCAGTAATGATTATGCACCCTCTCTCTTGTAGCTTCCAGCAGTAGGAGGACAGTTGACATTTACCATCTCATATGACCTCGAAGAAGAGGAAGAAGATACAGAATATGTACTTCAGCTGATGATTCTCTTAGAGGTAGAGTAGTGAGCACATCACTTTTTATCTGTTATACCGTGTGTTATTTGAGGTTGCCCATACTATTTTTTACCTGATTGATTTCATATACTTTATATACTATTAAAGAAAAATATACCTTAGAGATTTTTTATGTACCTCCTTGTGTTCCATTCTGAGACATATGTAGAAAACTAAATGTATTCATTGGTTCTAATGACCAAGAGATCTTTAGACTAGGGTTTATATTTAAATGTAAAACATAATGATCATGCTTCCAAGATTATAAATATGATGAAAGTGTTTAGGTGAATGCCGATTTATATAGCTTTATTTTTTCACCTCCCTTGCTTCCACATAGATGTTATTGCCTGTATACTTTTTTATGTTAAGCTGAAGTGAATATTCTGTCCATTTAGCTATCACCAAATTTTGACTTCAAAATCCTAATTTAGGTAAGAAAGATATAGAAGAAACTGCTTTTTATATTTCTAAGGCCATAAGCAATTTCAAAATGCTAAAAGCCTAAAAATTTCTTAAAAGTCCTCTCCTACCCTTTGTTAGGGTTTTTCCTCCCCACAATCTGAACCTTCCCCTCAATAGTCACACATCTCACGGTACCACATGGGCACATGTTGATTGAGCTACAGGTTTTGTGGTTCTTTGTCTTAAACCTTTTATGTATGCAAATCAATGGCAATATGGTAAGAATCATTTCCTTAAAATGAGCATTTTTTCAAAATTTTATTAAGTGATCTGACTTAAAGATAGATACATATGCAAAAGGTTGAAAAGTTACATATCATTAATATGAATGAACTAAGAAGGACAACCTAAATGTCATAGGTCAGTCTATCATGCCAATATTCTACTGTGAACATTAATAAGCTGACCTTTTTCTTTTTTCCCCCTCCATATATAGAATTCCTTTATAACAATAGCCTAATTTATTAATTTTTTTACCCATAGCCAGAATAAAATAGTATACTTGAAAATATAATTATATTTACTTGTGTAAAGTCAAGGTGTTTGTAATTACATATATGTTAGAAGATGCCAGCCATTATTTTAGTTTATGGGGGGAGTAAGGCCATACAAAACCAAGAATTTTGTGCTTGTAGTACATCTGATAAAGCTAATACTCAAATCCCATTGCCTTCCCTCATCTATGCCAAAAATATACTGAATGGCAAAGTAAACCATCCTGAAATTTAAGATGTACTGAGGAGCCAGGCATGCTACACTTGTAATTGCAGTACTTGGGAGGCTAAAACAGGAGGAGTCTGGATTTGTAGCCAGCCTCAGTGACTTATTGAGGCCTTCGGTAACTTAGTGAGACCCTGTTTTAAAAAAAAAAAAATTAAAATAGGGCTGGGGTGTTGCTCGGGGTTAGAATGCCCCTGAGTTAAAACTCCTGTACCAATAACAAAACAAACAAAACAAAATTCTACTGAGTGTAATCCAAAGGGTAGAGAATACAAATGCTTCTTACCTTGTTGTGGGCATACCATTTCAGTTTTATACTTATATATTTCCTTTCTTCTTTCTAGGGAAAAGACCTGATAATCAGCACAGCCCAAGATGAGGTGTATCTGCAACCGTCTGAAGAGCACACTTATGAATCATTGCTTAAAGCAGAGTCATTTACAATACATGGCACAAATTTTCCAGTCAGTAGAAAGGATTTCATGACAGTGCTTGCGAATTTGAAGAGAGTCCTCATACAGATCACATACAGCTTTGGGATGGATGCCATCTTCAGGTAAAATCATGAACTGCAGCTCCTAAATTGATAGACTTTTCTTGGGGCAAACAGTGAGCACGCTGGAAAAATGAATTTTTTAAATCTCTAGCACTGTACCTTCAAACAATCCAAAGAAGGTAAGAATAATCACTGGTCTTTGGAAAAGTGTTAACATTAAGCATTTCAGATGCCCAGAATAAAATTTTCTCAGCTCTTATTACTATTGATAGTTCCTTTGCAATTCTGCCAGAACATGTGACAAGTAAGGATTTCTAAGTTGTAAAATGGTAAGCTGGAAAAGAAAGTCTATTTTATGATGGCTCAGATAGTAGAAAGCTAAGATATATTTTCAAGGACTCACGTTCAGAAAGTGGCTGGTAAAATGCATTCTTGCATTAATTACTTACCTAGTTTCTGACTTAGTAGGATGTGACTTATAATAAGAAATGCAAGACTCTTCATTTAAATAACCACACAGCTCTGTACAAAGCACTGTGATATTGTAAGAAAGCCATAGTGTATAAGCAAGAGTATGAGTTTTGCAGCCAAACTGAGTAGGAATTCAGAAAGCTTTATTGATTGTATTATAATCTCTTGGCAAGTGACTAGGGTTTCTAGAGGCTTGATTTTATGTGTGATGTGCAATTTATAATGTCTACCTTTTAAGGTTGCTGAAAAAATGATACATGATGATTACATGAAGTGTTCATTACCCAGAACATTTTCAAAGATTAGCTCCTTTCTTCTTGCTCATCATGATTTTTAGGGGACTTTGGAGGGGTTTTGTTTGTTTTTGTTTGTTTGTTTGTTTGTTGTTTGGGAATTTTTTAACTTAAAATGCAAACTCTCTGAATTGAACTGAATATATCCATATCTGGCTGGCTACCATAATTTTTTAATTTAAAAATAATGGAATTTGCCGGGCGTGGTGGCGCACGCTTGTAATCCCCGCGCTTGGGAGGCAGAGACAGGAGGATCGCGCAGGTTCGAAGCCAGCCCCGCGCGCTGGCTTAGGAGACCCTGTTTCAAAATAAAAATGTAAAAATAGGTCTGGGAGAGTAGCCCAGAGGTAGAAGGGCTTCCAGGATCCCCAGTACCACCAAAAAAAAAAATAATAATGGGATTTTATAAAAATAAAAACAATTTTTAACTTCAGGTGTGTGTGTGTGTGTGTGTGTGTGTGTGTGTGTGTGTGTGTGTGATTTCTGGGAATTGAACCCAGGGGTATTTTACTTCCAAGTTATACCTCCAGCTCTTTTTTTTAAAAAAAATATTTTTGTTTTGAAATAGGCTCTCGCTCAGTTTCTGATGATGTTGGCCTCAAATCTACAATTCTCCTGACTCAGCTTCTCAAGTGCTGGGATTACAGGAGGCATATGCTACCACACAGGTTTACTTTCATCTTAATCTAAATGCGCTCTTTCCCCTTCTCCTTTTGTACCCAGAGGCTAAATAATACAATGGCAAAAATCTCTAAACAAAATTAAGTTAGATCATCAAGTTGGGCCCCGCACTAGCAACTAGTATACTCGGAATCAAAGCAACGGCTCCAATATTATTTTTTTGCAGATGCCACCCCACATTATTTGCTTGTACTGCTAGTTTGTCTTCCACTGGTAATATTTAAAAAAAAGTGTGATCATCATTACCATTTCCCAAAAGAGGAAACTGCAGATTCAAAAACAAAACCCTTGCCAAACAACGTACCTCTTTTGCATAGGCAATTCTGCTAGAAGCTGGGCTAAAGTGCCATAAGGATGAGAAGCAGCACTCAGGAATTAATTATGTTTTTCCCATTTAGTAAATAGAGATTGTCATGATGTTTAAACAGTACAAAAAGATGAGTCTTCCAGCTTTCAAAATGAATGACAACCAAATTGACAAAAAGTGGCTAGGGGGCTTATTTGTTATTGTCAGCATTGTTTCTCAGGCTAGTTAATCCAAAAACACTTCCCCCTGATTTATATCAGACAATGGCAGCATCTAGCCATCTTAAAATCACTGGTTCCCTTTGAAGCCTTCTGAGGTTTCTCTCTGTATAGGAGGGATGCATTCACAGCTCAGGAGCTCATCCAAGTAGGTGGCCTCTCTCATCTACCTGTATTGCCAAAGCACTGTGGTTCAGGAAGCAAAAGCCAATGTCTGATTTGAAACTTCAGCCTACTTCAGGTGAGCTGAAAGTCAGCATGAATCCTGAGTCACTGAGCTTGTTATATTTTATTTATCTTTGATCTACCAGTAGATTGAGTCATATTTGTAAAACATCACTTGAATTTATTTCAACTTGTCTTGCACAGTAAGCTTCTGACTTGCACACTGTTTATGTTCCAGCACAAGTAAATTGAAACAATCACAACAGAATCTCATGTTTAGACTTATTTAAAAAGGCATGGCAGTTCTCTCTGCAAATGGGCTTAGGTGAGTCCAGAGCTACAGTTAATAGTGGAATTGTGTAGTAGAAAGAACACTGGGCGGTAGATTGGTAGGTCAAGGAATGTGACTTTTGTTTTCAACTCCACTATTTAATAGTTGTAAACATAAGAATGGCTTTGACCTCTTTGTAATTCGGGTACTTTTTTCCTAAATTAAGGAGGATAATATGTGTCCCTCCTAACTTTATAAGGTCACTCTGAGAATGGAACTAGAGAACTGCTGAAGTACTTTGGTAATGGAAAATCAGCACACAAATATGAAAGATGCCGGCCTGATCCATCTCATTCTAAAAATAACATTGTCTCCAAGTACCATCCAGACGTTCAGCATCTAGAAGGAGGCACAGAATGTTTCCACACTGATGCTCATTCTTAGCAGTCATTCTTTTCCAGAAAGCTGAGAACCCCGTATAGTATAATTAATTGATATCTTTCTCACTATGTTTTCTAGTAGGATGAAGAAAAGATTTGAAAATATTTCATTCTTCTTTTAAGCATCTAAGAGAAATAAACCTGATATAACCACACATCTTTCTCCTTCAAATTTTCCAAACCTTGGACTTAGTAGCACTCTCGATCTTAGAGCTCTGCACAAAATATCCTTTCTTTTCATCCTAAAGTAGACAGTAGTTTGTCAAATTTTTAATTTTTTTCTTATGAAGATACTGGATTTTCCTAACCCTTGAGAGCAGATGTGACCATATGACTTGGTTTAGCCAATGGAATGTGAACAAAAGTGATGTGTATTTTTTTTTTCCTGGGAAAAAACATTGAATTGTCAGTGTGAGCATCTCTGAAGCTTATTCAGCAACCACAAGATCAAACAATTTGGAATACTGACAACACATGGAGGTCAGCTTCCCTGGTTGTTTTGATGTTCTAGTTGCTGAACAAAGCCTACTCTTGTAAAATCCTCTACAGTCCTGAAATACCTTTGAGAATTGGGATTGTTACAACAGCATAACAGAGCCCATTATGACTTTATCACGATAAAGCCATGTATCTTTATTGCTTAAAAACAAATACAAAATCTTTTAAAGGCAAGATATCTTCACATATTTTTAGAGTAAATTTGGGATTTTTGTATTAAAATGGACAAAATTTATATAAAATGTAATGTAGAGAAAACCATTGTAAACAAAAGTATCTGATTACAGAGGTATTATTGATAGGTACACAGTATGCTTCTACTTTTGAAATTAACAATCCAGGTAACCACAATTTAAAGAAATTATACTAATAAAGACCATAGTTCTTAAGCAATATGTTGGCATTACACCTGATAAGAAATGTAGCCAGGATTTTTAATTTTTTAATGATACTTTTGTCAGTGTATTGTAATCCCACATCAAAATGAAGTTCAAGGTGATACACATGCACACAGTACTGATGAGTCTTCCCTGGGATTCTACCCCACTCCCTTGCCTTCCCTATACACTATATTAAGAATGGCATTGATTCATGTATTAAATATGGTGTCAATTGAAGAGTTTCCTTAAACAAGTCTCCCTCCTCCTCTTTCCTCCCTTACACCCTCCCCATCACTCCACTGGGGTTTCTCCTCCTTTCTACTGAGTCTCTTTTATATTGCAATTTCTCTCTAACTTCAACATATGAGAGAAAATATATGACCCTTTACTTTCTGTGACTGGCTATTCTCACTTAGCATAACATTTTCTATATCTATCCATTCTCCTACAGATGATAAAATTTCTTCTTTAAGCCTGAATAGAATTTCATAGTAGGTATATCCCATGATTTCATTATCCATTCATCTGTTGTTGGACATCTAGGCTGGTTCCATGATTTGGTGATCAGGATTTTAGCCCCCATGTGTCCCATGAATGTATCTCCCAGCACTCCTCTGAATATTGGAGTAATTCAGCTCATACACATTTATTGAGCATCTTCTATGTGTATCTGTCTCAATCTCAGTTCTCTATCCTATAAAATGGCAGAAATAACATCCAACTTTCAAGATTGATGATGGTGAGAATGTCTGTAAAGCATGTGGCATACTTTCTAGCACATGCTGGGAAGCAGTGTAGGGTAACAAGTAGATCCCTGATTTTGGTGTTACACTTGGGGCTGAATCTGGCTTTTGCCATTGAATATCTTTACCATAGTGTTCAAGTCATTTTACTCCCCTGAGCTTTAGGCTCTTTATTTGTAATTTGGGATAAAAATATTTTTTACATTGAGATCGTTGATACTTCAGTGTTATTCAAACACACAATGTATCACACAGAAAACAGATAATAAGTAGTAAGTAGTAGTATATGGCTGTTCTAGGCTAAGCAATGAGGATATAAATATAAATAATCATTGAATTCAAAGAAGACATAGTCTAGTAGGGAAGGCAGATTACACACTTATGAGATCATAATAAACTATGCAATAGAATCGAATATAGTACACACAGGTAAGACTAAGAAGGAGGAGACGAATTCATATATTACGCCTTAATATATTACTATTATCATTATTAGTACTAGAGATTCAGCCCTGAAGAATTCTTCTTCTTATCTACACCCTCAATCCTTTTTTAGATTTTTAATTTTGAAACAGGGCGTAAGTTATCAAGGTGAGCCCCAAACCTGGGATCCTCCTCTCAGCCTCTCCAGTACTGGGATTGATTATATATCATTTAATATATTGATTAATTAATATTGATTATGTAGCATTTAATATATCCTTAACAGATGGATGAAAGAGTATTAGATTCCGCCCTTCACTTCCCCCATTTAATATGGGACAGAAATGTTTGCAGAGAAATCATTGCCCTTTCCCAGATGACCCCCTCAAACATTGACTGGACCAGTGAGTGATTCCATTGCTTCATTGGGAATGAGAAAAGTTCTCAGGCTCCTCCAATGGAGCAGTATTTTGTAGAATTCCCACAATACAGAGGCCAGAGGAAGTTCTAAATCACCATCGTCAGTGTTGACAGAAATAAAGCAGAATAAAACATTTTAACAGCAACAAAATCTTAATGATAGTTAACTCAAAGTAACATTTTTTAAAATGGAATAAAATATGTCTTCAATGTAAAAAGGTATAGGGGTAGGAAAAGAGTCTTAAGACAAGAGGTTTTTTCTTCTTTCAAAGTCAAAGGTTTTGTGGCGGAGGGTGGTTGTTTTAGTGTAGTCTTGCATATCTACCTCTGGCGGAAAAAATAGTAAAGCAAAAATATATTAAGATAGTTCTTAGACAGTGTAGCTTATATTAGTTTGTCTTTTTTCTTCATTCATCATCTTATTTGCATTTTCAAGTTGTAATAATGAGAGTCAAATAAAGCTTTTGACTTAGTTGCCAAATCTTTGACAGTTCATGCATCTCCAAAATTTAGTACTTTATTACTGCCAACATTTTGTATTTAAATGAATGCAGCCTGGTATCAGAAAAAATGAAAGAAAGAAAATGACCATATTGAAGAGAAAAAATAAACGGCGGCCTTCTTCATGAGCAACATTTAAAACTGTTAAGCACATTAAAATCCCATTTAACAAATAGCAGACCCTAATGAACACTGGGAGTACTCAGTGAATACTAATGTGGAATATTACTGGGAAAGATATTCGAGTGTTGAAATCTCTCATTACTCACAATGTCTATACAGATTAAGGAAAGAAACATCTGTTGTTCAAAAGACAAATGAAATTTGGCATTTTACAGAAAATATTTTTGTTTTTATATCTTTACTTTTTAAATTTTTTTCTTAATTAGTGGATTGCTCATTATTCTCTCTAAAAGCTTCTAATGTTCTTCCTTTAAGTTTTTCATATCAATTTTGTGCTTTAAATCTTGGTACTTTATAAGCAATTGATCGACCTACTTTTTAGTAAACTTACAATCTATTGTATAATAATTAACTAACATGTCAATATGTTTTTGAGTATTCATACCAACCAAAAGGTGGAAACAACACAAACGTCAGTCAACATATGAAGGGATAAACAAAATGTGGTATATACATGCAATGGACTATTATTCAGGCACATAAAACAATGATTAACTGATTTCTGCTACAATGAGGATGGACCTTGAAAACATGTTAAATGAAATAAATCACACACTAAGATCACGTATCACATGGTGGCATTAACATGAAATATCCAGAATAACTAAATCCACAGTGACAAAAGCCGATTGGTAGTTGACCAGGGTGAGAAAAATAGGTGAACAGAGGACTGCATGATGGTTACAATGTTTTCTTCTAGTACAATGGGAATGTCTTGGATCTAGATAGAGCTGGAGTTGTACAATGTTGTGGATTTGCTAAATAACACACCATTGTATACTTTTTATAAAGTTATTTTTCTTATGTGACTTTAACCCCAAATAATGAAGAAAAATGAAATGCTTGTGACAGTACACCATAGCATGCATTAGGGTTTTTGGTGAGGAAAAGAATAACAGGGTGACATTTAAGTGACCCATGAAACTTAAAACTATGAACAAGGATTTTTAATGTCTGCCTGTCCAGGACCATGCTATGCACCTAGAAAGGATAGCATTCAAGAAGTGGTGTCCATGAGTTCATCTGCATTAAAGATAATGCCATGGTCTTTACAGGGTGCCGGTTGTCAGTCAGTGCCTAGCAGAATTTCATCCAGCTGTTTACTTTCCTTTTGTGCCTTATATTTCTTATATATTTCGGATATTAACTTTGTAAGTAAACTATTGATAATTTTTTCCTGTTCTATAAGTTATCTCCTCACTTGGTTGATTTATTTCCTTTGCTGGGAAGATTTTAGTTTGTTATAATCTCATTTATCCACTTTTTATTTTGTTACCTGTGATTTGAGAGTTATATAAGAAATATTATTGCCTATACCAGTGTCTTGAACTGTATCTCACATATTTTCTTCTTCTATATTTCTTCTAGTATTTTGACAGTTTCAGGTCTTACATTTAGGTCTTTATATACTTTTAGTTGATTTGTATAAGGTAAGAGATAGAGGTCAAGTTTTAATTTTATATATATAGATATTCAGTTTTTCATGAACCATTTATTGAATAGGCTGTCCTTTCTCCAGTGAACATTTATTGTTCCTATGTCAACCTTCTGTTGACCATAGATGCTTCTGTTTACTTCTGGTATCTCTATTCTTATTGGTGAACCTATTTTTATGCTAGTACCATGCCATTTTGGTAACTATGACTGTGTCAGATGTCTTCAAATCAGGCATTATGTTTCCAGTTCTGTGTGTGTGTGTGTGTGTGTGTGTGTGTGTGTGTGTGTGTATAATTTTATTATATATTCAGTTACAGAGTCATAAAAATAACCACAATATCACTAAGGCATATTAATATAATTTCTTAATATCCTCAAGTAACCAGTAAGCTTTTAGATTTTTCTGAATTCACCAATATTTTTCATTTTTAGCCATTTTTTACTCAAAAACCAAACATCTCATTTGTCTGATATGCTTCTTAAGGCTCTTTCAATATAAAATTTTACCTTTTTTAAGTTTTTACTGGTGAATTGTGGTCATACATCTTAATGGAGTACAAGATGGTAAAAACATACATGCACGCATCACCTAATTAGCCCTCATCATTAATTATTAAAACTTTGTGATAGTCATCTTTTAGAGTACCCCACAGTTTTAGTTTTACTGATTATATAGTTGGTATCATTTATGTATTTCTCTGATTATCATATTACTGTAAAGTTGTAGTTAGCCAAGAGGCTTAATCAAGTTCAGAAATAAGTTTTGACAAGACTACTTTAAACACAGCTTCTTATGGCTTAGCATCAGGAGGACATCTTGGGGTTTTTTTTGTTTTTTGTTTTTCCTAATGTGTGATGTTAAGAAACATTGAAAAAAAATCGAAGAAGACCTTAGAAGATAGAAAGATATTCTATGTTCATGGATAGGCAGAATAAATACCAAAATGGCCATACTTCCAAAAGTGATAAACAGATTCAATGCAATACCAACTGAATTTCCAAGGACATTCCTTACAGACATAGAAAAATCAGTCCTTAAATTCATTTGGAACAACAAAAAACACAGAATAGCTAAAGTAGTTCTCAGCAACAAAAACCATGCAGGAAAAATCACAATACCTGACTTTATACTACAAAGCCATACTAATAAAAACAGCATAGTACTGTCACAAAACCAGATACATAGACCAATGGAGCAGAATAGAAGATTCAAAAGCAAATCTTCTCACTTATAGCCAATTGATTTTAGACAAAGTGGCCAAAAACTCCAAAAAAAAAAATACAACCTGTTCAATAAATGATGTTGGAAAAACTGGTTAACCGTATGCAGAAAAATGTAAATAAACCACATTTTCCCACCCTGCACAAGAGTCAATTTAAGATTGATCAATTCAAGACTTGGAAATCAGACCAGAGACCTTGAGGCACCTTAAAAATGGTATAGGCCAAACACTGGAACACATAGACACAAGTCAAAACTTTTTCAACAAGACTCCAAAGGCACAAGAAACAAAAAGGTGAATCAATACATGGGATTGCAATAAACTGGAGAGCTTCTGGACAGCAAAGAAAACTATCAAGAACCTCAACCAAGGGCCAACAAAATAGAAGATTATTGGCACCTACTCCACTGATAGAGGACTAATATCTAGAATATATGGAGAAAATTAAAGTTACAAAAAGACAATATATTAAATATAATATTTATTTATTGTGGTACTCGGTTTTGAACTCAGGGGCCTTCTACCTCTGAGATATGCTCCTATCCCTATTTTATTTATTTTTTGTACTATTGGACATTAAAGCCTGTGCATTGTACCACCAAGCTACACCCCCAGCCCTATTTTATATTTTATTTTGATACAAGGTCTCACTAAGTTGCTGAGGCTTGGATTGAACCTGTAATATTTATATTTCAGTCTCTAAAGTACTTGGATTACAGGCACATACCACCATGGCTGGCTAACATTTTTTTCTTATTAGCTAGAATACATCTATCCATACAGAATTTTCCCTCATCAACTGTGTGGTTATGTTGATATTTAGTTTATATTGGAAAGGGATGATAAATGTTTGCTTATTTCCTTGTATTTAATGATTTTATAAAAACGAGTGTGTTACCTCTCCCCCAGTGAATTGTTTTATCATGAACTCTGATTTAGATGTATTTCATGTGTTTTAAATCATTGTATTTTGCTTATTGATGTTTAAAAATTCCTCTCTTTGGACAGTGAAAGCTCTTCAGTGGCTCATTAGTTTGAAAGCTTTTTTTCTCAAAATCTTCTTATTTTTGAAGTTATCTTGATTTAACTATTTAAAAATTATTGGTTTTTTGGTTGTTTTGAGGTGCTAAAGAAGAAACCCAGAGCTTTCTTCATGTTATGCAAATATTGTACTACTGAACTACAGCCACAACCTATTTTGTTTTTCATTTTGAGACAAGGCCTCACTAAATTAGCAAAGCTGGCTTTAAACTTGCAGTCTTCCTGCCTCAGTCTCCCTGGCATCTGTGATTACTGGCATACAACACCATGCCTAGTGCAATTGAATCTTTAAAGTTTACTGTAATAGCAATTGTTTTGGAAAGATTATGCTATTTTCTTATCAATGAAAAGCTAATATTCCACTATGGTTTACCCAGTAATTTCTTTATTCTAAGCTATTTTTCTCTGCATGAAAACCTCATAATATAAAATTTTAAGATAATTTGCTTAACTTAAATCTGAATATCAGTAACACAATGTGGGTTGGAGAATATATTGAGATTAAAAATAAAGTTTATTTTTTATTGGCATTGGAATTCTCACATATAGACATAACATCAATAAAAGTGTTTCCTCTCTTAATTCTCCCTCCTCACTCTCCCCTAAGCCATCTCTCTCACTCCACTGGGGTTTCTACTCCATTATCTAAGGCCCCTCTAATATACCAGTTACTCCCTAGCTTCCACATATGAGAGAAAACACAAGACTTCACTTTCTGTGACTGGCTAATCTCACTAAATGTAATGTTCTCCAGGTTCATCCATTTTACTGCAAATGACATAATTTTTCTTCTTTCTTACTGAATAGGATTTCGTTGAATTTATTGTATAATTTTATGATCCATTCATCTATTGATTGATACCTAAATTGGTCCCAAATTTTGACTATAATGAATCATGCTATTATAAACAAGAATATGAATATATGTGTATGATATTCTGATTTTATTTCCCTTAAAAAGATACCCAGGGGTGGTATAGCTGGATCATATGGTGGATCCATTTCCAGTTTTCTGAAGAATCTACACATTGCTATTCATAGTAACTCCATTAATGTGTAATCCTCTAACAGTGTAGAACAGTTCTGATTTCCCCACATCCTCACCAGCATTTATTAATGTTTGATTGCCATTCAAATTGGAGTTTGATAGAATCTCAGTATAGTTTTGATTTGTATCTCTCTGATTGCTAATGATGTTTAACATTATTTATGAAGTTTATTGGCTATTTGTACTTTTTTATGAAATGTCTAGTTCAATCGCCCATGTCAGGATTGGGTGGATTTCTTAGTTAAATCTTTTAAGTTCTTTGTACACTCTAGGTTTTAGTCTTCTTTCTGAGAGTATATGGCATAGATCATTTCCTATTCTGTAAGTTCTCTCTTTAGATTCTTGATGGTTTCTTGGATGAACATAAACCTTTTAGTTAAATTCCATCCCATTTATTAATTCTTGTTTTAATTTCCTGAGCTTTGGGGGTTTATTGAGGAAATTACTAACAGTACCTATATATTGGAGTGTGTACCTAAGTATTCCTCTAATTATTTCAGTCTTTAATCTAATTTCAAATTCTTGATCCTCCTTGAGTTGATTCTTGTGCAGGGTGAGAAGTTGGGATTTAATTTCATTTTTCTATAAATGGATAACTTTTCCTAACACCATTTGTTGAAAATTCTGTCTCTTCTCCAATGCGTGTCTTTGGCAACTTTGCCATGCATCAATTGGCTGTAGATGTAAAAATTTTTTCTGTATCTTCTATTCTTTTACACTAGTCTATATGTCTATTTTGTGCCAATATTATTGTTTTTATTGCTATAGCAATGTGTAGATTTAAAGTCAAGTGTCATGATGCCTATTGCATGGTTCCTATTATTCAGAATTGCTTTGACTATTATGGGTCTTACGTTTTTCTGTATAAAATTTAGGACTGAATTTTCTAGATCTATGATGAATGGCATTGATATTTTAATAAGAATTGCATTGAGAGCCAGACATGGTGTAGGATGTTTGTGATCCTAGCATTTGGGAGGATGAGATTGAAAGATCGTGGTTCACCAGTCTCAGCTACATAGTGAGGCCCTTTGAAACTCAGTGAAACTCTGTTTTAAAGTTTAAAAAGACTAAAAAAAATAGGGCTGGGGGTGTAACTCGAAGGTACAGTGCTCCTGGGTTCCATCCCCAGTACCTAAAAAAAAAAAAAAAAAAAGAATTACGTGGAATATGTAGATCATTTTTGGTAGAATGACCATTTTTATATTTATTATATATAACAACATGAGAAATCTTTCCATATTCTAAGATTTTCTTTATTTTTTTCTTTAGTATTTTATAATTTTTCATTTTAGAGGTCTTTTATCTCTTTGGTTAGATTTATTTCTAGATATTTTATTGTTTTTCAGGGTATAGTAAATGGAATTATTTTTTGGATTTCATTTTCAGTGGATTCATGGTTGGCATATAGAAAGGATACTGACTATTATAGATTATTTTGTATCCCACTATTTGCTGAATTTTTTAATCAACTCTAGAAGTCTTTTGGTTGAGCCTTTTGGGTCTTCTCAGTATTGGATCATGTCATCTGCAAGGAGAGAAAATTGAAGTTCTTCTTCTATTTATACCTTTGATTTCCTTCTCTTGTCTCATTGCTCTGGTTAGAGTCTTGAGTGGTATGTTGTAAAGAAGTGGTGATACTGGGCATCCTTGTCTTGTTTCTAATTTTAAAGGGAATTCTCACAGTTCATCTCACCAATCAGAATGATGTTAGCTTTGGGTTTTGTTTGTTTGTTTTTTGTTTTGGTCGTGCTGGGGTTCCTGTAAGCCCTTCTACCTCCGGGCTACACTCCCAAACCTACTTTATACTTTTTATTTGGAAACAGGGTCTCTTAAGCCAGCGCGGCTGTCTTCGAACCTGCACGATCCTCCTGTCTCTGCCTCCCAAGCGCGGGGATTACAATCGTGTGGCGCCACAACGCCCATCAGCTTTGGGTTTATTTTATATTGCCTTTTTAGTGTTAAGGTAAATTTAGTTTATTCTGAATTTCTAATTTGTTTTACATGAATGGGTTCTGGAGGGTTTTTTTTCAAATATTTTCTCAGTATTTATTTATATGTAATGTGATTTTTGTCTTAAGTTTAATCTATATGGTGAATTATATGCATTGATTGGTATGTGCTGAACCATTCTTACAGCCCTGGAATAAAACAAATATGGTCATGATATACAACTTTTGTGATATGGTTTTGAATGTGTGTTGCTAGTATTTTGTTTATAATTTCAGTGTCTATGTTCATCAAAGATACTGACCTATAAGTTTTGTTTTGGAGACATCTTTATTCACTTTTATTATTAATACTGACTTCATAGAAGGAGTTTGGAAGATCTCATCTCTTTCTACTCCATGGAATAATTTGGAAAATATATAATTTAATTCCTCCCTAAAGATTTTGTAGAATTCACCTGGGAATCTGTTTGGACTTAGACTTTTCTTTAATGAAAGGCGTTTTATTGCTGTTTCTATCTCTTTGCTTGCTAGGCATTGGTTTCAATTTTTTATATCCTCTTAGTTTGTTTTGGGTAGGTTGTATGTGTAAACCTTTAACATTCAATAGTTTATTGAGTGATAATTTTTGTTTACTGTCATTTTGAATTATATTTTCTGTTTAAAATACTGTTATTTTCCTTTGCTTAGTTGCTTATGTGTTGGAATTCATCCCTTCTCTAATTCTAATATTTATTACTTGTCTGTTCTTTATATTTTATTTAAGTATTTTCTCTGGTACAAGCTTAGTTGTCATTAATTCTTTTAGTTTCTGCTTGTGGTGGAAGGATTTTATTTCTCCATCGATTTCAAAAGATATCTTTGCTAGATATAACATCTTTGTTGGAAGCTGTTCTCCTTCAGGTTTTGGAGTATGTTTTAAGAGTCCCTCCTGGACTTCAGAATTTGGGTTGAGAAGTCTGGAGTTATTCTTATTGTTTTGCCTATGAATGTCACTCACCTTATCACTCTTGATGCATTTAAGATTCTCTCCTTGACCTTCATGTTATTCATTTTGATTATTATGTGACATGGAGAAGTTCTTCTTTGATCTTGTCTTATTGAGGTTTTGAGTGGATGATATAAATATGGATGTCTAACTCATTTTCCATTTTGAGGTAATTCTGATATTTCTCTTAAGTGGTTTCTAATACTTTTGGTTTATTCTTTGAGATGTTCTTCAATGCGTATTGGCCGTAATCCAGGTCATTTCATATTATCTCATATTTCTTAAATGTACTGGTTGTGTTGTTGTATTGTCTTCTCTATATTGCTGACTGTATGGTCAGTTTTGGACGAGTTGCCTTCTAAAAATGAGTCTCTATTTTCCATGTGTTCTACAATGTCAGAAGTGCTTCCTGTTGAGGTCTTTAGGTCATTTATTGTTTCCTTCATGTTACTCAGAGCCTCTTTTGGGTATATATGAAGGGCCTATTTGATCATATTAAAATCAAAATCCTAATTTTGGGGGGCATCTTATGTAGTTCTATATTGGTGATCTTGTTTTTTGAGTCGAGGGAGTTGTTTTTCTTATTTTCCGTGTGTGTGTGTGTGTGTGTGTGTGTGTGTGTGTGTGTGTGTGTGTGTTACTAGGGATTGAACTCAGGGGCATTCTTCCTTTGAGCTACACCACCAGCTTTATTTTTTATTCTTAATTTGAAACAGGGTGTCATTAATTGTGGAGGGCCTCACTAAGTAGCTGAGGCTGTGTGAACTTGTGATCCTCCTGTATCAGCCTCCCAAGGACTAAAATTACCTAATTGTCATAATTTTCATTTTTTAGGAGTCTTAAGTTTGTATCTCTGTTGTCTTGGAATCCTCTTTCTCTTTGTGTGTGAGTCCTATGTCTATTTGTTTTCCCTTTAGAATAAGTCTTATGTTGGGGGTATTTATTTTCCTCAACAAATCTGTGTCCTATAATCAGAATTTTGAATTAGTACCCCAGAATCTCTGTAACAGGATATATAGTTCTTACTCAATACAGATAAAGTGCAGTCTCTGATTAGTGGCAGGATTCCATGTTCTAGATCGAAACTCAGGAAGAGCCACAGAATATAATATCCTGAGCCTGGGGCCCAGCTGGCTGATATATAATGCCCCAGATATATTACAACTGCTCTGTTGGTTGTGATCATATGAAACTCTGTGCATTGCTGCTATCATCTGGACTCCTTAATCACTGGGCCCAAGATCAGCAGGGCTAGAGATTATGAGGTTTTAAGACTGTGGCCAGCTGTGTGTGTGTGTGTGTGTGTGTGTGTGTGTGTGTGTGTGTGTGTGTGTTTTACTGGAGATTCAACCCAGAAGAATTCTACTTCTGAGTTACACCCCAGCCCTATTTATTTTTTTTTATTTTGAAATAGGGTCTCAATAAATTGTGGTGAGCCTGGATACATTACTGAAACTGGTCAAGAACCTGTGATTCTCCTTTCTCAGCCTCTCAATTATTGTGATTACAGGGATGTGCCCCCAAGGATACCACTGCTATTCTTCTGGTTGCAATCATGTGAAAATTTGTCAGGCCCTGACTTTCATGCTCCCCAGTCATAAACACTATTGCCCCAGAGATTGTAGCATTTTCAGCCTACAGTATGGGTGTGAGTCAAATTTCCCCAAGGATACTACTGCTGCTCTGTCAGCTGCAATCAGCTAACACCCAAATGTCCACAGGCCTCCTTGCCTGTGAGGCCCAAAGTCCACCAGGGAAGATATTGTTCACCCTGGGGCATAGGTGGATGAGTTATTTAGCATCATGCATACTACTGCTGCTGTGGGAAGTTGGGATCCCATGAGACTTGCTGGCCGTAACCCTGAGTACACTACCAGGTGAGAGTTAATAGCCTCCTGAGCCTCAGCATAGTTGGCTGTTATTTCTTACTGCAGACATCACTAATCACTGGAGTACCCACAGGGGAAGGCAGATTTCTGTCTCTAAGACAAACTGGACTGTATCTAGGAACTATCTGATAATTATCATTTCTGCTGTGTCAGACTATAGCCCCCACCCCCACCTACAGGAATAGTTTGCAAAATTACTGACCCCACAGTTTTGGTCACTGCCACAAGAGTCCCTGCAGCCATGCAGGCTCCCACTGGGATGGTATGTATTGTGAGCAATGGCCACAGGTCCTAAGACCAATAAGTTATACCTCACATAATTTTGTGATTTCTGAAATGTCACGAAGTTTATTCAACACTCAAAGGTTATAGCATGCAGGAACTTATTAGAAATTTTTCTAAGCAAAGTTAAGTTGGTGTCAGATTTTGGACAGCTGCTTTGCCAAAGCCAACTAGCTATGAATAAACATAAAACAATACACTTAACACTAGCAAATATGACAGTTAAATCAAACAAGTATAGTAGACAATATACAAGTCATATAATTAGAGTGCTTCAAATACTTAACAAATAACAAACTACAAACAGGGGGAAGAGAATAAGAAACCAGATCCAGGAATTGAAAGGGAGATTCTGAAAGTTGGTCTAGGCACCAAGAAAGGCCAAAGAGTCTCACTGACCCATGGTCAATAAGAAGAGCAGGACTGGCGCCAAGTCACTGTTATATACATGGCAGACTCATTGTAGTGTAAGCAAAAGCACATTGCACTGTGTGTCAAAAACTTGCTTTTATAGAGGGTTTTGGAGGTGATGTCAAGTGTCCTTGGAAGTCTTATTGAATCTTACAAAATGCTTATCAGTAATCACAAAAGTATTGATGGGCTAAATCCATCAGATCTGAGAAGGCATTTTATGATACAAGTGTACATTATCAACTGCAGCACAGGCATGTTTTTCTGAGCCATATGCTAACATGTTCAGGGAAGTTGTTTGAGCTCCTGAAGTTGTTTATGTGTGTCCCATTCTCTGTACAGTCTCTGTACAGTCTCTGTACTCATGATCTTGATGAGCTCCATTGTAAACATTCAGATCCAGAGGAGTTCAGCCTCACCCACAGGAGTTCACTGGGTATTCTGGCTGGGAAGTCCGGAGATTTGGGGCCTTGAAGTATTAGAATGTATAGAGAAGAATGTGATTGCTTTTTGTTTGTTTGTTTTCTGCAATTACTGACTCAAAATGATTCAACTTTTTCTTTACTGAAGTTCTTCTCTGAGTGCTGCTGGATTCAAGCAACCACCAGATCCAGCATGAGCTCACCTCAGTGGTCCCTGCCTTAGCTCTCAGCTACCAAATGAGATGTGTGGAGAGCTTTTCAGTTGTCTGCTCTCTGTGCTGCCTATAGTACCACTTTTCGACTGTGTTTCTTCTGTTGAATTCTGACTGCTTTTCTTTTCTCATTATAAAGCAATATTCCTGCTGGTTGAGTTCTAAGTGTTTCAGAACAACTGAAATTCGCTGCCTCCCTTTATTTAATCATCTTGATTCTTCTAATTTTTCTCTTTTTATTTAAAGTTTCTTTGACTATTCAGAGTATTTTATGCCTCTATAACAATTTTAGGGATTTTTATTTTTGGAATGTTGTGAAAATTTTATTGGTATTTTGATGGATATTACACTGAATCTGTAAATTGCTTTGGGAAATATGGATACCTTAGCAATATCAGTTATTCTAATCCATGCATTTTAAATGTCTTTCTATTTTTCATGTGTGTGTGTGTCTTCTGTATTTTGCATTGCCATTTTGTACCATTGGTATTTCTTCTGGGAAATATTTTTAGTTCATTTGCTTATTTATTGATTGAGTTATCTTTAGGGTTTAAAGTTTTTGAGTTATTTATAAACTGGGGTTATTAATCCTTTGTTTGAGTAGTAGGTAGCAAAAAAAAAATATCTGTCATTCTATAGGCTTTCCCTTCATGCTCTTAACTGTTTTCTATACTGTGCTGAAGATTTTAATTTGAGATCATTCCATTTATTGATTCTTGGTAATATTCCCTGAACATTAAGATTTCTATTAGGGAAGTCCTCTGCTTATGTGAATGAGTTGACTCTGTGATATTTTGTCTGCTGCAATGTTTGTAGTCTAATTTCTAGATCTTTGATTTACTTTCAGTTGACTTTTGTGCAGTATGAATGAAAGGGATCTAGTTTTATTTTCTTATATATTGATATCCAGATTTCCCAGTACCATTTGTTTTGTGTGTTTTCTTCTGTTTCATTCGTCTACATGCCTGTCTTCATGCCAGCGTCATGATGTGCTAAGTAGTAAAATTTGAAATCCAGAATTGTGATGCCTCCAACATTACTTTTTTTTTCTCTGAATTGCTTTAATTATTCTGGGTTTAATTTTCTTTTTCTCTTTTTCTCTTTTCTTCTTCTTCTTCTTTTTGGTGGTACTGGGGTTCCTAGAAACTCTCCTCCATCCGAGCTATACTCCCAGACCTATTTTTATATTTTTATTTGGAAATAGGGTCTCTTAAGCCAGCGAGGCTGGCTTAGAACCTGCGTGATCCTCCTGTCTCTCCCTCCCAAGTGCAGGGATTACAAGCGTGTGCTACCACGACCGGCCTAATTTTCTATATGAACTTTAGAATTGATTTTTCAGTTCTTTGAAGAATTCCATTGGTATTTTGATGGGGGATTCTACAGAACCAACAGATCACTTTTGGTAGTATGGCCATTTTAACAATATAAGTTCTGCCTATCTAAGAACATGGGAGTTCTTTCCATAGTCTAGTGTCTCTTTCAACTCCTGTTTTCAATATTCTGGAATTTTTATTGTAGAAGTCTTTTGTTCACTGATTATATTTATTTCTAGGAACTTTATTTTTGAGGTTATTGTGAATGGAATTGTTTTCCCGATTTTTTCTTAGTGAATTTGTTATTGGTGTATACAAAAGCTATTGATTTTTGTATATTGATTTTGTATTTTTTTTTTTTTACTTTGCTGAATTTATGAGCTCTATAAGTCTTCTGATAGAGCTTTTGGGATCTGTTAAGCCTAGGATCATATCATCTACAAATAGTAACAAAGTAATAATTGGTCTTCTTTCTTTCCTATTTGATTTTCTTTTATGTTCTCTTGCCTAATTGCTCTGGGTAAAACTTAAAATACTGTATTGAACAGGAGTAATGAGAGTTCAAATCCTCATTCTGTTCATGATTTTAGGAGAAATTCTTTCAGATTTTCCACATCAAGTATGATCTTGGCTTTGGGTTTGTTGCATATAGCCTTTGTAATATTGAAGTAATCTTCACCATTTCCTAGTTTTTTTAGTTTTTTTTAATCATGAATAATTTTATCAAAATCTTTTCTTTTATTGAGATAAATTGTGATATAGATGATATTGTTTCTTGGTTCTATTTATGTGATATATTATGTTTATTGATTTTCTTATGTAGAACCATTTTGCTTCCCTGGAATGAACCAAATTGGCTCTGGTATATAATCTTTGTGATGTTTTGTTAAATTTAGTTTGCTAATCTTGTATTAAATATTTTAACATCTATGCTTACTAAGGACATTAGTCTATAGTTTTTATCCTTTACCTGTAACTGTCTGGTGTATTGGGGGTATGGATTCATAGAATGAGTTTAGAAGTATCCTCTTTATTTCATGGAATTATTTGAGGATCACTGCCAATATTTCTTTTTTCAGTGTCTTATAGAATTTAGCTGTGAATCTGTATGATCCTGGGATTTTCTTTGTTGGAAGTCTTTTTATTACTGCTTCAGTCTCACTGTTATCAGTCTGCTTAAGTTTTCCTCTTGGTTCAATTTTTGATAGGTCATATGTGTCTAGAAATTTAGCCATTTCTTCTAGATTTTTCAATTTATTGAAATATAAGTTTTCAAAATAGTCCCTTTTGATCATCTGGATTTCATTGATATCTAAAGTAAGATCCCCCTTTTCAGCTCTAATTTTATTAAATTGTATCTTTTCTTTTTCCTCATTAGCTTGTCTAAGGATTCATCAATCTTGTTTATCTTTATAAAGAACTAAGTCAGCCTAGCTTGGTGACCCACTGTATTTATTTATTCTCAACTTTATTAATTTCAACTCTAATCTTAATTATTTCCTTCCTTCAACTAGGTTTGGAACTTGTTTGTTCTTTCTTTTCCAATGCCTTGAGATTCATCATTAGGTTATCTATTTGGGATATTTATGATTTTTTTTTATGTAGGTAGTCATAGCTCTAAACTTTCCTTTTGGGAACACCTTTATAATGTCCCAGAGAATCTGATATGCCATATCTTTATTCTTATTTTATTCAAAGAATTTTAAATTTATTTTGTTTTCTTTGGTGACTCCTTTTATCAGCAAAACATATATTGTTCTGTCTGCATGTTTTTATACAGTTTGATATTTTTCTTGCTATTTATTCATAATTTTATTTGACTCTGAACCAGTAAGATAGAATTATTTCAACTTCTTTCTATCTGTTAAGACTTGCTTTGTGGACCCAAATATGATCTATCCTGGAGAAAGTTCCATGAGTAAAAGAAAAAAAGTACGTTCCTTTGTTGCTAGAGAAAATAATGTGTAGAAATTTGTTAAATCCATTAGACCTAATAGTATATTTTATCTCTGTAGTGGCTTTATTATATTATGTCCAGGTAAGATATATGTATATATGTATCTAAGAGAAGTATATTGAAATCACCAAATAGTATTATATTAGGGTTTTTCTGAGCATTTCATGGAGTAGTGTTTGTTTTATATAATTGGGTACAACGTTTTTGAGGCATAAATATTATGTCTTGTTTTTGGACTGTTCCCTTGACCAGATAATTACCTTCATTATCTCTTCTGAGTAAATTTGGCTTGAAGTCAGCTTTGTTAGATATTAAAGTGACTACTCCTGCTTGCTTAATTTGCATAAAATATTATTTTTGATCCTTTCACTTTTAGCCCATTGATGACTTTACCTATGAGGATTTTTCTTGTAGGCAAAATTTAGTTGGATGTTGTTTTTTTATCTAATGTGTCAGTTTATGTCTTTTAATTAGAAAGTTGAGGCCATTAAAATTCATTGTTATTATAGACAGGTATGTATGACTTCCTGTCATTTTGATGTATTTCTAATGTTCAATTTCATTCTAGTTCTCATTTGCTTATCTTCTCTTATAATAAGATTTATTCTTTCCTGAGCTCTCTTGGTTGTTATTATTTTCTACTTCTGTGTGTAGGATTTCTTAAATATCCTTTGTGATATTGTCTTTAATAAATTCTAGAGTAAATTTCTTTAGTTTATGGCTATCTTTGAAAGTTTTTGTTTTTCCTTTCATTCTTTGTGTGTGTGTAGGGGTGGGGGATGTACTGGGAATGAAACCCAGGAGAATTCTACCTATGAGGTATACTCTTAGTCCTATTTTATTTATATTTTGAAACAGGGTCTTGCTAGGTTGATGAGAGTCTCAGTACTTGATGAAATATCCTCAAACCTGTAATTCTCCTGTCTCAACCTCCCAAGTACTTACATTACAAACATACACCACCATGCCCAGCTTTTCCTTTGATTCTTGAGATAATTAATTAGCTAATTTGTTTATTTATTAATTATGGTACTGAAGATAGAACCCATATATATCTTGCCACTGAACTATATTCTCAGTCCATTTTTATTTATATATTTATTTTTTTGCAGGTCTGGGGATGGAACCCAGGGGCATTTTACCTCTAAGCTACAGCCCCTGCCCTATTTTTTATTCTTTATTTTGAAACCAGGTCTCACTGAGTTGCAGAGGGCCTCACTAATTAGCTGAGGCTGTCTCCGAACCACGATCCTCAGGTCTCAGCCTCCAGAATGCTGGGATTACAAGTGTGTGCCACCACGCCCGGCTTCTCTCAGTCCATTTTATTTTATTTTATTTTATTTATTTTAAATAGAGTCTTACTAAGTTACCACATGACTGCCTCAGCCCTGGGATCCTCTTATTATCAACCTTCTGTTGGTGGACCTCCATGCTCAGGTTCTCCTTTGATCCTGAAGCATAGCTTTGCTGGATATAGCAATTTTAGTTGGCAATTAATTTTTCCTAGAGCTTGAAATACATTATTTAAGCCCTGCTAGTCATTTAAGTTTTCTCCTATTTTTTTTATATTATTCTGATTGCTTTACCTTTAACTGTAATTTATCCTGTCTTTTATACTTTATACAGAGATAGTAGTACATGCCTATAATCCTGGTACTGGGGAGAAAGAAAAGCATTCCAGGTTTTAGCAACTTAGTGAGATCTTGTTGCAAAATAATAAAAAATAAAAAGGACTGGATGTAGAATGCCCATGCATTCAACCACTAGTACCCAAAATTTTTTCTTAATTTCTATTTTTTTGGGTTTTTTTTCTTTTTTTTTTTTTTTTGGTGGTACTGGGGTTCCTGGAAGCCCTTCTACCTCCAGGCTACACTCCCAGACCTATTTTTATATTTTTATTTGGAAACAGGGTCTCCTAAACCAGCACACGTGGCTGGCTTCGAACCTGCATGATCCTCCTGTATCTGCCTCCCAAGCGCGGGGATTACAAGTGTGTGCCACCACGCCCGGCTTAATTAATTTCTGTTTTTTGGTATTTTAATTATAATGTCCATAGGTTCTTTATTGGTCTTTTCTAATTGACATTCTAAATGCTTCCACTATCTTGATGTCCATCTTGTTCCAAAGAGCTAAACATTTTCTGTTCTTATTTCACTGAGTAGCTTATCAGTGTTATTAATCAGCATTTCTTTCCTTTCCATTTTTTGTGGGTTTGAGGATTGAAACCTGAGGCATTTTACCTCTGAGCAATACTTCTAGTCTTATTTTTTATTCTTTATTATTTTCATTTGTTTGTTTTGCAGTCCTGAGGATGGAACCCAGGGGCATTCTACCTCCAAGCTACACATAAAGCTCTATATTTTATTCTTTAATTTAAAATAAGGTCTTACAAAGTTGTGGAGGGCCTTGCTAAGTAGATGAGGCTGATTATGAACCTGCAATCCTCCTGTCTCAGCCTCCTAAGTATTAGGATTGCAAGTGTGTACCACCATGCCCAACTACCTTTCATGCTTCTGAGCCTTAAGTTAGGTCTCTTAATAGTGTTCTAAAGTTCTTGTACTTCCTATAGTAGTTTTAAAAAAATATTATCTGAATGTTAATGTTCAGGAATGTCTACCTTATTGTCAAGGTCTGTGATTATCTTATACTAGATATAATCTATTGGAGAGACTTTAAATTTTTTATTTGATTTACTGAACCTTTGATTTTCAAATTTTGTTTGGTTCTTTTAAAAAAAACATTTGTTTTTCATTAGATGCTTTTTTTTTTTTTTTTTTTTTTTTTGGTGGCACTGTGGTTCCTGGAAGCCCTTCTAACTCCAGGCTACACTCCCAGACCTATTTTATAGTTTTATTTGGAAACAGGGTCTCTTAAGCCAGCACAGCTGGCTTTGAACCTGCGCAATCCTCCTGTCTCCGCCTCCCAAGCACGGGGATTACAAGCGTGCGCCACCACACCTGGCAGAGATGCTTTTTCTTATCCTAAATTTTCTGTCCTCATTCACTCCTTACATCTCTTTCTGTATTTCCTTCCAATCATTTAAACAATCAGTTTCTTAAATTATTTGTTCAGGATTTAATCCATTTAGATGTCTTTGGATTTAATTATTTGGGAAAACTTATAAAATTTGGATGCATTTTATTGTCTTCTTTCTTTATGGTTTAGAAGTTCTATGTTGTTTGCTTATTTGTTGTGAGGAATTCTTCTTTTGAAGTCCTATTAGTGACAAGTTTCTCTTTGCAATCTGCTGTGAGCTTTTGGTATATCTTGGCATTAAAACATCCAGTCACTGGAACCAATATGCAAAGTTCAACCACCAGTACTACTTTAAGGGAAGAGAATAAATGCCAAACAATGCTAACTTACTAGTAAAAAAAAAATAAAGATACACTAAAAGATATACAAAAAATAAAATCAGGAGAAAACAAAGGAAGGAGGATGAGGGAAGGCAATAGAGTGAGAAAGAAGAAAAAAGTTCTGGAGAAAAGATCCAATTAATTGACAAAAATATATAAAATCAGATAAAGCTCTGGAGAAACAATGCAGAAAGGCACTAGAAATCATTTTACACAGAGTATCTAATGCAACAACAATCACAAAAAGATTCAGTTTTAGCATAAAGTCCTCCAGTTCCGTCCATTTCCCTGAAAATAATGTAATTGTGTTATTTTATGGCTGAGTAAAATTCCATTGTGTACACATCTCACACTTTTGTAATCCATTCATCCGTTGATGGACATCTTGGCTGGTTCCATACTTTGGCAATGGTGAATTGTGCAGCTATAAACATAGATACACATGCATTAGTTTGGTAGTTTGGTTTTCTATCTTTTGGGTAGATACCCAGAAGTGGTATTTCTGGGTCAAATGGTAAATTTGTTCCCATTCTTTTGAGGATCCTCCATACTGTTTTCCAAAGTGGTTGCACTAATTTGAAATCCCTCCAACAATGTCTTAGAGTTCCCACTTCTCCACATCCTCACCAGCATTTGTTGTTGTTTGTGTTTTGAATCATTGCCATTCTAGTTGGAGTTAGGTAAAATCTCAGAGTGGTTTTGATTTGGATCTCTCTGATTGCCAATGATGTTGAGCATTTTTTCATGCATTTATTGGCCATTTGAATTTCTTCTTTCATAAAGTGTCTATTAAGTTCACTTGCCCATTTTTTATTGGAATATTTATTTTTTTGGTGTTGAGTTTCTTCATCTCTCTGTATATTCTAGATATTAGTCCTCTATCTGAGGAGTAGATATAAAAAATCTTCTTCTGTTCTGTTGTCTCTTGGTTGAGGGTCTTGGCAGTTTTCTTTACTGAACAGAAGCTCTTCAATTTCATGCATTCCCATGTGTTGATTCGCCTTTTTGTTTGTTGTGCCTTTGGGATATGATTGAGAAAGTTTTTATCTGTGACGATGTGTTGCAGTGTTTGAATTATGCCCTCTTCAAGGAGCCTCAAGGTCTCTGGTCTAATTTCTAAGTTTTTGATTCATCTTGAGTTGACACTTGTGCAGAGTGAGAAAGTGGAATTTATTTCCATTTTTCTGCATATGGATAACCAGTTTTGCCAACACCATTTGTTGAACAGACTATCTTTCTTCCAATGTATGTTTTTGGCCCCTTTGTCAAATATCAATTGGTTCTGAGTGTGTGGATTTTTTTCTGAGTCTTCTATTCTCCATTTGTCTATGGATTTGTTTTTGTGCCAGTACCATACTGTTTTTATTACAATGGCTTTGTAGCATAGTTTAAAGTCAGGTTTTTGTTGCTGAGAACTACTTTAGCTACTCTGGGTTTTTTGTTATTCCAAATGAATTTAAGGACTGATTTTTCTATGTGTCTAAGGAATGATCTTGGTAATTTAATGGGTATTGCATTAAATCTGTAGATCACTTTTGGAAGTATGGCCATTTTGATGATATTTATTCTGCCTATTCATGAACATGGAAAATCTTTCCATCTTCTAAGATCTTCTTCAATTTCTTTTTTCAATGTTTTATAATTTTCTTTGTAGAGGTCTTTTACCTCCTTGGTTAAGTTTATTCCTAAGTATATTTTTTGTGGAAATCCTGAGTGGAAATGTTTTCTGAATTTTTTTCCAATTGGATTTATGGTTGGTATACAGAAAAGCTTCTGATTTTTTAAGATTGACTTTGTATCCAGATACTTTGCTGAATTTGTTGATCAGTTCTATAAGTCTTTTGGTAGAGTTTGTCGGGTCTTCTAGGTATAGTATCATTCATCTGCAAATAGTGAAGGCTTGAGTTCTTCTTTCCCTATTTGTGCTCTTTTGACTTCCTTTTTTTTTTTTTTTTTTTTTTTTTTTTTGCCTGATTGCTCTGGCAAGGGTCTTAAGTATTATATTGAAGACTAGTGGTGATAATGAACATCCTTGTCTTGTTCCTGTTTTTAGGGGGAATTCTCGAAGTTTTTCCCCATGTAATATGATGTTGGCTGTGGGTTTATTGTAGATTGCCTTTATAATGTTGAGGTATGTTCCTTCTATTCTGATTCTGTGCAGTACTTTTATCATACATGGATGTTGGATTTTATCAAAGGCTTCTTCAGCATCTATGGAAATAATCATGTGATTTTTGCCTTTTGTTCTCTTTATATGATGAATTACATGGATTGATTTTTATATGTTGAACCAGCCTTGCATCCCTGGGATGAAGCCTACCTGCAGACCACAGTTTAAAATAGAAGCATCCTTACTCTCTTCTGCAGACTCACTAACTGGCCACTGTGGCCCTGTCAGCACCTAGAGGTATCCCCAAATCTGTGCTGCAGTCAGTTTTTTGCATGTGAACAGATTGACCCTTAGTCAGAGCACCCAGTAATCAGTGAAAAGCAAAGCACAAGTGGCCATAGGGGTCCTGAGTACTCAAAAAGAAAGAATACCAAGAACAAGACAAAACATTAAAAAATAGAGAAAATTGAAAACCAAGGGAAAAATTAAAATCTCCTACTAGGAAAGTCCAACTCTTTTGAAGCTGTCACTACTTCTCCACTTTCATGAACTCCAATGTGATCAGCACCTAGAGGTATCCCCAAATCTGTGCTGCAGTCAGTTTTTTGCATGTGAACAGATTGACCCTTAGTCAGAGCACCCAGTAATCAGTGAAAAGCAAAGCACAAGTGGCCATAGGGGTCCTGAGTACTCAAAAAGAAAGAATACCAAGAACAAGACAAAACATTAAAAAATAGAGAAAATTGAAAACCAAGGGAAAAATTAAAATCTCCTACTAGGAAAGTCCAACTCTTTTGAAGCTGTCACTACTTCTCCACTTTCATGAACTCCAATGTGAAGTTCTAGGAATCTTCTGCAATGGCTTATCTCTAAGTTTCTTATTTATTCAGCTCAGGAATTCTCTGGTGAGCAGACACTGTGTTCTTGTTTTTTATTCTTCTTTATACTTATATTGGTGCATTGTAATTACACAACATAATGAGGCTCCAAGCTATATAAACACACATGCACATAGCACTTGGCGTGTTTTCTCTTGGATTCTCTCCCCCAGCAGGCCCTTCCCCATATATGTTAATATGATTGAGAATGATACCTTCAAAAAATGGGCAACTGAACTGAATAGATGTTTATCAAAATAGGAAATACAAATGACCAATAAATATGTGAAATAAATGTACAGTATCATCAGCAGTTAGGGAAATGCAAATCAAAACTACACTGATATTCTATTCAATTCCATTTGGAATGTCAATCATCAAGAATACCACAGTAATAAGCCTGGCATGGTGGCACATGCTTGTAATCCCAGCATTCTGGAGACTGAGACACTGGGGGATCGAGGTTCGTGGACAGCCTTAGCTGCTTAGTGAGGCCCTATGCAACTTAATGAGACCTTGATTCAAAATAAAGAATGAAAAATAGGGCTATTTTTCATATAATAAGATGAAATAAGAATGAAAAATGGAGCTCAGAGTTAGAATACCTCTGGGTTCCATCCCCAGTACTTTTTTCCCCAGAAAAAAGAAAAAAAAATAATACCACAATAATAAATGCTGGCAAGGATATGAAGAAACAAAAACACACCGTGAGGAGAGTAAATCAATACAACCTTTATGGAGATCAGTATAATTTCTTCAAACAATTGAGAATGAAACCACCATAGAACCTAGCTATACAGTCCTCAGTATCTTTTCAAGAGAATGAAAGTCAGAACACTATACTGATGTAGCATATGCATCTGTATAGCAACACAATTCACAAAAGCAAAATTATGGAACCAATTTAGGTGTATTGTCAACAGATGAATAGACAAAGAAACTATGGTATATACAGACAATGAAACTTTACTCAAGCACAAAGAAGAACAAAATGATATCAGAGCCTGTATTTCTTATTGGCCAGGAAGCTTTATTTGGGCCTTGTATTGGGGAGCTTCCCCTTTCCTACTAAGCCACCAAACAACCAGCACTGCTACAGTCTATTCCTTTTACTAATTCTTTTTCTATTCCAAAAATGGAATATTTTTGGTTTTTACTTTGGTTGCTAGCTCTCTAATTTTGCTTTCCAGGGGTTTCCCCCCAAAAATTCACCTCAATGGACTACCACAGAATTGTTGTTTTGATTCAGTTTCAAAAACAGCTGCTATATAGGGGGTTGTTCTAATCTACCATTTCCCAGAATTGATTGCCAGAACTTCTGACTGAGCAGACCATATCTAACACAGCTGTTTCTTAGAATACATACTAAGAGGATTGGTTCTAGGGCCCCCAAGGTTACTAAAATCCTTGCATGTTTAATCACATATATAAATGATATATTGTTTACATATAATGTAGGCAATCTTCCTATATACTTTATTATATATAATACCAAATACAATGTAAATGCTACAGGGATAGGGGTTGTTATATTGTTTCAGAAATAATGAAAAGGAGAAATTCTGTACATGTTCAGTACAGATACTATTTTTCTTTCCCAAATATTTTCTTTCTTTCTTTTTTTTTTGTGGGTCTAGGGATGGAACCCAGGGGTCATTAGACCTCTGAGCCAAACCTGCTGCCCTATTTTTTATTATTTATTTTGAAACCGGGTCTCACTGAGTTGCAGAGGGCCTCACTAAGTAGCTGAGGCTGTCTGCGAACCGCGATCCTCCGGTTTCAGCCTCCCAAATGCTGGGATTACAAGCGTGCGCCACCACGCCCAGCTCCCAAATATTTTCAATGCACAGCTAGTTGAATTCATAGATGTGGAGCCCTTGGATAGCAAGGGTCAAGCTATATAAATCATCAGAGCTTCAAGTTATGTATATCCATTAGCTTCCTTCCTCAGCATAGGCAATATGCTCATATTTGTATCATCATTACTGTACTCTTCCTGTAGCTAAATAATACCCGAGAGCTTGTTTATTTTCTTACCATTCTTTCTCCTCTTCTCAGATTGAGCTCTGTGAGCCTTGAATCTGCTGTCCCCTACCCTACTGATGGAAGCCTTGCAGCTGCTGTGGAAGTCTGCCAGTGCCCACCAGGGTACAGTGGCTCCTCTTGTGAAGTAAGTTTGTGAGAATATATCCTCAGCACAATATAAGATCCTTCAAATAGGACTGTCAATAATCTCTTCTAAAATTAGTTGTTTTTCATCGATAATTGTAAAGGATAATGTATTATTTAAAGAAGAAACTTGAATATCTACCAAAAAGCCAAGGCATTCAAGTAGAGTGCTAACCATCTAAGGCTATGTTTTCTTTGGAACTATTTTACTTTACTATAGCTGAAAATCTGATGTTTCCATGGTGTTTTTTTTTCTAGTTACTCAATTACATGCTGGATAAAAGTAAAATAATATTTCAAAGTAATCTCTTCATTTTCATTCCAATGATAATCAAGAATTTAGCACTTATTTCTTTTTACTTTTCTCCCATTTTAACCCTATATATTACATCATTTCTTGATTTTATTTTTGAGAATACAACCAAGTTCCAATAATATGAGGCATAAAATATTCAAAATGTCAAAAGCACAATTTGTGGAACAAATACTTGGCTCTAGAAAATAGATCACTATGACTTGTTTAGTGCCTCAAGTTTGAGATATCAATTGTCTTAATCTTATAATAAAATTTATAATTATTACTTGATGCCAGAGTGTTTTAAGATAATTTTTATTTCCTTTTATATATTATCTCCTAGTTTAAAATTAATTTTGTTTGAAACCTGCCTGGTTAAAAAAATAGGAATAGTTTGCAAATAAATAAAAGGTTGAAGTCTTTAAAATAGTATTTTTAAGGAGTCATTTGAGTGCACTTTAGATATTCACTTCAGAACACTATCCTATTATGCCACTTATAGAAATACTCCTGGCATTTCTTTGCCAGTTTTCTTGTACTTTAAAATAATGCACACTTCCAGATAATATACAGGACTTACAGTCATATTCATGACAAATGTGTTTTCTTTAAGTGAGCTCAGAATTTCCTATATAGAAATAAAACTAAATGTAATTCATGGAAGCACTTTCTCTTCCAAAATTTTTAAGGAAAAAAAGAAAAATATTCATGTATATGAACTAGCTGTGTCAACCAAAATTTGATTTTGCATATAAAATATATGTTGTATTTAAAGAAAGATTCTTTTATTACAAGTCTCCCAGTTTTTATTTCCAACTAGACAGCTCCCTTTGGACTTTTAAATTTCGTTCTCAATTGGAATAATAAATACCTCAATTCTGTTCATGCTTTAGTATATTCCCATATTAATCTCAATCTTCATCATCTTTTATGCAAGTACCAAAAGGCCCATTGAATATAGACTCATTTGAATATTATCATTGTTTAGTCAGCTATGTTTATACTCTTTTTCCATTTTTAAAAAATATTTTGATAAATTATCTACATATTTGAGAAATTCTATATTTGTCTGTATTATTATTAATAAGTCTAATTTCTATCCTTAAAGAGGTAACTTTCTGTTTAGGGAGACAGAACAAATATCTATTAAAACTGAATTACAATTCTCAATAGTTTAGGGACCACTTAGAGCTAGAGAACATAAATACAATAACCCTGCAAAATGGTGAGCTATTCCAGTAGAGAGAGATTTCTTGGAAAGTATCCTGGAGATGTGAAATAATGATAACACAAGAGCTAGGAAGAGAAGAGTGTGCAAGTATGGGGGGAAAAAACAGAGAGGGAAGAAAAAATGCTCCTTGTACCACTCACACAGTAATTTTTTGAGAAATAGTTACTTTGAGATACATAAAAGAACTTAGTCAAATCATGGAACAATGAATTTCCAAATTATGGAATTTCTTTTCTGACTTTTCATTTTTTATTCCAATATTTTTTATCAAAACTCCCTATCCCTATGTTTGATATGATCCAGTCTTGTCCTATCCTGATTTTGTTTGTTATTTTATTTATTTATATTTGTGGTACTGGGAATTGAACCCAGGGACATTCTACCTCTGAGCTACATCCCAGCCCTATTTTATTCTTTATTTTGAAACAGGGTTTCACAAAGTTGTGGCGAGCCTCACAAAGTTGCCAAGGCTGGCTTCAGACCTGCTCTCCTCCTGTCTCAGCCTCCCAAGTACTCAGTTTGTAAGCAAGCACCAACACCAGACTTTTGGTTCTGTTTCTTATTTGAATTGAGCTTAGTTCAGAAGGGCAGTTACTATGGATTTGTTATCAGTCATAGCCTGCGATGCCTTAAAAGCTTAGTAAACTACAAAGATCATTACATCTTAATTTAGGTTGCTGAGAAGCTCTAACAACAAAACAGATCAAATGACCTCATTATAGTCATTCTCTTTTCTTCGTTTGAGGCCACAGTGTTGAGTTATAAGCCTTTTCCTTCTCCCATTTCTATTTGACATCTTATTAATTGCTCTACAGTTGATCTTTCAAACATGGTCTTACGTTCCTTAATACTATTAAAATTCATTTACTTGACAGTTGAGGAAATGAAAGCAAAGTCGGGTGCTTTAAATACTTTAGGCCAAATATGTTTCTCCTTCTATTTAATAAAGGGAATATTAGCCACATCATAGAAGTGTTTGTACTTTTATTTAGTTAGCAATGTTTGATGAGAATTAATGTGATGAATAGTACAGATAAGGTCTCTGAAAAACTAGGTGAAATATACAGGGTGTTATATTGGAGCTACTTAGAGAATTGGTGTACAAAGTCTGAGGAACTACTTTACAAAAGTTTGTCAGAAAAGGCTTTCTGAGGTGGTGATATTAAACTGTTGAAGAATGAGAGGTTAAAAAGAACTGGTGAGAAGTCAGCAAGAGCCTGAAGAAAGGTAGATATGGCTTGAGCTTGGTAAACAAGGGCGTGATTGGGCCAAGATGTGACTGGAGGAGCCAGGCTATTCTGAGTTTTTTGTGCATGATGAAAACCTCAGATTTTACTCTTGGTGCAATGAAAAATCATTAAGGATCTTTAAGCAAGGTAGTGCCAGAATTTGAGCTATATTCTGAAAAAGTCATTAGGACTGCAGTAAAAAGAACATTGTGAAAGGGCATAAGTGGTAGGAAGGAGAACAATTAATATGTGATTGCAGTAAAACACAAAAATAAAAATGATTTGTGTTAGTTTAATTAAAGTGGATATAAGAGCACATAGGCAAACAGTGTGTTTATGTATATTTATATGCACAAATATTTATGTTTGTATATGTATTTATATATATCTATGTGTGACATATATTGGGGGGGATAATAGAACCAGTGGGATTTACTGATAGTCTGCATGCCAAGGGAGACATGACAGAAATAAAGACAGTTCAGGAATGTGATGTCATTAATCAAGTGATCAAACTGAGGAAATCTAAGACAAGAGTAGTTGGTTTGGGCTGAGGAGGAGAATCCTCCATTTCAGAAGTATCATAAGGTTTGGAAAGGCTGTGAAATGTTGATGTCAATATGTAGTTAGAATATGCAGGCAAGCAGACTCAGCATTATTTACCTATTCTGATATGTTTTTGGAAGTAAAATAATATTTCTCTTAGAGGGAGAAGGATCCTGCATTACCCACCTGTGCTGTTCCAAAAGGGAGTGTGGCAAAACTCTATGGAGATAAACACTTGTGCTTGTTAGTTTCTTACTGGAAAAAAATGACTTCTGATGGCTTTAACTTTTTCTGTGACTGATGATATAAAGTCACTGGCTAAGAGAGAGGTATAATGAGAATATAACATGATTACTATATTTCAAATGTTTATAATAAGGAAAATCCTATGAATATCTTTCCTGAAAATAATAAATCACTTATCTTCCTGTTCTCAACATCCTTCGATCTTACCTGCTTATGGACATGTAGTTTCACCATTTTTAAAAGGACATATTTTACTAAGAATCACTTATACAATGAATCTATGGCAGCAGAAATTTTAATAGGGAGAATTTTTTAGAAAGGAATAGAAGATCGATGCCTTCTCTTTTGTACCACTTAAATTAAAAGAAAAGCTGATTTCATTTTCTTTCAAATATGAAATATCTACACATCCTTTCTTTCCACGTATTTCTTATTGATGTTAAAATTGAAGAGACCTCATATCCTAAGGCAGAAGAAACATTTCCAATAATACACAACACAATTCTATATACTTTATTACTTCTATAGTTTATCTCTTGTTTCTATTTTAAACTAGAAAAAAGTCTTTTTATGATATATGATGTTGTACTTAACCATTCAGAAAGGTAGTAACTACAACACAAAGTGAAATTATAATTTGAGGGGCTCATAAGCTCCCCAAGGGCAGTAATAATTATCTCACGATTATTTGACAACCGATTCAGGTTATAGAAATACACTGAGAAGAGAAACTTAAGAGAAATGGTGGGTTTAGAGCATGCACTGACACACAGGAAATCTAAAGATCTAATGTCTTGTTATAATTGAAATTCTGATTGTATATCATAAATAATTTCATATTTTGAGAAATCAATAATAAATATAAGTAAACTTATAGGAAAATCACACAATAATATAAACGATCAAGGGAATATACGGAAATAAATAACCCATTTTGTGTATATTTGGAAAAGAATAGTAGGATGGAAAAATTCAGAATGAAGTAGATGAATTATGTATATATAGACGTCAGCTATGTATTGTTGTCAAAGGAAAGGTGAGACTGCTACATGTCTTGCAAATGATTTCATTGATATTCTGAAAGTAAAGGGGTGAAGAGTAGTTAGTATGTAGGGAAAGGAGCTTATTCTACAGCCAAAATTGCTTGAGATGACCTTGGGCGCCCTCTTAGGCAAAGATTCTCTGAGAGTCCTTTCATGCTTACTTTCCTTTCTGTTTTCCTGCCTGTGCTTTTTACTTTGAGACTGTCACATTTCAATTCTTTATATCTGTGCTTTATTTTACCATTTCAGAAGAGACACCAAGCTAACGCTTCCTCTAATCTCATACCTGCCAATAACAGTAAGGTCAGTACAAAGCTCTAATGTCAGGAACGACAGTGCTGCGGCACTGTCTCAGTAATGGCTGTGCTTTGACAAGCACGGTTGCGGAGTTTGCTACCCAAGTTATTTTCTATTATTGTGGGGGGGGAAAGAGCTCAATTTTTTCTCTTTTTTTAAATATCCAAGGTTGACTGAAACTTTTCTTTCTTTCAGTCCTGTTGGCCTCGGCACAGAAGAGTTAATGGCACTATATTTGGTGGCATCTGTGAACCATGCCAATGCTTTGGTCATGGAGAATCCTGCGATGACGTCACTGGAGAATGCCTGGTAAGTGCTTCTCCAAATGGAAGCTGACTAACGGGGTAGAAATTCATTTAACAAACCTGCAAATCAGTTGCTTTCTTTTGAACCTTAGGTAATTGAATCAAGAAGTGATTTGATGACGATCTTCTATTGAACTAAGTTGATAGTGCAGAATACTCGCTCATTTGAAATCTCCATAGCAAATACTAGGAAATGTTGTTAGTCTAAGAATTAAATTGGGACTAGATACATCATTCTAACTAGTGCCTAGAATACATACCTATGATGCATTTATTTCGTTTTACACACTTCTTTAAATGTACCCAAAGTAGGCTGTTTCTCTAAAATAAGAAATTATTTATGTCCCTGTATTATGAAAAGCATAAACTATAACATTTGTAACAACACAACTCAAGATTGTTTTAACAATTCAGTTTTTTCCACATTGAGAATGAAGACCTCCTGCATATTTTTATTTAAATATTTAATCACTGACCTAAATAGTGTCAGGCATAGATTAACAATAATAAATATATAGAATACATATTTACCAGAGTTGTTTCTTTTATAATTAAGTCCATACTTCTAACCAGAAAATAAGCTCTCCAAAGTGCAAAGCACTTTCCATCCTGCTAAGAAGCCCTAGGACTGGAGAATTACTCTGAATAGGCCATTCTGATTAACTCAAGGGTGTGTTAGTTTTATATTGTCTGACATGGCACGAAGCTTGAAACAACACTTCTCATTTCATTAGTCTTGCAGAAACACAATTTGAAACAGTGCCAATTTAGAAAGATATCATACTTTCATTTCCCTGCGGAATTTAAGGCAGCCTCTGTTATCTGTAATTCTTAATGTTCTTTTCCTCTTGCTCACCCCACCCCCTTTCTCTTGTACTTAAAAGCTTCTGGGAAAAATCCAAAATGAAAAATCAGGCTTTTTGTTCATTGTAACTTGGCATTTAAGCTTATTGATGCATTTTCTGTTTTCTCTATATAAGATTTTGTTTAATTGCATTGCAATATAAAGCATGATAGTCTTAATTTTTGGATCTGTAGATTTTTCAAATTGCATTTTTACAAACAGAAAGACTAAGTGATTTTCATTTTAATTATACAGCAGTCTTTTAAAATGTACATTGGGGAAATATTGAATTACCTTCAAACACTATTAACATGAAATAGGTACTGTGGAGCTCAAAATTGAGGTAGATTTGCTTTACTTACCTTAAAAAGACAAAAACTAAGTATGTCACAATACCAAATTCATAATGTTCCCTAAGATAATATCTCAATCTGAATTCATTGCGATCAAATCAAATAAGGATGGTCCATTTGGTGATGTGATGACCCCTGTGCTTTAGCTTCTTTTATTTTTATCACTCATGGTGATTTGTTCCTAACATTAAACAATTAGTTTATGATGTTTCTAAATAAATTGAATTTTAGTTTAGCTTGCATTTAAAATCTGATTATAAATTAACTGAGATATATATATGACATCAGAACAAAATATTGATATCTTATGTACTGTTAACCTGTATTAAAAAATCATTTTAACTTATAGTACACATGAAGTAACCTAGACATCATGCAAATCCACACAGAATGACTGCATGCTGCTCACTGCTCTTGTGATATATTCTGGGGAAAAATATTTGAAAGAAACCTCTACAATAAAATAACAATAAAAATAGCTTATTAGAATGAAATGTGTGTATTTAGTTTGATTTCTATTACATTGGTTGCCTAATGTTGTTTTAGAGTTTGAATTGCAAAAATACTTGAGTTTTAATTTTTTATTTCCATTTAATGAAACATAAAATTAAGAAGTATAAGAAACTTACTGCATTTACTTCTCTATCAAATCTCTACTTGAAAAAAAAAATCAGGGTTTCTGAGTTATGCAAGTTTTTCAGTTGAGTTTTAGAAATCATATTTTTAACCTGGTTAAGGTATAATTGCTTTTGTGATCCCTACCTCTTAAAACTACCCTAAGGTTTTTGAAGATAAAATTTTTGTGTCAATATGATAACATAAAAATATTTTTTCACAAAACAGGCAACTGTTTGATACTAGCTAAGTTTAAACTTGAAAGGTGAAGAAAGTGATTTAAAGTGCACATTTCATTGACCTTTCTTTTATATATGTGAACAGTGTTATTTCTTATTAGCTATACAAATAGTTGAAGGTAAATTAGCAGAACAACTATAAATAGTAATGCTGCCAGTCTCCTTCAGACAGAAAAAAATAAAGAAGTGATATAAAGACCCAATCAAAGAGAAAAAAATCTCTTCAAATCAATCCAGGTTCTGCACATTATATTCTGATACGCTGCATAGACCATGTTTAGTAGCAGAGTTAGCTTTTCTGCTTTTATTTTTGAAAAAGTTAAATGTATTTGTGAAAGAATTTAACATAGTTCAAAGAAAAGCCTGTCTTCAGGTGTTACCAGTTACTACAGCTGGAGCTGATGAAAATGGGACGGGATTTCAGAGCCTGAAAACTTTTCAAGTTATCAACCTTAGTTCTTTTATTTCACAAAATGTAACTGGGAAGTTCAGAGTTAAAAAACTCGATTATAATTTATGTTTCTTTCACACAATAAACATATTTACTATCTCCAAAGAACTTAAATCAGCTATGTTAAAAAATATATCTTCATGTATTTATCTTTGTAGTTTTGAATACATTTACTAAACAATTTAAATTGATCTCATTTAAAAATATATTGAAGTAAAGAGAAGTTTAGAACTGTCCATAATTTACTCTGTTTGTCCAAGATATTATTAAGGTACATAAACTTTTACTTTGTGTTTAAGGTTAATTGATATTTTAGCTATTTCCTTCACAAATTTGATTTTTGATTATAAAAATAAAGGCTGTACACCACTGAGTGTGAGCTCTTTCTATATGGGGAAAATTTTAGCTGTATATGCTTATTACTTTTAAGATATATTTCTGTAGTAATGAAATCACACTGAATGACTTTAATAGAAATTAAATGCTTTTCATTATATCATTGGAGACTGAATTTACATCTACATGATATTTTCAAAACATAATAAAAATTTATCAATTGTGCTTTTGGATGCTTTATAAGCAGTTTAACTCTTTCATTGATTAACTGAATTATTCACCTTTAATATCATTTTTGAGTTTTATAACCATAATCTGAGCTTAGGAGTATGCTTTGATATGAAGGAATAATTACATAAATTGCTCTATTTTATTTTTATCTTTATCTTTTAAAAAGACATGGGTTTAAAAATAACTGGTGGAAACCATAGTTTTAGTTTTTGTTTGAAAATATCTGAGAAAATTGTTTTATATATAAGCATATATATTGCTATATGTTTAAAATTTTTCCATTTTCTCCATACTTAATTATGAATCAAGCAAGCTCTTCACAGATGTAGTACAGAAAAGCATTGACTAACCCATCAGAGTCCACTAAGTTCAAAATTAATGTCTGAGCTAAAAGGGTACAATCCCAGGAGAACTGTATGATTAGCTACAGTTCTCATTAAATCAGCAGTTTTAAGCTGAACAATTGATTTTTGCCCAGAATCAACTACAGTTTCCATTAAACATATGTCATTAGGTCTTTATGGCCCCTACACACAAACAAGTAAATGTGTATTCTTAAAAAAATTAAAGAGGAAATCAAACTTGCATATAAAAAATTTCTAATGGATTTCAAACATCTTTTTGCAAGTATGCATATGCTGAAAGTAGGTGCAGTTTATAAGCTAGCTATTAACTTTAAATGTTATTTACCTGCTGTAAAAATTTACCATTTGATATAGATAAATTTGATATAGATAGTCTTTGTGGTAGAGAACAGAATATGACTTTGTAGATCTAGTTTAGGGAACATGTTGCTGCTTGAGACCTAAATATCAACTTTGATGTGCATTTCTTCCTCAGAACTGTAAGGATCACACAGGTGGCCCTTATTGTAATCAGTGTCTTCCTGGTTTCTATGGAGATCCAACTCAAGGAACCCCTGAAGATTGTCAGCCCTGTGCCTGTCCACTCAATATCTTATCCAATAAGTGAGTAGCAAACTTCCTTTACTAAGTAGTTTGGCGTCCCATTCTACAAGTGTACTTTTGATATCACATGTACTCTTTCTCTTGTCCCACAAATCAATATCTGAATGTATTTTTCAGAAGATTATGTGTTTTCAATGTAAAATATTTTGAGTTATGACTATCTCTAAATATTAATATTCTGTAGATTTGGTGATTAATCATTATCTAAAAACTAGAAATCAAATAGGACTTCTAAATTCCAAAAAACAGACACATTTTGTACAAACACACAACAAGGAGATCACTGATATTAATATAGCACTATTTATCTGTGAATCTTAGGCAAGTCACAAGCTTCTAGGAATGTACTATGAAGGGATGGATTTGGCTGACTTTCATTTACCTATGCCATCTCTCTCAATATATTATACACAGATAGATATGTTTATATTATACCTATATATTTCATTATAATTGTAATAGCACATGTATCATAAATTTATGAGTATGGAACTGCAAATAATAATTGCCATCTTATCTTTACATAAACCATGCACATTTTGAAAATTTTAATGCAAATTTAATACAATTTCTATCTAGTATTTTTCCCTTGTTGTTCACCTTGAACAATACTGCCCTGGAAAAAATGAAAGAGAAAGAAAAAAGGAAAAGAGTGAGAAACATTTTTCTCTTCCCCCATTTTTCTAAGAGAAACATAATATTTTTAACTAGAAAAGTGAAGCTAAATTTTAAAGAAGGCCACTATAAAAGGGTTGCATTCAGAGAAATTTATGAAGATAGTCCATTTCCAGAAGTAGAAAACAACCTTCCCTGCAAACATTCAAAGTCTCAGAGGGCAGATGAAATTATGAATTAATAAAGGGATCAACCTGTTGATAAGGTTATAGCTTCCATGTTTTCATAATTTTCTAAAAGTCCCACCCACCTTTGAACATTGCCATATTGGGGAAAAAGCCTTCAACATATGTCATTTTGAGGACATGCCAGATCCAAACCATAACAGAGGTTATCTAAATAAATAAATAAATAAAAACTGAAATCAAAACTTTTTAAAGGAGGCATACTCTATTGAATAAAATTCAACAATTCTGCTATAAACATGAATATGTATATATATATAAAACTAAATTATTCTGATTTTAATTTTTATACTTTTTATTGGTATACTGTAATTATGTATCATAGTGACACTCAAAGTCATAGAAACAAACAGGCATACAGGTCTCGGTGACTTGAATTCATTTGAAAAGATACCAAGGAATGGTATGGCTGGGTCATATGGTGGTTTCATCACTAGTCTTTTTTTAGGAACCACCATGCTGATCTCCATAGTAGTTGTACTAATTTAAAACCCACCAACAGCCAGGCATGGTGGTGCATGCTTATAATTCCAGTACTAATAAGGCTGAGACAGGAGGATCACAGGTTCATGGTCAGCCTCAGCAACTTGTGAGACACCTTCACATCTTAGTAAGACCCTGTTTCAAAATAAATAATAAAATTGGGCTAGGCTGTAGCTCAGAGGTAGAATGTTCCTGGGTTCATTATCCAGTATCACAAAAAAAATGCATCCCACTTATAATATTTAAGACTTTCCTTTCCCTACTTCTCTACTTCCTTGCCAGCATTTTTTATTGTTTGTAGGTTTATTTTTGAGGGGTACTAGATTAAACCTAGGCCTATTCTACCTCCAAGCTATACCCCAGAACTTTTTTTTTAATCTGAAACAGGGTCTCATTAAGTTGCTGAAAGTTCCATTAAGTTACTGAGGCTGTTTTTAAAACAGAAATCTTCCTGTACCAGCCTCCCAAGTATTGGGGATTTCAGGTGTGTGCCACCATAACAGGTTATTATTTGTGCCCTTGAAGATTGCCACTATAACTAACCAAATTATCAAACCAACTCAGGTGTCCATTAAAAGATGAATGAAGAAAATGTGACATATACATACAACAAAATTTTCCTCAGCCATAAAGCAGAATAAAATTATGTCATTTTCAGAAAAATGTAGAGAACTAGAGAGTATAATGCTGAGATCAGCCAGTATCAGAAGGGTCAAAGGTTATCTGTTTCCTCTCATATGTTATAGGTAGAAAAAATAGGAAGCAAAAAGTGACTTCAGATCAGTGAGGACAGAGAGCAGTAGAATAGTGTGAGAAGACTGAGGGAAGGGTGTGGGGAGGGGCAAATGGAGAATTGATGAAGAAAACAGTTCAAATAACGCTATGTCCATGTATGAAGGTATTGCTATCATGTATGGGGAGGGGGAGAAAGAGGGTAGAATCCAAAGGGAAACACACTAAGTTCTATGTGCATATATATTCATATCACTTTGAGTCTCACTGTGATATATAATTATAGCAAAATAATTAAATCAGTAATTCTTACTAACCAATAATTGCAAATAAATATAATTTTATTTTATTAATTTGATGTTGAGGATCAAATTTAGGGCCTTGTGTGAACTAACCAGGCGCTATATTACTGAGCTATACCCCAGCCCTGAGTGTAATTTTAAATGAAAGGAATTTCTTTTTTGGAGAACTCTCTTAAGGATGAGCTTAGCGCTTATTAAATTTCTTATTATATTATGCATTTTCTAGTTATGTCTAAATGCTGTGTTAACATAGAGCAAGAATTTTAAATATTTTTAAGTGAAATCTGCCAGCTGTGATCTTTTAATGTGAAGATTTTATCAAGTAGGGAATACTCAAAGGTCCTAAAAAAGATGTCCCTAATTAAAATGGTCTTTTTTAGTAGGTTAAATGAATACTACAAGCTAAAGACTTTAAAAATAATTCTGCCATTAAGTTTAAAAGTCCTCCTTGTTATCTGTGCTTCCTACTACTGAGCCCACATGAAATGCTTATTCTTCTCTCCAACTATCCTTATCTTCATAGTTTTATAACTTACTCATTATTTGATAAAGATAAAAGACCTAATATTTAATGAAAGTAGCCTAGTATATTCTAGTTATAGGTCCAAGCACTATATTCAATCATTTCAAGTTAAAAATTAACACAGTTGGAGAGGTAGTATTGTCCCCATTTTATAGAGTAATAAGGGAAGTATCTCAGAGAATAAATAAAATGGTATCAATTCTGGAACCAGAATTCCTTAGTTTTAATGCTAGTCCCATACTTTCAAACTGTTAAACATTAGGAAAATCTACCTCAGTTTGCTCATTATTAGTTGTGATAATTGGACTCTCTCATGGAAATATTGTGAAAATTACATAATTAAAATATGTAAAGGATGTAAAGCTGTAATTGCACAAGGTGAGCTGTGAACTGATTAAGTCACTTGCTCAGAGTCCTTAAGCATTCATATAAGAATAGCATTTTAATGTCCTTGTGCTTTCCACTCCTCTGCAGTGTACACTGAGGACTTTTTTTTTTTTTTTTTTTTTTTTTTGGTATTACTGGGGATGGAACCCTTCTACATCCCAGCTACACTCCCAGACCTATTTTATATTGTATTTGGAAACAGGGTTTCTTAAGCCATTGAGGCTGGCTTTGAACCTGCATGATCCTCCCAAGCAGGGAGGTGGGGTGGGTTACAGGCCTGTGCCACCATGCCTGGCTGAGGACTTATTTTAAAAATAAGCAATGGAGGCTGGGGATGAAGCTCCACGGTAGAGTGCTTGCCTAGCATGTGTGTCGTGCTAGGTTCGATCCACAGCATCACAAGGTAAAAATAATTAATACTGCATATTAAGGGATAAGACTAGAAACAATCCACCAAATTAGTTATGTTCCTTAGTAAGACCCTCAAAGAGTGATAAATTGATCTAGTGTATATTAGTGACAAGAACATTTCCAGAACTTAGTGAAAGAGTCTAGATGGGCACAAAATTGAAGATCTTTTGGCCACCAAAGGCTTCAGAGAAGTGGAAGGAGCAAGAGTAGAACCTTCCAGAGAATAATGAATGTAAGAAAATAAATTAAATAAATCTTTTGATAATTAATGTGTACTTAACCTTATATTGGAATCAATGACAAAGAACTTGCCTTATGTGTGTAGGAGTGGAGGATTAGATTATACAATGCATGATTTTCTCATTCATTGTGGCCAATTGGCATTCTCCACATCATTCACATACACATGATGAACAGGAACCTTCACCAAGGAAAGCAGAGAGATTGCACCTGGGGATTCTCTCACAGAGCATCTTTTCAACCATCAAGTAGTAGTTAGTGTCAGCATAGCTATCAATCCAGCAGAACTGGTTGTTCATTGAGTCATGTGAATTCAAGCCTAATACATTCTTAAAATATATAATTGATTAAATTTAGAGACCTTATGGATTTTCCCTCAAGTCTGACCAACATTGCTATAAATAAATAAAATCCGTTAGAAAGAAATTTTACTGGGGTGATTAGAGGCATTTGTGACCCATCCTCAACTATATTTGCTGTGTTTCTACGTTGATAATCGGTTCTAATTATGTTGTTGCTGAAGAAAAAAGAAAATTAGCCAACATAAAATCATCAACCAACTGTGCCAAACAGATTGGGCCCCCACTGTCCAATGATGGTATTTTCTAAAATATGTATATACAACTTGGTTTACTTATGTTGATTTTGATTTTAAAAATAATATACAATAAAAATAAATAATATCAGGAACATCAAGTACATGGAGGTTATTCAATTTAAGGTTATTTTACTTATAATAAATAATTGCTATTATTAAATAACAACTTTATCTTTAATAGTAAAATTGGTATAAAAGAAGTAACCTATCTTAAATTCCAGCTATAATTGCAGCATTTTTATAAGGACATAAAAGAATCAGTGATAATCTACTTGATCTATAAATCCCAGAAGTTTTGTGATTAGAATTATATAGTCTTTTAAACTTAAAAAAAAACCTAGAAAATTTTTATCATATAGCTTCAGAATTATGATGGAAAAATCTAATTTTAATAACCTAAAGTATTTTCTTGAGAAAAAATTATTCAACAATGGGGGCACTTAAGGACCAAGGGAAACTATTCTTTTGAATTTTTAAAATTACTGTTATCTGTTAGTAATTCTGAAGTATGAATTAAATATTTATATAATAGAAGATATGATTTGAATTTCATAGGTTATTCACAATTAAAAATAAAAAGAACTAAAGGTTGCTACAACCTTCCTCTGAAGTATGAGGCTTAGTGAGTTTCAACTTGGTGATTTATCTATTTAATCCCTGGACATAAATCTTATAGATCACAAGCATTTTGGCTCCAAATTTCTTAGATAATATTGCTAAATAAATCAAATGTGTTGGAAGATCGAGATAGATTGGTATAATTATCATGATATATGAATACAGACAAGCATATAATATTTAAATTGTACATATATATCAATTTCATCAACTACTACAATGTCCACTGTTTGCTTGCCCTTTTCACCTTGGCAATGTATATTCTACTTATAGATTGTAACTAGGTAGTAAAATTTACCTCCAGAGAAGCAAATAAATGTGTAAATATTTAAAGTGTTTTATAGTCACTTATTTCCAGTATAATATACTTTATAGTTTATATAAGATATAAAAGAAATACATGAATGTCTTCCCTTGAACACTTAGGATGTGTTTGAATAGATAATATTATTAGAACCATTATAGATTTTCTCAATTATGGAATAAAATTAGAGCTATTTTTGACATAAGCACAGAGAGGAAGTAGTTCCTCAACAAATTCTATCTGCTACTCTCACCATGAATATTACTGCTTTGTATGCATCTAGAATGCTATCATTTGCATTTTTAAAAGAATGGAACACTTAGCTGATTTGGGGTTCTCTTGAGAGATCATATTAAAATATTGTTAATATAAGCTTATAATTGGGGAAATATATCCCAAAGGTAGAGCTAAATTTAAATTATTTTTGAATAAAGTTAATTGATCTGTGTGTATGCAGTCCCATACATAAACACATACACATATGTTCACATGTGTACTCACATAAAACATATTCATATAGGTAAACATATAGAGACTTATTAATGGATCATTGTACAGATGAGAATCTGTGTTTTGCCATTAGAGATCCACTTACTGATATTTACAATTTATTCCAATGGTAGCTTCCATTCTTGTACATTTGTGGAAAATGCCTGCTGTTCTTGGCTCTGTTGTGTCTTCAGTGCTGTTAGCTGGATAATCCAGGAAGCAGAACATTCTCTCTGCTAGTGTGGAACCAGCCAACTAGAGTTAAATGACATAATCTTGGAATCGCTTGAGGTCCATGATGATCTTACAGCTTCCTCTGTGTATCATAGAACAATTACACTTCATATTTTGGCCAAAATCAGTATCAAGTTGCTACATTTGCCAGTCCAAATTCTGGAGGCATTTTTTGTTGTGCATGTTTATGTCTCATTCTAATTCTTTTTGTATTGTTGAATGCAATCTTCTGCCATAGCTATAATAGTAGTAACAGAGTGAATCCTCAGTTTGTGTTGTCAAAAGAATATCAATGCACAGATATATTTTAAGAGGAGATATTATTTGGAAGCATCATGTCAAGAATTTATATGACTAAAACATTAAACTCACTTAATTCTTACTGGCAGCTTTGAATGACAGCTCATTATAGGGAGAAGAACGCATCAAATTAAGACTCTAGAGTCCTGGATCCCATGCTAAATTCTCTTGGAAATCAGTGTATGACCTTGGGAAAGAAAAATTATGCCTGCCCCAACCATCTCACAGGTTTTTGTGGAAATGTGATAAAATTATTTGTAAAAGTACTCTGAACTGTAAGAGCAGTCAAATTTAATATATTGTTATTGCTTAATTTTCTTTCCTGAAACAGTATTGATTTTTGTCTGTGAGCACATTTTACTTTACTTCTGTTGGTTTTAACTGACATATGAGTATTTTTTAAGAATTTGAAATCTATTTTATAAATAGTTTTCAGGTGTCAAAAACCTTGTCAAGCACCTTTGACATGTCTTATGGTAAACTGATTTAGGATTTTTAAAAATAATTGGTACGGTTTTCCTTTCAATCACTGTAGTCCCATAGGGGTGATGAACTCAAGGCTTCTAGTTGGAATTCTTTTCTCCAAGGACTCCAGTTTTGAAGAAGACATATATGTACTTCAGAGATTTTTCAAAATCCAATTCCTCTTTTAAATCTGAAAATAATAACATCACTCTGCAAAGATGGGGGAAATCTCTTTCTTTCCTTTTAGATATGTGCCTTTTCTCCTTGGTACAAATATATGGCCAGGAGGACCACCCAAGACCCTTTGGAGGTCATGCGTAGCAATGCACATTCCCTTCATGCAGATCCCAAACCTATAAAAGCCACCAGAACCCCTTAATAAGGATTTTTAAAAATCTGGATAATATTTGTAAACTGAAGTTATCCCAAACCAAGCTTTTCCCCCTAGACCCAACAGATTTATTTAGGATTTTCACTGAATTGTCATGTTTAAAATGATGGGTCTACTGGATTTTATTAGTGTAGTACCATCAAAAAGTAAGAATTATCAAATCTTTGTATTACCACTAGGAGTTAAGTCAGAATCATAGTGTTCAAAAGGAGAAACCATGATCTGATCTGCACCAAAATGAAAAAAGAATATCAAAGCCACACAAGTGTCAGGAACAGGATGAATTTCTGACTTGAAGTGTATAATTGTTTGTTCTCTCTGTAATTCATTTAGCCATCAAGCAAGCCTCTACTGAATTGCCTTGTCATGTACAATGGAAAATAAATCTATTTAGGAAAAACATAATGGGAGAAAGATTAATCTAGGGCATTTGCCTTTAAAATAGTAGAGCAGTGTGGAATCTAAACAAGTAGATCACAAAGAAGTTTAGGGTAGAATGGTCGTCACAAGAAACCAGGGGAGTAGAAGAGAGTGGGGATGAGCAGAGGTACTAATTAGAGTTAGACAGGAGCAAGAAGCCCTGGTGTGCGATTACACAGTAGGGCGACAGCAATACCCTAGTGATAATATAGATAGCAACAATGATATGTACATTTTAAGAAGCTAAAAGAAAGGATTTTGAAAGTTTTCACCGTAAAGAAATGATGACTTTGTAGTATAAAGTCAGGTATTCTGATTCCTCCTGCACGGTTTTGGAATTTTACTCAGCTGTAAAGAAAAACACAACTATATCATATACAGGGAAATGGATGGAACTGGAGGACATTATGCTAAGTGAGGTTAGTCAGTCACAAAAAAGAAGAAATCAGATGCTTTCCCTAATATGCGAAAGTTAGGGAGAGATGCGTAACAGGTGGAACTCTAGATGAAGAGGAGAGCCTCTTAGGAAGGCCACCTAACTGAGGGGATGGGAGGGGGGAGAGGAAAATTCTTTAAAGCACATGATGCACTTAACAAACATATCAAAGTCTTTCTCACTAAGCCAAGCATGGGAAGGAGGGATGGGGAGGGGAAAGGGTGGGGATTACGTAAGGTTCTGATTGGGTGATGTATGCGTGTATGTCTACACAAGTATTTTATCCCATTAAGATATATGACTAAAATGCACCAATAAAAAATTAAAAAAAAAATAAAAAAATTTAAAAATAAAAAAGAAATCATGAATGATTAGGTAGACATGATTAACCTGATTCAAATATTGTATATCCTATAGCGTGAAACATTACATTTTACCCCACTATAGTGTATCATTTTTGTGTATCAGTTAAAAAGCAATTTTTAAAAAATGGTGGAGCAGCAGAAGTCACAGAATTCAAAATGGTTGAGGCCTTCTTAGAGGAAGCCAGCAGTTGGACACATTAGACTCTCAGTTTGCGGGGAGGCATGGTTGTGTGAGAGGTGTATCTTATCAGGCAGAGAGGTAAGCTGGGACTAGACATGTTGTTGAAGGCTCATGCTAGTACATGGTTATTTTGCCAGTTTTTCTCTTGGTGTCTGACTCTGCTAACTTTAGATGCAAATTAGAGAGTATATTAATAGAGGTAAATTTTTGAGCATGCCATAAAGTATGAAATAGAAAAGACGTTTTGTTTTACTGTAAATTTAGGTAGAATGCACACATATAATCTCTTCTGAAAGCTTTCCCAAAGAACCCATGAGGAAACAGCATGCCTGTGAGCATACAGGTTCAGCAGCCTGCACATACACCCACAGTAGCAGGGTGGGAGGTAGGACCTCCATCCCTATCATCACGTCTATTACCATATACTGAGTTTTCTAAATCACTAAGATTTCTCTGTACTTTTTTATTGGTGCATTCTACCCCTTAATGGGATACAAGATGGTAGAGGCATACATACACACATCACCCAGTGGAACCTTATCCAATTCCCACCCCATTCCCTCTCCCTCCTTCCTTCTCATGTTTGGCTTAGTGATCGACTTTTATATGTTTGTAAATGTACATCATGCACATTAAAGTATTTCCCTCTCCCCCTTCCCATCCCCTCAGTTCGGTCACCTTATTTGTCCTGCTTAAGTTCAGAGGGATTTGGCTGGAGAGAAAGTGTATGAGACAGTGTTTTGCCAGGCTTAGGGAATCCCTAAAGAGCAGCTGTACATTCCCTCTTGTTAGTGATGATCATAGAGCCTGAACAGTCAAAAGTCAGCTAATAACATGTCACAGGCATTCTGCTCTCCACTGGGCTATATTTCTGCTAAAATAGCAATATCATTTCATCCTCGATTGGCCAGACCCTAATCTCTATCTGTGAGACAAGAATGACCAGCCTGTACCCTTGTGTCACAGCAGTAGTAAAGAGAAATGAAAATGTGTTGCTAATGACTTTGTGAATGTGCTTTTTTTTTTTTTTTTGTCTCTGTTGCTCCTCAATGACATCAACATAGCTTCAGCCCAACCTGCCATTTAGACCGGAGTCTTGGACTGATCTGTGATGAATGCCCTGTTGGGTACGCAGGACTACACTGTGAGAGGTAAGCACAGGTCATGTTATCTTGCAAAATTTCTACTTTGGGAATTCTAAAACAACAGACATTAGCATCATCCTTTGCTTTACCCCAGAAAAGCTGCCGCCACACTAAATGAGGAAAAATAAAGTTATAATCACACTTGTCAACAGATGCATTATATTTTTATAGTTTATTTATTCTCCAGAAATTGCTGTACCAATCTTCATTCACATAGAGGGTATCTGATTAATGTTTTATCCTTAAAGGTTAAGCATTAACCTACAGCCTTTCTAAAAAGTATTACTCAAGTGGAAAGTCATGTACTTTAAGATTTATCTTACTGTCTGATACTGGCACCCTTTATTTTTCATAATTAGCTTTTTGTCCTTAATATGTAGCTTCAATTCATAGTCATAGTTCAGCAAGTGGTCCATAATTTACTTTAAATATTTTTGAAAGTAGAAACAAAATGTTATTTATTACCATGATTTATATCCACTTATATAAGATTAATCTTATACCAGATTCGTAATTACTGTTGATTTTTTTGGATTGCCTTCCAGCAGGAACATGGAAGGAAATTTTACAAAATTTGTATATTTCCTACTGAAATGTTTCTGAATAAATAGTTCTTCTATGTATCAAGTCACAATACAAAAATGGTACAAACTCGCCCCTCGATATTATTGCTAAATAGAACAGCCTCCCTCTGGTTTTAATACTGAAAATGGTCCCCTTTGCTACCATCACTGGGATGTGGGAACAGAAAAGGAGGTAACGGAAATAACCTGCCTTCACTCTTTCTCCCAAAGCTAACCCCAAATCGGGCTATTTCCTCCTACCCTTTCCTGCCTTCTTGGCAGCCACCACTCTGTGTCAACCTAGGTGCATAAAATTAATGAAGCAGTAGCTAATCACCCAGAGAAAATTTATCTAGCAACCAGCAATCTGTGGACAAAGTGCCCGTGACAGTTTCTAGCAGAAGTATCATTGTAATTACGGCAGTGTCTGTAAATTAAATAAGAGAAAGAATTGAAATGAGGATTTATTTGTAATTGAGAAACTAGAAGTCTTTATGTTTTACTTGTTTTAAAAAGTAAAATATGTGTGTATTGCTTTTTACAGTGAGAGAACACATTATTGCCAAGACAGATTTACATCACATGCCTAACCACACAAATTCCCCCCAGCTTACTACAGGCAACCTTTATTATTTTTTTTTAGCAACTAGAAAATAACAGCTGCTCTGTCATCTAAGGCCATTACGTCTGCTTATCTAGGTGAACATAATCTTTGATGTACTTATATTGCTTTGCTTCATGCACTGTTCTTTCTATACATAGGATGATAGTTTTTGAGTCATCTCCAATTTTAAATGCTTTTTATATATGGTTAGCAACCACCATGTGCTAGGTACAGGGCAAGGTATTGGTTGAAACATATGTATTATACAACCCTTGCCCTCAAGCAGATTATATCTTTCTTAATGCTGTGAGAATGGTCACAAGTATTGAGAGAATCCTAATTGCATAATAATATTCACCAAGGAAAGAAGGAAATTTTGTCTCCTTCCAGAAAAATCTATATTAACCTGATTTAAAAGAAGATGGCAGGATCCATTTTTAGTGTGGCAAATGACATATTTTATCTCCAACTTGAGGTTTTTAGCCACATTTAATCTTCAACCATTATTATGTAGGTGACAGGATATTATATTTTTCTAGCCAGAGTTTGGATTAGGATTTTTCAGGAATATATAGGATGTACCAATTCATTGTGCTTGTATGAATCAAAAAAGCCCATTAGATGGATCAAAAATATTAGAAGATTTTTTAAGATGTGTATGTTGAAGTGGAAGGGAGGGAAAAGAAAGGTCAGAATAAAGAGAAGCCACTTTTTTTTACTGAAAACCTTGCAATCAAAACCATGCTGTAGCCAAGCATGGCGGTTAACTCATGTAATCCCAGTATTTGGGAGGCTGAGACAGGAATATCGCAGGTTTGGGCCCAGCCTCAGTAACTTGACAAGGCCCTCAGCAATTTAGTGAGACCTTATTTCAAAATATAAAGGTCAGGGGCGTATCTTGGAGGCAGAACACCCTGGCCCTCAATCCTTAATAACACACACACACACACACACACACACACACACACACACACACACGTACCCACCCAATATTGATGTGTGTAAGCACTGTATGCACATCATCTACATTAAATCAACATTTTACACACAGTGTTTCCCAAACTGTAGCTGTTCCTAGAGTAAAGAATATCATGGCCACAACTGATTGGGAAGTATCTATTAACATGTTAAAATTTCTGGCATGTCCTGTAGGGTGTAGTGAAGAAACCCTATCAATTTGTTTAGTTCAGCATTATCTATAATGGTGGCTTAAATCTCCTGCTTTTATTACATAGCATAAATGTGTCTCAAACTATAGCTAAGGTAGACAAGAATTATAACTTGACATCCATTATCTCAATTCAATTTCTATTTTGAGACCCCATTCTATTTATGTGGTAGCAGTGTGAGCTTAGAAACATGATCTCACATAAAGCTTCTCTCTTCTCTGCCTCCAAGTTTGGATAACATTTCTAATAAATTTACCCAGTACCTAGTGCTTTGTATGCAAGAGTATGTGGGTAGGTGGTTGAGTGTGGTGTGAGTGTGTTAGTAAATGAAATACACAGTAGGGCCAACCAGTCTAAGTGTGCTTCTGGTGGCCTGTTCTTTTCTCTGTGTTCCCAGTTCCCCTTTTTTCAGGTCTGTCAACTTCTATTGCTTCCTACTATTGGGATCACTGAACTCATTCAGCTTCTTTCATGCCATACTGGGTCCTACGAGCATATCTCGTGCCATACCTTCTTCATCCGTCTTTTCTTCTTGGGGGAGGTTGTAAGGTGGAGGTGCCATCTTCACAGAAATCACAACTTTTAGAGCCTCAAGTCCAGGAGTTTCTTCTATTTCTGCTTCTTTCCCATCAAATCCCTCCACTCAGGCATGTAGTACAAGATGGCCTTGCTTCTTGAAACGAGGGAGAGAAGTAAAATAGTGAATAAGAGGGTAGCGAAAGGAGGTATGACAAAATATTGATTGATATTCCTTCATGTGTAGAATGTTAGTTGCAGCTTAGAAACATTTACTTGGGTCTAAGGCCCCTATACCTGCTATAAGGTCCCTATAAGCTCTGCTAGAGAATATTCTAACAAAAGAGAATGAAGAGAGCCAGAGAGTGAAGAGAGAAGGTATGTATCATGACACGTTGCTATGATTCCAGGCTTTTATCACCTGGACAGAAGGGAAAACATAGAAAATCAGAGAGACAGACAAAAGGACACCTGGCTCCTTTTGTTTCTTTTGAAAGGTAAAAAAGGATCAAGTTAGCATTGAGGTATCAAGAGAAATAATAAAGGACATAAAACAAAAAGATGAAACTGATGACCCTTGCCCCACTGGACACTAAGTACATTCTGAATAAGTTTCTAGCCTCAGTAACATATCATACATGGAGAAAGGTATTTGCGAACACAGTGGCAGTTTTGCTCAACAGACTCTACAGAACATTCTGAAATTAGATATGATAAATCCTGCCTCCTCCATAGCTGGCAAATTTCTCATTCCTCCCTATGTGAGGAAAAAGAAAAGAAAAAATTCAACATTGTCTCACACTTGCCACTGAGAATGCCAAAGCCATTTAACTCTAGTTGCCCAATATTTTGAAAATTCACCTATTGTTTTATGCACACAAATCAGATATGAAAGAAGTTCTTTATCCCTCCTTTTTTATGTCAGTAGGAATTGAACCCAAGGATACTCTTATCAATGAGTAGCAGCCCCAGACTTTTTATATTTCCTTTTTTTTTTTTTTTGGTGGTACCGGGGTTCCTGGAAGCCCTTCTTCCTACGGGCTACACTCCCAGACCTGTTTTATATTTTTGAAACAGGGTCTCTTACGCCAGCACGGCTGGCTTCGAACCTGCGCGATCCTCCTGTCTCCGCCTCCCAAGCGCGGGGATTACAAGCGTGCGCCACCACGCCCGGCGTTATATTTCCTTTTTTATTTTTAACTTCAAGACAGATTTTGCTTAAGCTGCCAATACTGGTCTCAAACTTGTGATCCTCTTGCTTCAGTTTCCTGGGCTGCTGAGATTACACGGTTGTACTACAGCACCTGGCTTCTTTTATTTCCTAAGTTCAACTCTGAAATCTCACTTAGATATTCCCTATTTCAGGAATATCTACATCTGGATCAAGTTCAATCACCCTGGGACATGGTACTGAAATTATTTCCTACTTGTGTCTGAATCTCCTTGATCCCTTGGGTCTTGCTGTAGACCATGGCCTTATAGAAATAGCCAAGAGAGATACTTACTCCTCCCTGGTTGTACCTTGAGCAAGACTGACTCCAGCTGTGGTTGCAAGAGGCCCCTCGTGGTGATTGTGGAGTTTGTGTGAAAGGGGACTATTGGGAGCTAGAACCCAGCATGAGAGCTTGCCTGCAAGAACTTCTTGCAGGCATACCTTCCTTCCTGTGCTCAGGTGCCTGGGTGGGCTCACAATCTCTCTTTTTTTTTTTTCTATTTGCAGAAAGGAACCAAATAAGCAGGGATATGTCATTATTTGTCTGATTCTGGGAGATGGGAAGTAGTAAGAACACAGCTTTGGGCACAGCCATACCCCTTTACACTCTAGCCACCTTCTTCTGTGCCTTTGCCAATGCTGCCCTCTCCCCTTCCAGTCTGAAAGACTGTAGCCCTTCTACTCTGCCCAAGGTCCCTCTGTCCTCAGCAAAAGGCCTTGATTAAGCCTCATCTGAGCAGGCTTCACTTTTTTATATATAGGTGGCAGCACTTGCATATTTCTTCTTGTTCTGCCATTAAATTTTAATTTACGTTAGTGTCCTGTAAAAGTGCTTGGTGGATTTTATTTTATTTTATTTTAAGGGTGAGAGGGAGGGAGAATCAAGAACAGATTTTAGCCCAAAGTTGTTGGATTAAAAAAAGATGAGGTAAATGTCCAATCAATTGCTTTCTTTTTCTCCTTGTTCCTCCCTACTTCTCCCTGTCTGTCTGTCTGTCTGTCTGTCTGTCTGTCTGTCTCTCTCTCTCTCTCTCTCTCTCTTTCTCTTTCTTTCTCCCAAAATTATTAGCAGCAATAACTCTATTACATAACTGAATACATCATCTAGAATCCTATTTACATTTAAAGAGTCTCTTTTAAAAATACCTCAATTTGGTTTGGCAAAATTAACAAATGTGGAATAGAATGGTGTCTTTAGGTCAAGATTTCCATCTTTAGCAACAAGTCCAATAAACTATTTTTAAATGCCCTCATTTTATTTTACCTTTGAAAAGAAGAGGGCTTCAGATTTTACATTACAATTAGTTTGATAGTGCAAAAAATCTGAGAAATCTGAAAAGTTCCAAGGGACTGTGGTCTTAACAAATTTTAATTATATAATTCTAAATATATCAGGCTATAAAATACTATTATTGATAATCAAATTATATAAATAGCAGTACTGTAGTCTCTGGCACTACAATTATTTTAAACCCAAAGGAACATTAAAAAATTTTCTATGAGCTGGGTATGGTGACCCACACACACTTGTAATCCCAGTACTTGGGAGGCTGAGACAGGAGGATCTCAAGTTTGCAGCTAGTCTCAGCTACTTAGTGAGGCACTCTGAAACTTAGTGAGACCTTGTTTCAAAATAAAGAATGAAAAATAGGACTGGAGATTGTAGCTCAGAGGTAGAATTGCCCTGGATTCAATCCCCAGTACCGCACACACAAGAGAAAACCCTCAATGAATACTGTCTATGTATAAAACACACACACACACACACACAAAAAAAAAAAAAAAAAAAAAAAAAACTCAAATGTGCTGCAGAAAATGGTTCCACTTTCAAAAAAGCAGCATATGAATTTTATATTATATGTATTCACAGATTTTTTTACATGTCCTAGAAAAAGAAAAGATAGAAGCTTCTTTAGTTATTCTATTTAATTATAGTTATTTTCTCTATGGATTGAAAATTTTTATTATAGGAGAATTTTGGACTTATTAATTGGTACCTATGTTAAGAAAAATTCCCAGATCTTGTTATATAATGCCATCTCTCCTGAGGGCAATAAGTCATTTTGAGGAAAGTGAACTGAAAATAATAGGTTTTCGTTGGCTGTGATAATAATCATTGCACATTCATATTCTGTGTGGAGCAAAGTCACTTTCTTAGTGGTAAACAAAATGAGATGTGAGTATATGTAGATGTGATTTTAAGTTCTGAATATCAAATAAGCCAAGAAGAGTCAGGTTAGAATTCAAAGGGATTTTATTATTTTATTAATTAATGCTTTTGATGAGATCATGGGAGAATTTTATGCATTAAAATATTATTTCATTCTTTATTATTGAGAATTCATAAACATTTGTGAGTGGCATTGTCTTTCTAAACTATGTTTATACAACTTTCATAGTTTTATAAGCCATTTTGCAAATTAAAACTATCAAGGTCATTTACAAATTATGACATAGAATTAAATCTATAAGATATCCATACATTTTCTAGAAAATGTGAAATAAGTGATAATCAGTGTATCTCTACCAAATTAATGACTTAGTCTCATAATTGTAATTTTACCCATGTATTCTCAATATGACACACTGGATTGAAACCATTTCTATCTCAAATGGTAGCCTTTCTCTAAACAATGTTTTCCATATCTGTGAGTAGATTAGCATAAAAGTAGTGCACCATGGATATAATTATATTCTCCTACTTTGTTTTTATTCATTTATAGTTTTGACCCTTGCTGCAAGACAACACAAAACAAAACAAAAAAAATTATTTTTGATAAGATTGCATTAGACAAGTGAACGTGCCTGACCACATACTAGATGCCCTGTTTCATTTCTCCTTTGCCAAGTGTGACTTAATATGAAGTGTGAGAACATGTTCCTGAAAGAAATGGCAGAGCAGAATATAAAATAGGCACTGATTATAAGGATGTATCTGTACATTCATAACATTAAGTAGCTTAATAACACATTTAGATCAAGGAAATTTTGATAGTACATGTTTTAAAAATCTTCTCTGCTATGCCTTATAAATAATGAAGTTCTATGTAAAGTAATTTTTGGTTGTTTTTAAACAAGAAGACCTAGAATTTGCTAATATGAGTTGCAGGTACAGTTTAATATCACCATATGGTGCATTGCCATAAAAGACAGGCATACCTAGTTGGACTTTCCTTCAGTAAAGCTCTTCACAGCAAACATGCCTTGGAATCTGTATTCAAACACATACAAACCTGTTATTAATTCAGCCCCTACCCAAATAACAATAATAATCTTCTGAGTCATGATTTCTATTTAATAAATTCTAAACTCTCTCTACTGAATTTCCTTGTGAGCCCTGTTTCCTCATAACAAGCTCTTGCTGCCAAGAACAACAACAAAAAATGTGAACCTTACATATTTGTAGAGAAAACAGCCAATTGGAGTAGAGACATATGATGTGTTGTACTACAAAGGCTTTGCAGCACGGACCTGGATCCTTTCGGAGTGCCAGCAGCAGATTTTTATTATGCTTTGCTCTCGTCTTCACTGCCATTGACAAGAGGTTTTTTTTTTTTTTTTTTTTTTGTCTAGCTGAAATCTAATTACTAGCAAAGCTGGCAGGATTTCATCTTGTATCTACACTGCAGTTAGAGCAAAACATTTTTTTAATCACCTTGCATTTGAGACAAGGAATACTTAAAAGAGAAAGCCATTCTGGGATAAGAATAGTATGAAAAATATGTAAACATCACCCCAGATGTGTTGCATGAATTTCCCCCAAATCCTCACTGATGCAATTCTTCCCCTTAGGTGTGCAGAAGGGTATTTTGGACAACCTTCTGTACCTGGAGGATCATGTCAGCCATGTCAATGCAATGACAACCTTGACTTCTCCATCCCTGGCAGCTGTGACAGCTTGTCTGGCTCCTGTCTGATATGTAAGCCAGGTACAACAGGCCGGTACTGTGAGCTCTGTGCTGATGGATATTTTGGAGACGCAGTTGATGCAAAGAACTGTCAGCGTAAGTCCTGAACTATTGATGCTCCTGACAGAATTGATGTATTATACCTCAAAGTAGCTGATGAGTTCTTGAGTAGGGATTGGAGGCTAGGAAATTATCTGTAGTACAGGGATGATAGATGCACAGCATAGACATAGAGGCTGAATATTCCAAAATATTTCTTCACACTAATAGGATGAATCCTTTGAAAATCACTGCATTGCTAACGTGGTGTTGCTTTTCAAATGATGCACACATTTCTGTTTACTTGTGCCAAGAACATTTTAAAATGCCCATAGCAGGAAAGAAGAATTTGAAAATTAGGGAGACCTTTTCTTTTGGTCTCTTTTTAATTTAAATTATAAATATTTGCTTGAAATGTGTTCATCTGCCCATATTATTTCACTGGTACCTGTTAGTAGGTGTTACTTGGTTATATTTTTATGTGTGAACTTTACAGTTTTGTATTTCATAATAGGTGTAAAAATTTGCTGATATTTTCACACACTGGCATTGTAATTATTGAGTGTTTAACTTTCATCTTATGACTATTCATAGAAAGCTATTTCTGTGTTTTCCTTCCACAAAATTAGCTACTCTAAGGCGTTAGCATTTTAGTGCTATACATTCCCCCTCATCTTTGCCTCCTTAGCTGTATTATTCAGTGTTGCATAGAATTTGCAAATGTTTTAATAATAGTAATATGATATGCACAGGAAGTATGGTAGTGGAAAGTCAAACGGAATATGAATCCACATTAGCCCTCAAGTGCTTTATATGATCATCTAGTTTCATCCACTGGCATAATTTAGGAGGAGCAGGATGGCAGACCAGTGCAATAGTTTATTTCTGCTGAATTTATGATTTAAGAAGAGACTTTTGCAGTCATTTAGGTGGGCCCCAAGAGTCCTTCAGAATCATAGAACCCACAAAAAATGTAGTCTGTTATTATCTCTAAGCACCCAAGGCTGGCTACGGTACCCCACTTCAGAAAGAAATATGTCTCCTTATGGGTTGAGGAGATGAATGCTAGCTTTTTGTCTTACAGATATGATCATATGTTGAATCAAAACCAAATCACTCTCTGGATCAACTAGCATGTTAATATCACCTATAAAAAGATTTATTTTAGAGAAAAGTATTCAGCAGGGTCAGAGTGATATTAAGAAACATGGATTTGTTGGGTTTTGTGTACAATCACAGGAACTTAAAGTTTTCTATTCAAACAGATCATCTAGGATTTATACTTCATAGATTTGTGACCTTAGGGAACACATTTGACCTTAATGAGACTCAGTTTCTGCATCCACTGTAAGGATTACTGTGGGGATTCAAGGACTTAGAACGTAGAGGGTCTCCAGTGGGCTCGTTGGCCTTGAGATACCAGGCCTGCTCAAGGTTGCTCCTTTGGAGTAGTACCTGTTTTAGTCCCAAATATCTATAGGTGGTTCCTTAATTCTAGGGCTACATTAGTCACTTAGTGGTCTCTTTTTCTACCATCTAATGATCTCTTCTATAAAGTTAAAGACATTATTCCACTTGTTTTATTATATTATATCAAACTAGTGATTTGTGGCACAAAGTTTTTAAAACATGGAGAAGAATATGGAGATAAAAACATTATGAACCATCAACAATTCTACACCCCTTGCCATGAGATACAGCTATAATTATGAATTTAATGGTTTTCACGGTATAATTATAAGTAAAACTGAAAGTTTATCTATTTTTATAATTTTTATGGATATAATAACTTTTGCATGTGTATGGTCAATATTCAATAAAAGTAGGTTTATGAAAAAGCATTATTATCTACCATTAAAATGCTACTTTCATAAAATTCCCTATTGCTTTATTTTTAAGATAAAATTAATTATCATCATATTTATAATAAATTTAATTTTTGTCGTCCTTACATTAAAAAATAGCCTTCTGGATTTAAATTAATTTGAACTTTTAAAATTTTATATGTAATATACATATGAAACTTTATGTAAAAATCATAGTTTTCAAATGAAAGTGGACTTTCTTTTTGTGTTTGTGATACTCAAAATGGAACCCAGAGGCATTCTACCTCCAAGCTCCACCCCTAGATCTTTTCTACTTTTTTGTTTTGAAACAAGATCTTGCTAGGTTGCTGAGAGTCTTACTACATTGCTGAGGCTGTCCTCAAATCTGTGATCCTTCCCAATTACTGGGATTACAGGCATATGTCACCATGTCCAGGGAAAGTGGGTATTTAAAAATAATTTTTTCAGACTTTGTTTTTACACTCTATCTTTAGACTTTCCTTTTGCTCTTGTGTGAGGAGAATGACTGGCTGGTGGCTGGGCTAGTTTCTGAATAACCGCTGTACTATTATGAAGTTAGCAGATAGTGAGGCCAAGCTTTGCTGAAGAAAAAAGCCAAGCAATTTTTAAAATAGTAAAGAGAAGTAGAACCTGGAGCAAAGTGAAGAGAATAATAGTATAGGCTGATTGAGTTGCTATTTTTAATGTATTCATAAGTTGTTCTAAAAGCATTCAAAGACATTGTACAAAATTTAACAAAACCGTCTATGAATTGTCAAATCCCTATGTCATCTCCCCTTCACAGTTTTATTCTAGTATCAGTGAAATTATATGTACCATTAAAAATTCACTTGTGGAGTACAGAGTAAGCCATTAATTATTGTTTTATTTGTGAAAAGACCACTTAGGTTTTAGACTGATTTATTACATGTTTCAGAATAACATCAGACAGCTTCATAACATAAAATGACAAAAGATTACTTAAACCAAACCTATTTTCCACTTTTGCAAAAGGTATACGAATTATAAGATAAAATGAATTTTAAAATTATTATGCTTTATTCCTAAGACTTGAAACAATATTTTTGCTATCTTACGTACTTTTGTAATCTTAATAGAATGTTTATTTACTTCATCTCAAGCTCATTTGAAGAGCTTAAAATAAAAACTGGCAAAAGGTAAAAATCATTATACTAGAAACAAATAATTAAATGTAGTTTTAATAATCATATTAACATTTGACATGAGTGCCATTAATTTTGATAATTTTTCAAAATTATTTTGGCCTTATATTCAGTAAGTATTACTTACACTGGAATTATAATATTTTAATTGTAAACCTTAACATATCTATAAAGAAGAATCAGATTGTACCTGGAAAGATTCAAAGGCCAAGTCAGGTTTCTGGACCCAGCCACCTCATCTACTGAGAGTGTGGCCTTGACTATATCACGGCTTCTTTAAATCTCAGTGTCTTTATTGTCAAAACTGGAATATTGATGATAAAAATATTTTAATAGTATGTGATGTGCCAAGCATTGTACTAAAGACTCGACATCATTATTTCTACAGCTTGGAGAGTTATTACAGGGATTAAGTGATAGAATGCCTAAAAGAGCACTTAGCAAGTCAAAAAAATATTCTATTCCTGAATTGACATGTCATCATTACCATCAGGGCTATATTTTTATTTGACAAGGCCATTCAGACCAAGAGCATTTCGGATTTCATGTCTTTAGGTTAGGGATGCTCAATCAGTAAAGTTTCTGTCAATATTCCCAAATATGACAAACTCCAAATATGTGAAGCATATTTGGTCCTAGGCACTTCACATAAAGGACACTCAGCCTGCGCTAGGAAATGTTTTTCCAGCCACAAACATCTCTTCTCTTTGCAGCCTGCCACTGTAATGTCAATGGCTCCTTCTCGGAGATTTGCGACATACGCACTGGACAGTGTGATTGCAGACCCAACGTGCAGGGACAGCAGTGTGATGAATGCAAGGTAAGGAGCTGGCCAGTGAATGACTGTTTTGAACACATCCACTGTCTTTCAACGACATGTTTTATAGACCTTATTATATTGAAAATAAAAAAGAGTTCAGGATTACCTAACTCAGTAGATAGAGTTACCACGATGAGTGAAACGTCCTCAAATGCAACCAAATCTGCTGATACTGCAATCGGCCTGAGGCCTGCATTTCTTTGGCAGCTAATTTGTATAATATTTTCTATAACTCAGATGTTTTTTGAAACAAATCACATACATTTAATCCTGGTCCTTGGAAAGTAAACTGCTCTTTCCTTTACTTTTACATTTTGGGCAGAATAAAACGGGTCACTGTTTGCTTTCAGCAAACACCTTCTTCTAGTTCTGTTATTTAAAACCAGTTCCAGTGAGCATGCTATTTAAGCAAAGTTTTTAGTAGATAAGCTAATGCATATGTTTTTAGATATATCATTTTGCTGTCATGAAATATTTAGTATATGTTGTTCTCAGTCCCTGAACATATTGATTGGGCTGACTACAGCAGGGTGAGTGCCTTGAGATTCTTTCATGAGAGCCTGCGGATTTGCCCTAGCTCTTTCACATAAATACGTTTTATTGGTGATAAAGACTGTTAAGCAGAAGCAAGCAATTCTCAGATGTCAAACTGGCCTTTCAGTAGGAAGCTTGAAAATATCATCTATTTGTCGAATAATACCATATGCTCTTTTGTTGTTTATGTTTTTGTTTTATTTTTTTTCTGTTGGCTTTTAAAGCCCAATATGTGGTGGGGCCCGGAGAAGAGATTCTGTGTGCTCTGTGACTGCAATCCCACTGGCTCCATGTCACCACAATGTGATATGGCAGGAAGATGTGCCTGTAAATCGGGCTTTGTAGGGAAACAGTGCAACCTCATCAGGCAGGTACACCAAGAGGAGCAGCCGCGGAGAGCACAACCGGTGCTGGGGGCTCCCCGGAGATGGGGATCCAGCAGTTCCAGCGGGTGCCCTCGGGGAGCCTATTGGGCTCCAGCTCCGGTAATCCCAGAGGCGCTGCATGGCTCATGACCCAGCATGCTGTGTTCCCTATGGCCTTTTACCAAATAATGGTTGCTAAGTGTGCAAGCTGCAAATGCAAAATTAGACAATTCCTGATTGAAGCCTTGCCTTTATAAAACTAGCTATATTTATGCTTTTGAAAGTGTACTCAAGTCCGTAGATTCATAAAAGTTTCAAGTATCCATGGATGTGTGGAAATCAAATAAAAATTGATCATTTGGAGAAAAATCACTTTTAGGAGTAAACAAATAAAGGAAAATATAACAGGGAAAGTGATTTGCCCGAGAACATTTAGACCATTGATGTAACATTTGTCTGACATGATATACTAATTAGGATTTTGTTAATTCTCCCATCATCATTTTTCTCACTTATACATCAAGCACAAGAAACATATTTTTATACACTATAAGTACACAACATACACAAAATAAGGAATGCGGTTCTTTATTACAAAAGATTGATCCTCATCTCACTAGGCAAAGTAAACAAATGCTAGGGAAGAAAGGGAAAGCCACGTCTCATGGTGCTGTGGAAGAGTAAGAGATACGATATGTCCCTAGAGATTCAAGGCCTGTGGGACTTCTGGGTAGGAGTTAGAAGGAGAGAGTGAAATGAAAGGCAAAAGGAAAGAAAAAGAAAATCATTATTTTTATGACTTCATAATTATTGTACATTTTAAGAGAAGGAATTGATAGCAGAATCAGATCAAATACAGCTACACCACTTCCTGGCAGTAAGTTCTTTGAATCTTTCTGTAATTTAGCTTCTTCATGTCTAATAAAATCCACTTAATAAAGTGTGTGTCTTCTTAGATCCCCCATGAGCCAATGCCAAAAGATTTTTTTGGGGGGGAGAATACCTATGGAGGATGAATGGAGAGGAAAAAATAGAGAGTATGCTGGGAGATTTCTGATACAGTGGAGCTCTGACTCATGGAAAAAAGAGAAAGATTTACTAAGAGAAGCTTCATCCAGAGCATTCTACCCAAATCCATACTTTTTTTACCAGACTAATAAAAAGTGCTAAAGTAGAATTTGCTTATTATTGGAATTTTGAATTTGTCAGGAAGTAGATCTAGATCTAGATCTAGAAGTAGATCTAGTAGATCTAGAAGAGGCAAGCACTGAGCTTCAGAGTCTGCTCAGGATGCTGGGTCAGAATGTCATTAGGTTTATAAACAACAACATTTATTCCTCATGGTGGTGGAGATTGGGAAACTTAAGATCAGTGTGCAGGAAAAGTCCCTGTCTGGGGATGTCCTGATAGGCATCTCCTCATGGTAACCTCATGAGGCCTCTATTAGAAGAGCGCTGATCTCAGTCATTAGGACCCACTCTGATGACCTAGTCACCTGTCAACACCAGTGCCATTTCTGTGGAGGTGAAAATTTCGACCTATGAAATTGGGTGGGGAGCACAAACTTTCAGCCCAATAGAAAGCTCTTTGGTGGATCCAAAAGACACAGCTGGAGGCCGTCAGGCATTAACAGTCCATATTGCAGAGTCCCTGATGGGGGATCTGTTGCACATCCAAACTGCTTCAGTGAAGTAGAGAAAACAGTGCATATGGCACTAATATGGAGTCGTGGGAGGAAACATGAGATTATCACTAGTGTTGTTATTGTTGTTACTAAATGAAGAAATATTAAAAGATACAGGGATAGTAGCTAACTCAAATGTCTCCTGTCCACGCCCTTTCCTTTGTCTCTCACAGAACTCTTCTGTTCTGAGACTATCATTCCTCTGAGGCAGTATGTGGGGAGCCAGGCTCCCCACAAACTCTGGAGCCAGGCTTCAGAGAACTCTCCTTGGTGGCAAATGTGGAATCCCAGCTCCCCAGCTGGCTGCCGGGGACCTCGAGCCACACTACTTAAACTGCCCATGCCTCAGTTTCACCACTTTGTAAAAGACTGATGAGAGTATCAACTGTCCACCAGGGTTGAACTGAGGAGGAAGTGAATTCATTTTTGTAAAAGGTTTTAGATCAGTGCCTGACACATAGGACACAGTTTCTAAGTGCTAGGTTTTACTATCATCCGAAATGAGAAGGATTATGGAAGTCTGTCCACTTCCTGTTGGAACTGGACCAGCACTCTTTTCCATATTTGGGTTACCTCATTAATCGCAATTATTGACCAGGAGTCCTTGTACCCTAAATTCCTTCTTCTTAAAATACTTTCATTTGTGATTTGTAATTATGCTTCCTAGTCTTCTTGTATATTTCTTCACATAATCAACTTCAAAACTTTTAATAACTATGATTTAGAAATTCATTTAATATTAATTGTCTTACCTATTAAAGGCATGTGTATATAGAAATACATATTTGCATATGTATTTCTATACAGCAATATTTACATGTATACAAAAATGAAGATTAAGTAAAGAATGTGAAGTACTATCTTTACAAGTCAGCTTAAGTAAACGAACATTAGGAAATTTACTTTTAACACATTACATTCTCATCTTTTTCCTATGTCTGTAGGTTTTTATTTGTGTATTTCTGGGTGATATGTGTGTCATATATATATGCGATTGGAATCATAGTCTATATAATTTTGTGTGCTGCTTTTTAGAAATTTGACTTAATGCTCTATCTTATGCATATTCATATAATTAAAATTGCTTCAAAATAGATTTTAATTATTGCATATCATTTCATAGCATGAGTGTATTTAATTCAATTATTTAGCCATTTCTCTAACATTGAACATGTAAGTGCCTCTATAGTAATACTCTATGATAAATAATATTGTGAATAATACTGTAATGGGCATGCTTGTACTTTGAATCATTACTCTAATATCTGATCATTTCTCTAGGTCAAGTATCTAGATTTCTTTTTGTGAATAAAATATATTTTAGCTTTTACTTATATAGTTGAATTTAATTTCAGTGTCATGTCCTTTGTTGAACTATTACACACTTCTTGAACATAATTAAATCTGATTATAACTAGAAATAAAAATAAAGCCAAGAGTAAATAGAAAGAATAACATTATTATCAAACTCAATCAACCCATTTTACATTTAAACAATAAAACTATTCTTAGCTAGACATTTTAACTGTCTAATTATTTGTGTGATTTTTTCTAGAATTATTTTAATATGGCTAATAATAGTAAAACATATGATGAGGCATATTAATTTCTCTTTGGGTGACTCACATTAACTGGCAAGATTTATTTTTTACCATGAAATAATTACAAGGTTCAGTATTCCCAAATAGAAATGATTTTTACAAAAGAGTAATTACTGAGACTGATTTTCCAGATTAAAATATCATAATAATGTGACATACTTTATATTCTAAAAGATAACTTTGACATACTTTAAGTGGGATATATGCTTTTCAGTTTTCTAGTTGGAATGATTTCTGATTCTATCAGCTTCTTCCAACATAGTCACCCTGGGCCTGATAACATGCAGAAAATCAAACAAAGCTAGTAATGCAAACTCAACCATAGAAGATGATGTGTGACAGATAGATAAGGGATATATATATATATATATATATGAAGAACTCTTAATAGATTGAAAATTTCCCTTTGCCTTCCTAATCTAGTGCTTTAATACATGTTCATACAAATCAATTTGAAGTATTAAAATGAAACCCAAAAATCTAAATATTTGTCAAACCAATTATTTGGCTGATGTAGGCATAACCTGTAAATTATATTTACAATGTATATGCTATAGTGATGACTAGAAATATTTATGGATCTATCATGAATTTGATCAAATATTAGGGGATAAATACTATTTTAACTTTAGACCGATGGCTGATAATATTGAAAGCATTTTTATTAAGCAGATGGAGCTCTTAAGATCGTGAATGTAATCAATTCAGGAATAAAGTGAGTACAATTTAAAGTGAGTACAGTTTAAATTAAAACTAGAGATACAACAGATATTTTATTTCACATTGCTACCAAAACTTTGGGATGTATAATAAAAATCTGATGAAAACTTAGCAGACAAAAAGATAGTGCCCAATTCTGCCATTCATTTTGGCGATACTTCAACATAATTAAACTCTTTTTGAACATCATAGAAAACCCACATGATTAAATGATAACCCAATTATTGTAAAATCAATAAAAAACCATTTTACTCACAGATTCCTCTTTTCCTACCTGATCTCTTTGCATTGTTTATTGCTTGTTAATTGATATTTATTTTGTTCTCCTTCCTCATCCATGCCAGCCTGAAACCTTTGGCCTACAATCAGCAAGGGGGTGTGTTCCCTGTAATTGCAATTCTTTTGGTTCTAAGTCATTCGACTGTGAAGAGAGTGGACAGTGTTGGTGCCAGCCTGGAGTCACGGGGAAGAAATGTGACCGTTGTGCCCATGGCTATTTCAATTTCCAAGAGGGAGGCTGCACAGGTCTGTAGATAAGAGAAGAATCCTATATATTTATTCTTTGGCTTTTGTTCTCTTAAAGGAAATGCCCATTGAAAACAAATACATGATACAAAATATTTAACTTAATAATAATGTCTATTTATTTAATTAACCGACGGCATACATTGCAATTTGAGGCACTGCTCAATAAATAACTGTGATTGCAAAGTATTCCATCCAAGTACATCAGCAGATCCCAATTCCAATAGGTCTTTTCCTGTCTGTGACTTTCAGTTAGCCTGTTGTTCAATGATTGATACAGCTTAAAAGTCAGATGTCCAGTTTCCTGGTGTCAGTGTTATCTTAGTGTAAACTCTTTTCTTAAGCTAAGACATTTCATCTTTTCTTTTCTCTAGTGCAAAGTTGATACAATGGTCAAGGAATTTATTTTTTTGTTACCAAAATATGTTTTCATCTATTTTTAACTAACTGTAAAACTATCATATTCTGGGGAGACAAATAAATTGGCTGTGGCTATTTATTTCATAGAAAAATGCTGGCAGGGGTTTCTAACTATGGTTCCCTGAAGTAGTCACCTATGCTCAATCAACCTTCACACAAATCAAGAACGAAGAAAACACCAATTCGAACACTAAAGATGAAGTGTTATAGACTGAATATTAGCTTTGATATATATGTCATTAATTTTGAATTGAATTCTAGCTACCTTGAGGTTGAATCTTGCCTTTGCTTACTAAGTTCATTGGTTAAACCTTAATGGTACTTCTGCCCTGTATGCTGGCATGGTGAAAACATCTTAAAACATTGTTATCGACTTGTAGCAAACTTATGTGAGAATTAGTAAGAATAATATTTAAAATTATTTAAAGAGCCAGGCGTGGTGGCGCACGCTTGTAATTCCTGAGCTTGGGAGGCAGAGATAGGAGGATCGCACAGGTTCTGTTTCCAAATAAAAATATAAAAATAGGTCTGGGAGTGTAGCCCGAAGGTAAAAGGGTTTCCAGGAAGCAAGTACCACAAAAAATATTTAAAGAACCAATATCTTCCAGACATTTTCCAAGTGATTTAGATATATGGTTTTTTTTTATCGCAAATTAAGCTATTATAATTATTTCTGAATGTGATCACCATAGATCGTGTAAGAATAAGTATGTGTTCTTTAAGCCAGTATCTGTATATACCAAAAATTATAAAGCTGCTTTTAAAATATACTCTGTTCAGTCCAGATTTGGGGACACACAACTATAATCCCATCACTAAAGAGGCGGAGACAGGAGGATCACAGGCACTGCCAGCCTTAACAACTTAGTGAGATTCTGTTTTAAAATAAAAAATAAAAATGGAAGGGGGGTATGTCTTGGAGGTAGAATGTGCCTGGTTTCCAAACCCAGGGTCAAAACAAAATAAAATAATAAAACAAAATAAATGAAATAATGAAATAAATAAAATAAATGCTCTTTTTAAAATCCAAATCTAACAATTTTACTTAATATGAATTGGGGAATTGATATTATACATTTAAATACATCTAACAAGTAATTTATGAGACAAAGAGTATTATTTAAAATTATTAAGTGTAATATTTTAGAAATGCAGATCTAGCCACATTCTAAGCCATCGAAACAAAATAGCAAAAAGCACAAAGGAGGCAGGATAATATTGTGATTGAAAGCATGTCTTATACCAAACATCTTGGATTTATCTATTGGCTCTATCAGTAACTAGTTTTGTGACCTTGACTATGATTTAGCTTCACTCTCCCCTGTAAAATTCTTCTACCATATGAAGATAACATTAACATTTACATCATAATATTTTAATAAGAATTAGTTGACTCGGCTATAAAATATTTAGAGAAATTCTTGACATATAAGTTCTATGTGTTTATCCTCAGTATTTCTTTTATTAGTATTATTAATTGTGGTAAACGTATTGCTTTAAGAGGAGAAAACCAGTTAATCACTCATATGTTCTTACTGTTCAATGTTATGATTTCACTAAAGATCTAAGTAGAGAAATTATATTTGTAAGCAGTGATTCAAATTGTCCCAAGACAATTTTTAGTACATAAATTTGTACATAATGCTATTTTATTCATAATAAATGGTACATATAAAATAAATTGCTTGGCCTAAATTTAGCCTCAAAACAACAATAATAACAAAACAATAGTCACTCTTAATATTTTAGTGTTTATTCCATGTATTGTGCCACACATTTTGACAGCTTTATGAATGCTGTGAGTAGTGATGGTTGTGCTCTCTTGAAAAGTGAACATAATCAAATATTCTAAATGTAGTCAGTTAAATTATTTCATCATCATATAACCCATTAAAAGATTGCTCATAAAATCAATCTTACATTTGAACTAAAATATTTTGTGTTTTTTTCTCTCATCTTAATTTACTTGAAATTAAACACTGTGCTAAAATTACTCTGAGTAGCTGGGTTGACAATAGATAACAAGTGCCTTCCTTGTATTTCCAAACCTTATTGCATCCTTTGAGAAAGTGAAAAAGAGGTGGGATTTACAACCTTCATATCCATTCAGAGTGAAGAAAATGAATTTTTATTGGAAACTAAGAAGGCATTTTTATTGAAATTAAATGTATATTTATATCTGTACAATATTTAACATTCAACTTTTTTAATATTTGAAAAACTGGAATATTCTGATGTCTACTGTTTATAACCATATGCATAACCTATCATGTTGAAAAAGCTTGTTAAAATTATTGATTTTTATTAAAAATTAGTCATGATCCAAAGGAAATATCTTTAAAATGGAGAAAAAATGTTAATGAAATTACATATACAAACATATTTTTAGTTTATACTTTTGTGGTACAAGTTATTCTATTTAATAGGAATCTGATAACAGCAGTTCTTTTCTTGCTTAACCTGAATAGAAAAGCTAAAAATGTTTTAACTTTTGAAATTTCTAAATAAAGTTTATATGTATTAGTTGAAAAACTTTAATTGGGGAAGGGCTAAATGAATGATGTGTGTGTGTATGCCTCTACCATCTTGTACTCCATTGATGTGTAACTACATTGCACCAATAAATATTTTTAAAAATACACTGTACTGTAGCCAGGCATGGTGCACATACTTGTAATTCTAGTGCATTGGAGGATGAGACAGGAGGATCGCAATTTTGCAACCAACCTCAGCTACTTAACAGGGCCTCCTGCAACTTAGTGAGATCTTGTTTCAAAATAAAGAATCAAAAATAGAAGTAGAATGCCCGAGTTCCATCCCCACTACTGAAAAAATACATTGTACTGTGACATAAAATAATGAACATTTTATATCCAATTTTAGATTTTTTTGTTTTAACTCTTATTGGTCTCCTCTTTTTTCCTTTATGAAGCTTGTGACTGTTCCCATTTGGGTAACAATTGTGACCCAAAGACTGGCGAGTGCATTTGTCCTCCTAACACCATTGGAGAAAAATGTTCTCAATGTGCACCAAATACCTGGGGCCACAGTATTATCACTGGCTGTCAGGTAAGTGAATGGCTTTTATCTTATAATAATTTTGTTCCTTCCTTCCTTCCTTTTTTCTTTCTTCCTTCTTTCTTGCTCTGTGGACACTTCTAAATCCAGTATGGCATTGTAAAATAATATCTATCAGAAAGTGGATGGTAGATCTTGATTAGGATCTTCCATTTTACTTGCTTGAAAGATGATGGAGTATACATTTATGTAGCTGCATTCGTGATACCTACAAAGATAGCAGAAGAAAAGGACAAAACTGTGATAAAACCAAGAAACTCCTAAAACATTCTATCTAGAAATAGTGAAATGTATGAAGTAAGTACAAAGAGATGAAAAGTTAATTAAAATAATTTTCAAAAAATCTATAAGAATTTCCCTTAAAATATTTAGGTTTATCTCTCACTACATTAATTTTCCCAACACCATTTGTTAAAAATATCTTTTCTCCCATTTAGTTACTTTTTTCACTTGACCATACATATTCTCATGCATCTCTGGACTCTTTTCTATTTCAACAGATCTGTATGTCTACCCTTATGTAATATTACTGCTAAATTGTGTCTGTTAAATTTAAAAGCAATAAATATGGACATATTTATGTTAGTGAGAGTTGCTTCAATCAATCACTTTGAGAAATCCCTTTGAGAAATATGAAATGTAATAAACATGATGACCAAGTGTTGCCTCTTTGGCCCCATGGTGGAGCCCTGTAAAGATGTAGCTGTTCTTTCCACTGAGTTACACAAACAATAGTAGACCCTTTACCTGTGTGATTAAAGCATCTGAACACAGGCATAGAATCCACTGACCTAGAGGAGAACAAGTGTTGATGATTGTTTCAGGAAGTTGAGGTACCTGGCTCCAAATTAGACATATAAGTAGAGAAAATAAAAATTAGAACATTCATTTTTCTATTACTATGGCATTATTAAGTTTGAAGTTTCTTAGCCCTACATTTTGGGAGATGATACAAAAATTTCTTAAGAATTGCAAGATTTTATGGCTATAAATAATGCTGTAAATTTTTATGAGTGGAATTTTGCGTTTTCAACTTCATATCCAAGCATCTACCCTATTATTTGAACTCATAAATAAGGTATAAGAAAACTTCTATTCACAAAATTCTATAATGTAGCAAATTTTAAAGGATACTGAATGATCTGAACCCAAGTCATAACAGAATCAAATTTAAATCTCTCCAAAAGCATAGTTATTTTCTGGTACTATCACTGGTTATTGAAGTTGATTGACATTTTGAATAATTTTGTATCATTGGTAAAAATACAAATTTCTGAATAGGTATATATCTCAGGATTATAAATAATTACAAAAGATTCATATAGCTCCCACAGATAATCTATTTAAAAGCATATATTCTACAAATTTAAAAACTTGTAAGAGTATAATTTTAATAAACAGTGATTAAAGAGTTGCATCCTTTTTCTTTCTGTCATGAAAAGTTTCTCTATACTGAGGCATGAATGCATACATATTATTTAACCTGTTACTGAAGTAAACTACAAATCAGGCCATTTTTTCACTAATGGGAATAGTGAATTAACCCTCTACTGTTAAATAAGTGATATCTAATTATGATTTAGGTTAATGTTGGCTATCGCACTATCTAAACATATGGTTAATTGTTTCCTTTATTTGTCACTATAACTCTCTGAATAAACATCTTGGTTTAGACAGGTCCCAGTTTCTACTTTGTCAACTATTCCCCAAGAATAGTACTATGGTTTTAAACATTATATTGGGTAACAGACTTTTCATACTTTTTGTAATTTAAAGATAAAAAATGTCTCACAGGACTGTTAAAAACGCATTGTATGATTATGGTTTTATATATCATATCATAATATATGTTTCTGATTATGGTCCATTTCATTTAAATGAATGTCAATGAAATTGGCAAAAAATTATTTGAGTGAATTAGTAGATCATTCTAATTTTAAAATTTCATTCTATATCTGATATTTTATCAGGATAAGTTACCTGTGAGATAGGCCAATAAACTATTTCATGCTTTAGAAGCTTTGTTCATGTTTGTAATATAATAAGTAACCCCATTATAGATCTTCAGATTTAAAATAACTTCTAATATCAATTTCTCCTGTAGGCTTTTACTCAGTATCAATGAAGAGATAAAAATATTAACTGTAAAGACACCAGAAATAAGGCCTCACTGCTTTAATATCAGAGCCTGAGAAAAATTTCCACCAAATATTTGGATAGAAATAGACAATATAAGAGAAACATGATTGTACATCACATTCTAAGAAGAGTAGTCTCCTAAGTAAACTACTATTAGCAGGAACAGAAGCAAAGATGTTCCCGGTAGCAGTAGATATAATTAAACTAAGCAAAGGAGTGGAAATCAAACTTGGCTCTGCATGTAAGTCTGCCATAGAGCTGCAGATCTGCAAAAAATAAGACAGCACCAACAACATTGAAGTATAAAGTAAAAATGCTGTATGGTGGCCAACTCAGACACAGAGATAGTACCCACTGGGGTACTGAGTCAGGCCCCATTCAAGAGACAGAAACCACACACAGTGTGTGTGTGTGTGTGTGTGTGTGTGTGTGTGTGTGTGTGTGTGTGTGTGTTTTAGGAAAAATAGAATATAAAGAACTGTTAACCGGAAAAAAGTAATTACTTATTAGGAAAAGGATAAGAGAGCTATAAGGGATTCTGAAATAGTAATCATAGAAGAGCAGTTACCACCTTTCAGCTCAGAGAGGGTAGACATTGTAGGAACTGAGGGCTAGGAGAGGGAATACTCCCCTGCAAACCCAGAAAGGCTAGTGTGCATGGGTATTTGAGAAGGGTTTGGGTACCACAGGTGCACATAGTCTTCTGGTTTTTAAATAAAAACAAAGGTTCTAGAGTTTATAGATAAATGCTAGTTTCAAGGAGCTTCCTACCATTTTTGGAGAATATAGATATACAGGAGCTATAGATAAGCAGCAACATGGTCAGAGCTGTGAGACACAGATCAAAGTCTAGGGGAAGGAGTGGACTAAAGACACAGCGGAGATTCCTTCTGGGCCTTGGGAAGTGGCTTGGACCCACTACTATTGTCTTTTTGGTCCTTCTAAGGCCCTTTATTGACTATATCTAATCTTCTGCCATCTAGTCATGAGAGAGATCTACAAGGTCTCACTAGTAAAGCAGGGTGGACATGGAGCGCAGATGTGTATATTGATAAGTGATACAACTGGCATTTTCAGATGATTTATTCTAAAATTCTGAATGACATTTTTGGAATCCATTTAGCATTTTCCATTTAGCATAAATCCATTTAGCATTTTCATTATTTTTAAGAAGATATGAACTCTGTAAGTTAAGAGCAAAGCAGAAACCCTTAAAAGAAGAATATAAAACAAAAAGACAACCAAATAAGTGAGATAAAATATTTTAAAGAAACTATTTGAACAATGCTAAAATTGAAATAATGTAACTAGAATATAAATTGGTGTTATACCATAATTTTAGTCTATAAAATAGGCAATGTGAAATAGATAACAAATTAGACACATAAATATAGCATATATTATATATAATATACACAAAAATATAAATACATATGCACAAAATTTGCATAACATAAATGAAGAGCAACTTGTGTATACCTCTAAGGTGAGAAGAAAGGTTATCTTCAAAAGCCCTCAAACCATGTTGCCTGCAAAACATCAAAAACCCACATAGCAGATGCCACTTCTCTAAACTCCCCTGGCTTCTCCATGTCTGGGTTGCTTCTCCTTGTTTTCTTTCATTGCATTTTTCACTTCTCCCTCTGTACAGTGCTGATTCCACAGTGCTGCACCTGTCATATCATTGGTTTTCTTCTGCTGGTCGGAAGGTATGACTCTGTAGAACTTACATGCTACAGTAGTGAGATAGTGAGTTGGAATGTGCTTTTCTAAAGTTTAATCTTTGAAACAAAACCTTTCAAGGCAACTCAGGCCTAACTCCTCCCAATCATGAGAGAAAAAAAAACAAAGAAAATATATTTTTCATTATTTGCATAGCACTGTGATTTCTAGATAAACATATATTTTCCTAGATGCAAAAGGCAATTTCAGTGTTTATGTTCACGAATGTTTCCCAAGAAACTAAACTAAAATAGTACAAAGCATATAATAGATACATGATTAATATGTACTTAAAGTAAGCATACAGCCATTAGGATTAAAATTTTAAGACATTTCCTGTGAAGTTGTGTTAATAGTTGCTGTTTTTCTCTCTGCCATAGGCTTGTAACTGCAGCACAGTTGGATCCTTGGATTTCCAGTGCAATATAAATACAGGCCAATGCAGCTGTCATCCAAAATTTTCCGGTGCAAAATGTACAGAGTGTAGTCGAGGTTATTGGAACTATCCTCACTGCCATCTCTGTAACTGCTTCCTGCCAGGGACAGACGCCTCCACCTGTGATCCTGAGACTAAGAAATGCTTCTGTAATGATCATACTGGGCAGTGCACTTGTAAGGTACAAGCTACTGAAATGCAGCAAGGAAAAAAACTCAAGTCTGACTCCATAACTCAGTTTTAACTTGATTCAGTATTCCTTTTCCCCCACTTCATTAAACACACACACACACACACACACACACACACACACACACACACACACACATACACACACACATCATTGCTATAATCAAAGTTTTCATTGATAAAGATGTTTGTTGGAAAACAGAATAAGCTCTGCTTTTCAAAAACTTATTTCCAACCCAAATCCAATTATTTTTCTGGTTGGTAGAGATGGTGTCTTTTCAACAGCAAGTGAAATTAGTTTTCTTTTTAAGGCTTATAAAAAAAAAAACATTCCTCCTAACATTAATCTGTAATCTGTACATTAGAAAATACTTTTACTGATGTGGAGGTTTAGTAAAATTTTATTACATATAAACACTGACATTACAGTAACTACTTACAGATTTCAGTTCTCATTAATACTGTTAAATGATGGAGAAAAAAACAGCCAATTAAAAAGGATAAATGGTTTTTTTCCCTTATATCTTTCTGAAAAATTGATCCCAAGATAAATGCAGTTAAGAGTGTATCCCAGGTATCTTTTCAGTATAAAATCTATGCACAGAACAGAGGAAACAAAGATGAAATCTGGAAAGCAATTGTTAATATAGTCTTGAGGATTTAGAAAATGATAGTTTCTACCAACAAAGAACCCAGTCAAAGCAGATATAATGTTCATTATTATATATTACAATTATATGTATGCATTATATTTAATATGTATTGAATGTATTCATGTACATTATTACAATAACTATGTTTATGTACCTTTTTAACACCTTATTTATATTTTTACAACCAGGCATAGCACCCCTATCTAGAAACCAATGTTTTTATTTTGCTTTTGAAATTCTCAAACATGTTTATATGGCTCACAGATTCATTATATTATAGATAATACCCTTAGTAACAGATACATTCATAAGTAAAGCATTAAAAAAAAAAAACGTGAAATCCTAACAATGAAGTTAACTATGTATGCCATTTGAGGTATGAGTCTAAAACTTGTTGTGTCTTTGTTATCTTTTGCTTAATTGCAAAGAAATATGTTTCCAGTATTCAGTGTTAAGTTGATTTCTCCCATAACTTTGCCTTTATGAGCTCTAAGAGACTCTCTTCTTGCTTCAGGTAAATGTGGAAGGTGTCCACTGTGACAGGTGCCGGCCCGGCAAATTTGGACTTGATGCCAAGAACCCACTTGGCTGCAGCAGCTGCTATTGCTTTGGAGCTACGAGTCAGTGCTCTGAAGCAAAGGGACTGGTCCGCACGTGGGTGAGTAAGGAGCTGCTGAGCCGTGTAATAGTGTAATGTTAGTTCCTGCTGGCATCTTTTAGTTGGGCACCAAGGGGTAGTAGGAGATGGTAAAACATTTAAGTAACCTTTTCTCCTGTGTACATTCAGAAATAGCAAAGGGGCTGTGTGCCATTCGGCAGATGGAGTAAATGACTTTTTAAAATTTCTTCCTTAAAGACAGTTTACTTGTTGCTGATAGGAAATAGATGCCAACTGAGAAAAGGAAACATTGTTGGAAAGGCATTATGCTTTGGCATGGGAAGAAGCGGTGTTCCGAGGAACAAGGGCACCGGAGCATAAATGCTGATGCGTGTACTATGCAGCCATGAGAACAGAAGACGTGGTGCATTTATTCCATCCCACTCCTAGCAAGTTACTCACTTTTACCTTAATTTTAACTCTTTCAATTTTTTAATTTTTAATTTTTTAATTTTTATGTGGATGATATTGAAAATGGCATACATTCAGACTGTACTTGGTGCCCTCTCCCATCCCCATTTCCCCTTCCCCACCTCCCAACAATGAGTGTCCAGGTTGACCATGCTACATTCATACTTTTACACATATTTAAATGTAGTGACTCCATTAATTAACCTTAGCCTTCTTCATCTTCTACTCTTCCATTTTAGCTTTGCTGAGGTTTCCCCTCCATTATTTGGAGTCCCTCTGGTATTCCTAATACTCCTTACTTTGGGCATATTAGAGAAAACATATGTCCTTTCGCTTTCTGTGCTTGACTGATCTCAATATTCTCCAGGTCTTTCCATCTTCTTGTGAATGACATGATTTTGTTCTTCTTTATTGCTGAGTAGAATTCCATTGTGTGTATTTCCCATAATTTTGCAATCTCTTTATCTGTTGATGGAGATCTTGGTTGGTTCCAAATTTTGGCTATTACAAATTGTGCTGCTATGAATTTGGGTATGCATATATTACTGTAGTTCTCTGATTTCCACCCCTTTGGAAAGATACCCAGGAGTCATATAGCTGGATCATATGGTGGATCCATTTCCAGTTTTCTAAGGAATCTCCACACTGATCTCCATAGGGGCTGAACTAGTTTGCACTCCCACCACCAATGTAAAAGAGTTCCTCTTTCCTCACATCCTTGCCAGCATTTGTGCATATTCTATCTGACCCCAATCAGAGTGGCAAGCATAAAAAAAATCTTCCAACTTTTTAAATTCTGCTTTTATCAGTACAAATGATTTCAACTTTCAGATATTGTAGATTTCACCATGCAAATTAATATTTTTGGTGTCTATTTTATTATGAGAATCCTCCATCATAATGGAAAAGGCCCTGCAGATAGATGTGCCGTATATACCACAGTTTTAAAGGGATACCCTCAAGCTTTGAGCTCAGCTTCCTATTGGGTTTTGATCCCATGCAGGTAGCTCTGGAGGCTGAGCAGACCATCCTGCCTCTGGTGGATGAGGCCCTGCAGCACACAACTACCAAAGGCATTGCTTTCCAACACCCAGAGATTGTTGCAGATATGGATATGGTGAAACAAGATCTCCATCTGGAACCTTTTTATTGGAAACTCCCAGAACAATTTGAAGGAAAGAAGGTAAGAAGATCTTTGAAGTCACATAGGAACCAAGTAGAATGAGCTTTTGGAATCACACCATTTGGAGAATTACCTACATCATCACTCTTCATTTTTATTTTGTTAGTTGATGGCCTATGGGGGCAAACTCAAGTATGCAATCTATTTTGAAGCTCGAGATGAGATAGGCTTCTCTACATATAAACCTCAAGTTATCATCCGAGGTGGGACTCCTACCCATGCTAGGATTATTGTCAGACATATGGCTGCACCTCTCAATGGACAGTTGACAAGACATGAAATTGAGATGACAGAGGTAAAGTTATTAGTCAATTGGTACAAGGACTTCAGTGGGTTTGCATTTAGTTTGGTCAATGTGGTTTCTTTTCCTTTTTTTGTTTTTAACAGAGAGAATGGAAGTACTTTGGTGATGATCCTCGAATCAGTAGAACTGTGACCCGTGAAGACTTCTTGGATATATTATACGATATTCATTATGTTCTTATCAAGGCTACTTATGGAAATGACATTCGACAAAGCAGGTAAACTAAGATAAAAATATTCATATTAAGATTTTATTCTAGAGTCTGTAGGGAAGAATTACACGATACGATTTAGAAGTGGTGGGTTTGAGAGTATAATGACAGAAGACAAGCCAAGGGTGGCTTCTAAGTCACCTAGAAGTTACTGTCATTCAGAAAGTAAAAAGAAAAGAAAAAAAAATCCCCTGGATTTAATCCTCAGTGCCCCCACCAAAAAAGTTTAAATATTCTCCCAAAATAATAAAGATAATCCACATCATTTTTTATTGATACATTGTTGTCATACATCTTAATGGGGGTACAGGATGGTAGAGGCTTACATGCACACATTTCCATTTAGCCGTTCCTGAATTCCTACCACATTCCCTCCCCCTCTCTTTTTCTCATGTTTGACTTGGTGACTGATGTGTTTGTGAATGTACATCATGTGCATTAGGGAATTTCTCTATTTCCTCTCCCATCACCCTCAGGTCACCTTATTTGCTCATCTATGGTTTCTGCTTCTTTATCTAGCATTCTAAATATTTTAAAAGTCTCAGAAGCAAAGAGTTTACGTTGTACAAGTGTTTTGGAATTCCAACTCTGAACACTTTTGTCAATGCTAGCACTTTCATCTTTCTTTGCTTTCATCCTTTCTTGACTTCTTTCTTGTCTGAAGGAAATAACTTTTGGCCATTCCATATTCATTTCAGTAGAAGCCATATATCTAATGCAAACCAAACCATTGCTCCCCTGTCCATCCCACTCGTTCACCTTCCCACCTTCCTGGAGCCCCTTTTAATCCCTGTAGAAAAATTGTGTATTGCAGAATCTCTTGTTGCCCCCATTAAGCTTCCCTTGCTCTCTAAACACTGGCTGGTCTGTTGTGTGCATGCATGCACAAGAGAGAGGAGACAAGATGATTCTGAGTAGCTTCTATGTCTATGGAATTCCATGGTGGCGCCAGCTGAGGGAGGGCTTCTCAGCCAACACCAAGTTAGACTCTTCCCACCAAGAGTCTGGCAGGAACAGAAGGCTAGAGTTTTTCTTATCGTAGGGGAGTGGTTTATTTACAGCTCATTACCACTATTTGTACTCTAAGAAGGAAAATGACACTTGGATTTTACCTGAGCATACATTTCCTAAAGGCTGGCTGATCTTCAGATTGCAATGCTAGTGAAACCAGAATGTGTATTCCTAACCCAATAAAACTTGGTTATGCTTGTTATAAAGTTTATGGTTCAACTCCTTGGACTATTGTAGGTGCTTTTATTGAAGCCAAACTATTCATTGTCTCATTTAAAAGTTTATTTGCAGAACATTTTCATGTTACCAGTTAGTCAGTCATGAAATAGTCTGAGTTTATGGGCTGCATATATTTTTAATGTATTATCTCAAATTAATGAAAGGGGCATCCATTGTTTCACTGTGATTTTTTTTCAATTAGACGAATTTTCCCACCAATAAGAAGGCTAAGTTAAGTCACTTGAAGGATTTACTTAACAAAGCTAATAAAATATTAATTCAAATTGTTCTCTATCCTCAGAAAGAGATCAATATTAGAGCATACTTTATTGTTGCTTTCTACATGGCTTTCTGAAGTTCTTGAAAGGGCATTCAGAGGCTTGAGAGGAAGAAATTGGGATAGTAGCAAATTAAAAGCAATTTCACTAGTGACTATGGCATATATTCTAAAAGAGAATGACCTTGGTCTGCCTGTTTGAAAGAATATAAATGTCTCATTAATTGGCCACATCTACCTGAAGCCACTCACATTTTAAAAAGTGGGGGGAAAGTCTTTCCAATAAGTTCTCAACAGGAAATAAGTTATCCAATTTTCTCAACTCCTTAGGATTTATGTGGATATTTTGCTAATGTGTAATCTCAATCTTTGGGGAAGCAAAAATGCAGTAGTAAAATGTGACACATGAGCCCCTGGAATTTAGGCAGCTTCAAAACAATTTATCTATTAGCTTGATATAATCTTTCCACAGTGTCTACATATACACATTGCTATCTTGATAAATGTATACAATTCCTTGTCAATTAAAAACAATAGACTACACTTTGAGGTCAATAAAAACCAGAGGAGATTCTTCCTATAGGGCTGACTGTTAGCTAAGTTATCTTAAGTGGCTGATATGTTCATCTAAGTATGTGCTTGCTCTTCCAAGGATTTCTGAAATCTCTATGGAGGTAGCTGAACCAGGACGCCTAACAGCAGAGACTCCTCCAGCTCATTTGATAGAAAAATGTGATTGTCCCCCAGGATATTCTGGCTTGTCCTGTGAGGTAAGTTGGCTGATACTAACATGCTGAACCTCATATCACTTCACCTTACTTCAGAGTAAAGAAAAATGCTCCCAGAACAATGTTTTCAGCAGTCAGTTTTACTTTTATACACATTCTTAATCTCTTTTATTTGACCTTTGATTCACGTGGTGAGACTCAGAAGCAAGAAGATGCCATTATTGTTACCTAGTAATATGAATCTCAACTGAAATGTTTGATTAAAAAAAGTTAAAAGATTTTTATAAATATAGAATAGAGCCAGGCATGGTGGTGTGTGCCGGTAGAGAGGCTCAGACAGGAGAATTGCAGCAACTTGTTGAGACCCTGTTTCTAAATTTAAAATATGAAATAGGGCCAGACAGGGGTGTAGCTCAGTAGTAGAATGCCCCTGGATGTAATCTTCTGTCCTAATATGTATATGGAACATTTGGGAGATAATGTTTGGCAAAGGCCCATGTATTTTAACTGATCTATTTTTTTTGGCATCATTTCTGAACAGTTTTAGGAATTTAAACTGCAGTGATTATAAGATACAATTATGTCAGATTTTGAAAGTGTTCTTATATAGAACATCACAAAACTTATGCGCCAAATTGCAGGCTGTTCCCTTCAACATTGGGCTTCTCCAAAAGAGGACAGTGCTACTCTTATTCAGGCATTACATTTTCAAAACATTTTTGTTTGTTCACTTGTTTTTAATTTCTGGGATTTTTTTTTAACTATCTCTAGAACTAGCAAATTTTCTAGATTCTCTTCTTCAGGAATTCAATTCAGTTTCTGTGAATATTAATTAATGGGAGCTATACAATTTAGAGAAATTAGAATGGATGGGAAACTGGCCTGGGTTTGAATCTCAGCTTCACCATATACAACAGCTGAGACCATACTCAAGTTACAAAACTTCTTGAAACTGGAGATGTTTGATACCCAAATCCCCAAATAGCTGCCACCATACTTGTCCTGCAGACACCCACCCTAATACCTGTCATAGAAGAAGCCTCTGGACTCTTCTCAGCAGTGTGGAATTTTTCTCATTTGTCACACTGGCTGGTGTCCATGGCATAGCAATCAAATATTATTACTATCTCCTCCAGCTACAGCCTGAGAATCTTAAAAACTAAACAGCTATGTACCACAAGCTCTTTTCACAGTGCCTGGCATGCAGTCAGTGTTAGTAGCTGAGGTTAGTATATTATTAATGTAATCACACAACTGAGCATTGATTTCTCTATAAACAATTTATACACTTTATTTTGTAAATAGGACTTGGGAAGTTTTGTTAAGTATGGTGCATGAGGCAGGTGATGAAGACAGATCAAAACTGAAGTACAACTTCAAAATATCAAATATTCCTGAGAGATAGTATTAAATAATGTAAAGAAAAGGCATTTGGTTTCAGTGAATCCTGCCTGGTTCCACTGCTTGGACAGGGCATTTGCTTTTACTTGTTGCTGAACCTCAGGGATTGGATCTGTGGAATCATCATAAGGATTAGTTTAAGTGAAAACATAGGGGGGAAATCCCCATGGTAAACTGTAGAGCCATTCAGCTTAGGTATGATCATATGACCTTCACACAGAGCAGACATCAATTTCACACGACAATTCAAATGTTTTGTGAAGCATCCTTGAAATACTTTTTATAGCTTTTTTAGTTACTGTACTGGGAACAATATTTTTTCGAATGTGTCCATTTTGATCTACTAAATAAACAAATAATCATCTTATTATTAAATTATAACTCTCATATACATCTATTTATACATTTGTACATACCAGTAATTATATATACTGTATTTATATACTCAATCCATCCAAATATACCCAAAAGTACCCATATAGAAGTAAAAAAAATGAGACGTGTGCTGACATACATTATACTAACTTTTCTTTAGGCATGAAAGATTAAAAGATAGAGGGAAGGAAGAACTTGAGATTTTTCTGGACAAAAGATGAACATGGCTATGCTGCTGACTGTGTGAACTTGGTCAATTCTCTTAACTGCTATAGGCCTTAATTATTATATAGTTATAACATCTAAAAGTGACAGGTTGGATGTTGAAGTTCTAAAATTATCTGAGTCTGTAGCATTATTTTACTATAGAAGATATTCAGTAAGTAGTCAAGGTTACCCTTTAGATATCTTTTTAAATTTTTTATTAGTGTATTGTATTCATATATCTTAATCGGATACAAGATGGTAGAGGCATACATGCACATATCACCCAATTACCTCTTACCCAATTCCCACCCCATCCCTCCTTCTCACGTTTGACTTAGTGATTGACATTGATATGTTTGTTAAAGTACACGATGAATTAGAGAATTTCCCTCATCACCCCTCCCATCCCCTCAATCAGGTCGCCTTACTTGTTCATCTGTAATATCTCCTTCTTCGTCTTGATTTCCTCCTAGGACCCATTTTTCCCTAGCTTCTGCATATTAGAGAGAGCATCTGATTTCTTATTTTTTGTGACTTACTAATCTCACTTAGCATAATGTTCTCCAGTTCCACTCATTTCCCTGTAGAATGCCCCTGACTTCAGTCTCAGTACCACAAAAAACAACGTTGTTCTAGAAATGTATAATTATAAATTGAATTTTAGATATCGTGAAGAGAAAGTTATTATAGTTCTATTTCTTTAGCAGTTACTTAAAATAATTCTGTTCATGTATCAATAAAACCATTGGTAGAGAAATTGATTATTCTATTGCAATCTACTTTTTCTTGCAGACTTTAAATGTTAAAACTCTTCTTGTTGTGATCAACATGATTTTCAGATATTATATTCCAAAACATACTTTCCCATTAATTTTAATAGTTTTCCATCATGTAAAACTATAAATTAGTATAAATAAAGCAAAGGATAAATGCAGGTAATCATGATCAACTTGTAATGTGCATGGTTATCTGCATTGGAGGTTTTGCCTATGTCCTGTGAATTTCACTTAAGCTCCTATTTACAGACAATAATTACAGTAATATCTTAGTGGAGAGATTATGGAGATAAAGGCTTATCCTGTATAATAAGGGACCTGAGGTGCTCGCCACAGCCCATTGCCTCTAACCCATTATACATCTTATTTATAACTCATCTTGATTCTAAAGTGTAATTACCCAAGCATCAAATCTAATCATCAAAGCAAGAGCTAAGGACAGTTTTGAAATAATAAGTCCCATTCCACTGACATATGCATTTAGTCCTAAGTATGCAAAGCTATTCCTTTACAGTTTTTTTCACCAAATGTATTATATTTTGAAGATAATTATACTTGCAGGCAACTCATTTCAAGTTTTTTTCTTACCCAAAATGTGGTTCCACATAGACAAAATTAAATATGGGTGACCACTAAAACAGTGCCAGTTTTAAATAAACTTACCCTCTCTGATTATCTACAGTGTTGAAACACAATAACCCTGTTCATTAAAAATGTTCTATCCCAGTACTTGGGAGGTAGAGACAGGAGAATTGTAGGTTCATGGCCAAACTCAGCAACCTCGTGAGGCCCTCTGAAATTTATTTAGACCCTGTTTCAAACTAAAACATAAAAATACAGCTGGGGTATAACTTGAAGATAGAATGCCCCCGAGTTCAATCTCAGTACTACAAAAAAGAGTTGCTCTAGAAATGCATAATTATTAAAATTTATGATTTGAAGTAGACACCAGATTACCTTTAAAAGTAAAAAAAGAACATTCTTTCATCATTAGATTTGTTTTTGTTGGTGACAGCTACTTTATAACACTTAACCTGCTTTTGAGGTTATACTAAGTTTAAGTTGTTACCTAAACTGTACTAAAGTAAGTTCAGGTTGTTTGCAGATAACATTCATATTTATGGATTTCTTTCCTAAAAATGAATGAATTCGATATGGGATTTGTAATTCTCTGCAATAATATCATGAACATAGAGCCAGGCATGGTGATGCACGCTTGTAATCCAGCATTTGGAAGGAGAAGACTGGAGGATTGCAGTTCGCGGACAGCCTCTGCTACTTAGACCCTATTTCAAAAAATAAAAAGACTAAAAAATGGACCGGGGGTATAGCTCAGAAGTAGAATGCCCCTGGGTCTCATCCCCAGTACCGCAAAAAAAAAAAAGAAAAAGAAAAAAGAAAAAACTAAAAAGGAATCGACATAAAAAAAATTTCCAGTGATCTCTACATCATGTTTGGATAATGTCAACCTCTGCTTTCCCTCCCCACACACATACACTTCTCATTTTTTTTTTTTTTTTTGGTGGTACTGGGGTTCCTGGAAGCCCTTCTACCTCTGGGCTACACTCCCAGACCTATTTTCTAATACTTTTTAATGTAGAAACAGGGTCTCTTAAGCCAGCAAGGCTGGCTTCGAACCTGTGTGATCCTCTTGTCTCCACCTCCCAAGTGCGGGGATTACAAGTGTGCGCCACCACGCCCGGCCACTTCTCATTTTTAATAGGGTTTGAACTCATGGTTAAATATCTGGTGTCTGTTTTGTCACCACACAGAACCTGATACTTATGGAGAAATAATTTTTTTTTAATTTCCAATTTATACCTATTACCAAGTCATAAAACCCAAAATGCAGAATGTGGAAATAGGCTATTGTCCCCTTACATATACATACTTCTTAGGGTCTCCTTTAACACTTTCACTGCACATGGGAGACCCAGAATCACTGCTTCAAGTCATGTATGGTTATGTTATTTAACAACAGGGACATGTGCTAAGAACAATAGTATTGGGCAATTTTATCATTACATGGGGATCATAGAGTATATTCACATAATCTAAGCCAGCTATGTCATCAGCAAGCAAAATAGTCTAATGGTTACCACTATTGTATATATTGTCTATAGTTGACTAAAATATGATCAAATGGCACATGCCTATACACACAAATATTGAGGAACAAAATATGTCATAGTAAATGTCATAGCTTTTCATTTTCCTTCTGATACAATTTAACACAATCATGGTTGCCTTTATTTTTAGTTTATCCTCAGCAACTGTATCTAAAATTTATTTGTGATAGAAACATCTGTATTGATTTATGTCATTTAGTCCTTGCAACACCTCTATACAAAAAATATAACTTATTTATTGAGTGCTTACTGGATCCTGAGCAATTTCAAGCACATTTTCTCATACACTTCACAATCATGTTTGAGTATGATTTATGAACTCCAAGTTATAGATGAGAAAATGGAGGCCCAGACAGAGAGCTTGCCTGTGGTCACTCAGAAAGACAGAAACAAAACTGCAATTTGAACTTAAATAAGTTTCCAAGATTTAAGTAGACTTACATTCAACTAGTATATTATACAGGATCCTTATTTCTGTTCCAGGTGAGGAAATTGAGGGCTGTAGTACTTGAAATCTGCACAAAAATCCCATGCAGTTAAGTGGAAGAACAAGAACTAAAATTTGCCTGATTGCAAAGCCCTTGCCATGATACAAGACAGAGTGTTTTCATGGACTGAAACACAAGTATCTATTTTTAATTATTGAATTCTGAGGAAATAGGGTGTTGCCAAACCCAAGTTAATTTCTCCCCACTTGAAAAGGACAATGACTATAGGATAAGTTGTTGGGGCAAGGACAAATATTTATTTGTACATCCAGCAAGCCAAATAAGATGGAGCCAACAAAGATCATCTTGCTTATGGATTGTGGGTGCAAGATTGACATAGGGACTTGAGGGAACGTATACCAAATAGCAAGTGCCAAGGTAGTCTACTCTTCTGCAGCACCAGCTGATATTTCTACTATTTTCTTCACAGGGTTCTGTAAATCTAAAAAAAAATACGTTACTGATTAGAAGGTCTTGTGACTCATGTCTTTTTAGTTTCTTTTCCCAGACATAACTAAGTTAATCAGTAAGATTAAGTTAAAGCGTCCTTCTCTGGAGAACAGGGAAGATAATGGAAGTTACCTTTCACCCAAGTACAGGGGAAGATAATGAAAGACAACTTTCTCAAAACAGCTTTAACTCATCGGGCAGCTTCAGTCAAAGGTGCCATCTACTGCAAAGCTAGTGGGAAATTAATAATTTATTGATCATTTGCTTGACCTCAAGAATCTGTGATTTTTAAAACCAGCTAAAAGCAAGTGAAGCTAGAGGGTTGATGTAAGTTTTCTCGGCATTATTTATTCTCTCCTAATTTTCTGAATTTTGGTACACATTTGATTCTAATATTTTTAATAGATATCTCATTATGAAAGTCAAGATGGGAGGAAAGCAGAACAAAAATTGAGCAATGTATAATTTCAGTATATGGAAAGAGAACTTGGGAAAAGTTTGAATTAGAGATAGAAAGGATGAAATAAATTCAGGAAAGGCTTATTTATTTGCTTTACTTAATTCTCTGTTGTGTTCTGGAAAGAATTTGGGGTGAAATTTTATGAAGTAGTTATTTTTTGTCTCAGTTCAAACATAATTATTCTCATGAATTTTGCCCCAGTTCACTCCAAGTGGAAACATCAGGTCTTGAATATACTTCAAGAATAAATACAAAAGGATTCAGGAAAGGAGGAGATTAAAATGGAATAAATAGGTCACATTGCTTTTATAAAGTGTTTTAAGTTTCCAATTCTTGCATTTTGGAATGGTTTCTTGTTATGTGCTAACTCTTAGAAATGTAATCCAGCAGGATACCATATTAATCTAAAATGTTAGAAAAAACTTTAGGAGTCATCTGAATTAATATGCCAGCTCATTTGTGGGATGAAAAGGTGAAGGTTTCAAAGATGATAACTTGTCACATTCTTCAGACAAAACTAACACTGAAAAACATACATCCCCAGTAACACAAAAAATAAAATAAAACCATAGTTTCCATATTTATTATATATAAGGAGTGTATATGTAATTTTAAAGCACCCATCTATATCAAGGGGAGGAACATGCAGTGAGTCTTACCTTTGTCATGCTTAGGAAGTCATTAGAAGAGTTTTTAAACAAACCCTGGGCATACTCTACCACTTAAATTAGAGTTAATGTATTTATACATCATAATGGGGTAAATACAATGCACTAATAAAAATATATTTTTAAAAAAAACACCCAGGCATCCAGAATCATCTACTAATAACTATTTATTGGGTGGCCACCCTGTTCCAGATGCTGCTATAGACAGTGGGGATATGGTGGGAAAGAAATACTGGTCTCTGCCCTGAATAAAAGTACACACCAGTCAGCGGAGACAAATAGTGAGTGTCTAGCATGATAGCACGTACAGATGCAAACAGTGAAGACAGCAACTTTTGTGATCCGATCAGTGGAAACTGAGTCACGTCAGAAGAGCTTCAATCAGGGAAGTCAGGGAAAGTAACTTTTTTCCTGCAATTTGCAGAGTGTAAAAGAAATAAAAGAAGCATACCACACAAAGAACATTCGGGGCCAGAGGAACAGCAAGTACAACGGCCTCAGGCAAAAATGAAATGGGCGATTTTGTAGAACAAAAAGACACTGATGTGGCCAGGCAATGGCAATGTGGGGGAAGCTGTAGACAGCATAGAGGACCAAGAGAGCGAGAAGGACTTAGAAGGCAAGGGTTGTGGATAAAGATATTATTTGAAGTCTAATGGAAACAACCCAAAGAGCTTGAAGCATGGCATTTCGCTATTTAATTTCATTTTAAAATATTAAAAAAATAAACTAGAGTTACTGTGGGTAGAACTCAGTGTGTTTAAAAACTTTCCAGATAGCTGGGTGTGGTGGCGCACGCTTGTGATCCCCGCACTTAGGAGACGGAGACAGGAGGATCGCATAGGTTCGAAGCGAGCCACGTGTGCTGGCTTAGGAGACCCTGTTTCCAAATTTAAAAATATAAAAAATAGGTCTGGGAGTGTAGCCTGGAGGTAGAAGGGCTTCCAGGAACCCCAGTACCACCAAAAATAAATAAATAAATAAATAAAATAAAATAAATAAAATAAAAAAACATTTGTTTGAGATATAAAGTGGAGCCAGGAATTTCCTCTTAATTTGTGTAAATTTTACACACATACACACATGCACACACACACACATGTAAATATACCAATAAAATAGAAACACTTTACAGATTTCAAGGATGAGATCCTTGTAAATAGAAGTTAATATTACTTAGTAGTCAGCACACTGACAATTTGGATCGATACACACTATGAACTACATTTAAATACACTTTGGGTTGTTTCTGTAGTTATACTTAAATGGATTTCTCAACTTTAATTTCTAGCTCTTATTTAATAACAATAGCAAAAATGAACCTTGATTTTAAGTAATATGAATAAACTATATTGAAATATATGATTGTGCCTGCCATAGGTAGGACAAATGAAATGCAAAATATTTTGAATTCTACTCAGTTTTTTTCTACTAGTTTGCTTTAAGCTGGTCCCTTATTAAATCTCATTAGAATTTTTTATTGGCTGATAATAACAGAGAGATTCTTAATTAAGTGTTTAATTGAGGTACACATTATCCAAATCAAAATAAACAGAGAGGGGGGTGTGTGCTGAGTACTGATCACGATCATTTCCTCTTTTTTTGAAGGAGCTTCTGTGTATTTCACTCTGGACTACTTAAGCCTGAACCAAAAGTATATGGGGGCATTAGGAAGTTCTTAATCCCATCTTTCTTCTGCTTGCTGTACATTTTTCTTCCTTTGATGGAAATAAGATTTTAATAAAAGATATTTTACTTATTCAAGGTAATACAATATACCCTTTATAATCTGGGAATCTAAAAAATTGCTTCCTACTTCGTAATCAGAAATGAAGCCGTGTCTGATGAATATGAGGGTGCTGAGCCCAGGACACAAGATCATCCTCTCTAGAGCTGGGACCTTCCTGAATGAAGATAAAAGTCTGGAATTTACATATGTCAGTTTAAGGCAGCAATTTTCCATTGGCTTGCAAGTTTTTATTGCAAAGTGAAAAAATTTTAGATCATGGAAAGATAAATTTTATTGGTGGCCTAATAGTTTTAAGATGTGTAGCTTTTTTATTTGAATTTCTTCGTTTTATATTCTTTAAATGATATCAATATAAAAATGCATCCATGACATTTTTTTTATTTAATGTTATTTTTGGATTTCACTGGACATTTGCTAGTTATCCATCAAGCACAGTGGAAGCAGATTTTAGGTTGTCAGGAACATTGAAATTTTCTTGTTAGTCCAGATGACAGTGTTAGTTAAAAATAAATCTCTTTCTCAAGGAAAAAAAAGACTATTAGAAGCTTTCTCAGGCAAAGAGCTGTAGATGCAAATGAAAATATTCCTTGGCTAACATATGTGGATCTTCCCTGCATCCATGGGCAAAAGAGAAACTCAACAATAATATATATTAGTTATCAAAATTGGTACTTGTGTTTGGAAGTAGTGTTGCCCTCACACACATGGGAAAAAGAAGTTCATATTAATAACCACTGTAGAATGTATGTGTTACTAAGGAAAAATTTCTAACTTGTCCGTCCAAATTGGCTTCCTTTTCTTGCAGACATGCTCCCCAGGATTTTATCGACTGCGTTCTGAGCCTGGTGGCCGCACTCCTGGACCAACCCTGGGCACTTGTGTTCCATGTCAGTGTAATGGACACAGCAGCCTGTGTGACCCCGAAACATCCATATGCCAGGTAGGCACCTGAGCCTTTCATGGCCAAGGTCAATGTGCACATTTGTCTATATATTTTCATATATATATCACATGAAGAGGCCAGCTTATCTGCAGGAAGCATATAATTGTGTGTGTGTAAAGTAAAACCTGCAGAAAAAAAGACATTTGCCATATTCTACAGTTTTAAAAGTAATGAAAAAGTAATAATTGGAAAAGTCACTGTTTGTGTCGAGAAATAGAAGATGCATCTTAGAGGATTATTCTACCTGGAAAAGTCAGGTCTCACATGTCTTTTGCCCTTTGTATTTCAGTCATCGTAAGAATTTCACCCTATCACTACATGTCCCTAAACTCTAATCTCCATTAACTCCCCCACCCTTTGACATACACACCTTTCCTCATCTTCTTTTGAAACCCTTCTATTGAGCCTTGTGAAGTGCAGGATTAGACATCACAACCCGCCCCCATAATCCCCTCTCACCCTAAGAGTTTGTCTTCTCTAATTGAAACCTGCTCTCCCTTGCAGTTTGCTCTCCCTGCAGCCCTCCTAAATAGTAGCCACTGTTTTCCTCCAATCTCTGCATTTCACTAAGCCAGTAGGCAGAGCAAGTGTCCATGCCCCTCACTATCAACCTCAAGGCACGGTCCTCTGCTCTTCAAGAGCACCATCACCATACTTGAATGGAACAAACTTATCTTATTAATATTAAAATGTTTTAGGATCATCTACTCTATTTTACTTACCTTTTAATTTTTTGTTTTACATATTCTACTGACATTCATTTTAGAGTAAGTTATAGTATGTAGAAAAACAAGGCCCCTCATACTTTTTTCTAATTTTTCTTAAAAAGATACTCATATTCTTTCAAATGACATTTTTATTCACTATTTCAATCCCTTCCTATAAAATGTTACCATAATTTTGCCGGGCGTGGTGGCACGTGCTTGTAATCCCCGCGCTTGGGAGGCAGAGACAGGAGGATCACGCAGGTTCGAAGCCAGCCGCGCGCGCTGGCTTAGGAGACCCTGTTTCCAAATAAAAATGTAAAAATAGGTCTGGGAGTGTAGCCCGGAGGTAGAAGGGCTTCCAGGAACCCCAGTACCACCAAAAAAAAAAAAAAAGTTACCATAATTTTGGTTGAAATTGCATTAAACTTACATGTAAATACTTTTATTTTATGGTTATTTCATATTACATTCAAATAATTACAGTTATGTTTCTTCTTGCCAGAAGCTTTATATCCTATAATAATTTTTATTTTTATTGATTCAGTCTCCTATAAAATGTTAAATGAATAAAATCTCTATTTTATTACTTATCTTAATGTGAATATATTGTCTTCTACCATAAAGTATAATACTGGTAGATTATTTAAGAAAATTATTTCTTGTCTTTTTTGTGTGTGTGTGTGTGTGTGGTACTGGGGTTCCTGGAAGCCATTCTACCTCCAGGCTACACTCCCAGACCTATTTTTTAAATTTGGAAACAGGGTCTCTTAAGCCAGCGAGGCTGGCTCCGAACCAGCACAATCCTCCTATCTCAGCCTCCCAAGCATGGGGATTACAAGTGTGAGCCACCACGCCTGGCTCAATTATTATTTTTAAAGATATTTTCATTCACTCAGGATAAAATGTTGAAATTTATCATATGCATAATTGTGGAGGGTGGAATAGGGGTAAAAATACATGTTAGAGGTGACCTGGTATAGTATTTTCACCTCACACAGATGAAAAATGGCATTATTAGATGAATGAATAATATTAACTATCCTTGAATTCCTTAAATAATTGCTATTAGGGTTTAATGTGATATTTATTATCTACTTGCATATAAGATTCATAGTTTTAGGGAAGGGATTAATTTATACATTCATAAGTGAGAATTAAACACATTGTTCTGATACAGTTTTACGGATGTATTTTGACAAGGTTAAGTTTGCTACATATGATTAATTTATAAGCATAAAAGATACAATCTAATTTCATTTTTATTGGTATAAAAATTGTCTCCTTCTTCTCCTTCTTCTCCTTCTCCTTCTTCTTCTTCTTCTTCTTCTTCTTCTTCTTCTTCTTCTTCTTCTTCTTCTTCTTCTTCTTCTTCTCCTCCTCCTCCTCCTCCTCCTCCTCCTCCTCCTCCTTCTTCTTCTTCGTGATACTGGGGTTCCTGGAAGCCCTTCTACCTCTGGGCTACACTCCCAGACCTATTTTATTTTTGGAAACAAGGTCTCTTAAGCCAGTGCGGCTGGTTTAGAACCAGCGCGATCCTCCTTTCTCCACCCCTTAAGCAGGGGGATTACAAGCGTGCGCCACCATACCCAGATATTGTCTTCTTTTAACCATTTCTTTATCATTGCTATTTTTTGTTCTTTAGACATCTCCTCAAAGCAGGTCTATTTTCTGAGAAATCCCTAGGTGAAGTAAAAAATAAATAAATACTTCATCAAACATCCACAGCTAGCATAAATTTTTATGCTCTGAGTTTTTATATTTTCCTTCAGGGAACTAACAACTTTTGAATTTAGACAACTTTAGCTTTGAAACAGGCCCAAAGGCAAATAAGAAATAGCTATTATAACTCCCATGCTGTAACTTGGGAAACTGAAGCATACAGATTTCTCTTCTGTGGGGACTATGGATTGCATTTTAACCTCACATCCATTTCATAATGCAATGGGTTTTGCTTTGGCACAGTGGCAGCATGGACTCTACTATCAAACTGCCTCCACTCAAATCCTGACTTCACCACCAACTGGCTGTGTGATCCTAGTCTAATTCTCTATGTTCAGTGGGATCTAAGTTTCCGTACTTATGAACTGAAAATAATAAGAGCATCTAATAGAACTTTTGTAAGGACTTCCTGAAATACTCAATCAAAGGCTTAAAATATTGCTTAAGCAGATGGTAAACTACACAAAAGGAGTAGAATGAAGATGACCATAACAATTATAATCACCACACATTATCCACCATTTATAGTCTCAGAGCCAACCAGTTGATAATTAATCAAAAAGTATAAAAACACTTTTATGTCTGGCACTATCTGTCTTATTTGTTTAAGCAACTATAACAAAATACCATAGCCAGGCATAAGGGCACATGCTTATAATTCCAGTACTCTTGAAACAGGAGGATCTCAGGTTCATGGACAGCCTCAGCTACTTAGTGAGGCCCTCCAAAACTTAGTGAGACTCTGTTTCAAAACAAGTAATTAAAAGTAGGATTGGGAGTGTAGCTCAGAGTTAGAATGCCTGTGAGTTCAATCCTCAGTACTGTAAAATACCATTAAACTGGGTAACTTATAAAGAACAATTTATTTCTTATAGTTCTCAAGGCTGGAAAGCCCATCATCAAAGCATCAGCAATTTCTGGTGAGGGCCCCTGTCTCAGCCCTAGATGATGCTGTTTGTTGGTGTTCTCTCGAATGTATGAATAGAAGTAGCTAGCTCTCTGGAGTCTCTTTTATAAGGGTACTAATCCTAATCATTAGGGTTTCATCCTAATGAACTAATCACTTCTCAAGGCTCCACTACCCAATTCCATCACATTGGGGGTTAGGATTTCAGTATAGGAATTTGGAAATGACACAATCAGACTATACTAAGCCCTAATCCTCGGTGTGATGGTATTTGAGTATTATTATTTTTCTTCATATCTTTCTTCAAAAACAGAGTGGAGAAAAAACATAACAATAGAAAAACATATAGGCTATTTCCTCAAAATTAACATCACTGTTTAAGTGTGCGCTTTAAAATTCCTAGTGACATCTGGAAAACTATGGTTGCTTCATCCAAGGTTTTAATAAAGTCTGTACTTTCTACACTATCATTTATTGGCAATATCTAGTAAATATTGCTCCTTAAGAAAATTTTTTTTCAAATGGGTGAATTAAAATTTATGTGATATTGAACCTAAAATAGGGGAAGGAGAAGGGAATAAGTGAATTAACACTAGCCAGTTCATGAATACGTACACAAGGGGTCACATGATGGATGGATGGATAGATGAATGGATGGATGGATGGATGGATGGATGGATATTCTTATTTAGTCATCACTTCACCCCATTGTCAGTATTATTTTTGTTTTTCACAAAGGAATGTAGAAGCATCCAGTATCTTAAATTATATTTTTAGATATCAAATTATTGGTGAAAACATTTTCACTCTACCATAATTCTTATTTTAAAAGGAAAAGAAAAAAATGAATCTCTATCATGGATCTGTTCCATTACCTGAAATACTGTCAATACCTGTGGTTAATGTATTTGTCTTCTCTTCAGTAAATAGATGTTAACTCTAACCTAACCTACTGTGTTTAAGATGTAATGCAAACCTTGTTTAATATGTCTAACAACTTTGCCAAAATAGGGATTACTAGCATCTTGTTACAGCTCTGAAAATAAAGGCTAAGAAAATTTAAGCAACCTATAATGCCTTCACCCAAGACTATTAAAATCATTTTTTAAATCCACTATGAAATACTGCCTCCAATCTAAGAAGTATTAAATACACTCTTAGTTGATTACATAAGTTTGCTTTTGAAAGCCCAGGTGAATTTTATCCTAGAGTATGAATAAAATCTAGAAAAATTATTAAGAACCATATCTGAAAAATATTTGAGAAACCATGAGAATATAAAATTTATCACAGGATAGAAAGCAAAGAAATATCATTCCAGGTTTTATAAAGGAATGGAAAACAGGAAGCAGATTGAATTTCATCTTCTGTGAAATGTAAGAATAAGTAGTATCTATCAACTATAGGGAAAATAGTAGTTCTCATTAAGAATCAGAATAAATTCTTTGAAAATCTTATACCTCAAGCTAATTATTAAAGATATATACATTATATATGAGGCCCTAGTTTTCTCAATATCAATATGATATCAAATTTCTCAGATAGCATATTTATCATATCTCTAATTCAACAAAAATAATAAAAGCTACGCTGGCCCAACCCAATGTGTATACCAGGACCAGGATAATCACTATTATAGTTTCCTCATTTTTTTCTACAATACATTTATGAGGGATACAGGATACTTTCTTCTATTATATATTATGAATTGATATAAAAATATATAATTTACTTAAGTCAAAAGTAGTAAGGGCCCATATCTATCATTCAAACAATTGTTTAACTATGTTTTTGATGGAATGTTTATGATAGCCTCACAAATCAAGGCTAACATGGACAGTGTTAGCCAGTTAATAGGATGATGAGCTATAAGTTACTAAAAAGATGATTAAAATAAACTCTGAAGATGACACCAAAAATAAGGCATAGAATTTGAGGATGAGTTTGTTGTGTTCAAAATATTTATCAATGATTTAGATAAGACTCAGACATAAAGCTGAAAATATTGCCTAATGCATTGGATAGTATAAACGATCCTGACAGGTAGAATTATGATTCATAATTGATATAAAATTAATAGAAAAAGTTTTAAAACTTAGTTCACGTGTCAATTTATTTCGATGTCCATTGTTAATAGTTATTTCCAATATGCCAGCATTATCGCAGGTGCTGGAATATGAAGATATGGACTGTATGGGCCTTGCCCTCTTGGAGTTTATTTCTAGTATTTAAAGAAAGAACAAAGGCACTTTATATTAATTCACATGATATTGGAGCTTTACTTAATTGCAGATTCTCTAGGTGCCAACATAGGGCATTATTATTTGTACAAGATCAAAATCAAGGAAGAAAATATACTCAATATGTTTGCAAACCACAGGTAAAGACTTATAAACTACTATATTTTTAAAAAATGTGAATAACTAAGATTGTTAAAATGTTTGGCTTGAAAAATAGATTTAAGATGTAATCGTAATCTGAGATATTTTAGTGCCATCTCTGGGAAATGAGAATTAGACTTAATCTACATAGTTTCAGAAGGCAGAATTTGGATCACTGACTGAAAATTAGAGTGAAACAAATTTTCAAACAGCTTAATAAAAACATAATAGCTTAGGTATGAAGAATGATAAGGGCTACCTTCTAAGAATTAATGCATTTAATGATCTCAAGGAAACTATATCAGGCATTCTTATAAGGAAAAAAATTTGATTAAGTAATTTCCCACCTTAGGTCTAAAATACCATATTAATGTTAGATTTCTAAATACCATATTAATGTTAGATTTCTTTTATAGAAGAAATATATATCCCCAGTTTTCTCGGGTACAAAAAATATAAAAACTTCATCTATTATTGAAGAAATTCTAACGGTATCACCCTTAAGAATATAATTAAACTTCTCATTAGACATCCAAAATATAGAATTTTTCACTAAAGGCTAACTTTTATAAAAGAAAAGATATTATGTTATCTATTTTGAAACATATAGGAAAGTCATAGGAAAGCCCTATGTCAAAAAATACCATCATGATTTTTGTGTTGTATTTGTTAATCTAACCAAGACATTTGATTCACTTAACAAAGTATATTATGTTTGCAATCCTGTGAAAGATTGACTGTCCAGAGAAAGTTAAAATATTTGCTTACTCTGTAAAGAAATCATATGAATATGCAATTATAATAAAATGATACTATATTTTGATCTTCATATTTTTAGTAAGAAAGATTATATTAAGTATTTTGGTTGTTATTAGTGTTACATTTAGGTCATATAAAATGATTCATTTTTCAGTGATTTAATTATAGACACAAATACTCAAAATTATTGTTCAGTATATCATATATTCTTGGCACATGTTAACTTCCATAATTATGAAGCATGTTCTTAGGGATGGAAGAGTGTGCAAAGGGAGCAATGGAAGAGGTAAGGTTGGAGAATGAAGCAGAGCCAGACTTAAGATCTTATCTAAGGGGTTTGCAATTCACCCTAACCAGAGTGAGGATGTAGTGTAGGCTTTCATCGAGATATGCTGTACAAAATGGTCCTTCTGATTCCAGTGTGGAGGAATAATGGAATGAAAACACTTAGAAACAGGATTTCTAGTGAAGAGGCTATTCTAATAATCCAGGTGAAAGTTGACAGTGGCCAGATAAAAATAGTAGCAACTAGGAAATTAAGACACAGAGGAGGAAATTAAGAGATAGAGAAAAATTGAATTATGCAACAGTAAACAAATAAGTATCTGGAATAGGTAGAGCTCTAGTGTGCTGATGTGGTCACCTGAATGGTTGATAATGATCCAAGCTGAAATATGAAACACAGCAGTATTGGGAGGTTGAAAGACAGATGATAAGCTCAAGTACTGACATTTGGAATTCAGGGTATTTTCATGTTATACAATAAGATCTGTCAGAGAAGTAATAAAAATATAAGTCTGGGTTTCATTGGCAATATCCATAATGGGATATATAAATTATAGTTTGGGGCACATGAATAACTAAAGTCATAGTAATGGTTGAAATAATCAAGACAGAATGTATAGGGTATAAAAAATGATGGCAACCAAATTGAAAGTAGTCTTACTAAATTGAGAGGGGAAAAAAGAATCCAAAAAAGGTAATAAGGAAAGGAGCCATCAGTAGAGGAGAAAAACTAACCGACCATGTACTATTAAAGAAATCGTGGAAAGAGGAAATTTCAGAGAAAGAGCAGACAAAAGTATGAGTTGCTACAGGAAATTCGCATAGCATAAGGACTGATTATTGTCTGAAATTTCAGTTTAGCATCAAAGGTCTTGTGTATAAGCCTGGAATTATGCATGCTGCAGTGGCAAGATGAAAAGACTGTTCAAAGAGTGCATGAGAAGGAGATGAAAAAACAGAAAAGGAATGTAAATAATGCTTTTACAAAGATTATCAAAAATCAGATGGAAGTTGTCAAGGGAACTGAGACCCTACAGATTTTTTGTAAAATAGAAAAGTCTTGACCAAGTTCAAATGCTAATAGGAACACACCAAGAAGGAAGGAATAAAGATGCTGGAGAAGATGGGGAGGCAAGGCAAGGATATCAACTTAGGTGTCGAGTCGCTTTAACCAACAGTCAGAGGGGTAGAAAATGTGCACTAGTGAATCATTTGTAAGGACACCCCAAGAGCACCATGAAAGCTTTCTTTTATCTAAAAGTAGGGGCTATCATCTCCTGAGTTCAAAGCTGGGATTTAGAAGAACTGATTTTTTTTTTCCTGTCATACCGGAAAACTAAATCCATTTTACATTAAGTTGTAAAATGCCTCTGCAAGTGACATAGTGTATTTTGAAATAGACCACCAGAATTGTAAAAGGCCAGTGGTCTAAAAATGATGAGCAAATTTGGTGACCTAAGTGAGGGGGGTGGGGGAGGGGAAGAGGGAAATATCCTAATATACATGATGTACATTCACAAACATATCAAAGTCAATCACTAAGCCACACATGAGAAGGAGGAAGAGGGGAATGGGGTGGGAATTGGGGTAGGCCTAAATGAGTGATGTGTCATGCATGCCTCTACCATCTTGTACTGCATTAAGATGCATGACTACAATACACCAATAAAAATTTTTTTATGAAAAAAAATAATGGTGGTGGTATCATGGTTTCACTGCAGAGAAGGGCAGAACCTCTCAGAGAGAGCATTAAGAATTCCAGAAAGAATTTAAACTCCATGGCAGTGTTTCTAGTGATAGCGACTTCAGTTATTGTTTGTTACGAATGACTACACATCCTCTACAAGCATTGTATGTCATTAGAGACATACAAAGATGAAAACAAAAGACATTCTTCATGATATATTGACAGAAGCAAAAAGCCCAGCAGATAGATGTCACCCAAGTTCAATGAGAGTCTTTAGACAGCTCTGTGGCTTCAACTACCTAATATGTACATCTATTTCATTACTAATTTTTTGCTTCTCCACTTTTAAAATGATATTTGTAAGAAGTAAGTTACTGTTCTGACCACTCCAAATCCTGTCTTGTAAATTAAAGCTGAAACATAACTCTAAATCCCCTTTTTTTCTCAACTCCTAAAATCAAGTATCACATTTTTACTATAGGACACTGAATGTCATATTTTCATTGCTATGGTAATTATTTGTAAAGTTTTTTGAAACATTTTGTCTAAAGTAGGGAAACTGGGTAGGATGTTATTTCATCTCTGTTCCCTCACTTGATCCTTTCAGTGCCTTGCAGGTAGGTCTTCCTCAGTCTTTATTGTATGAATGATTGTACCATGTTGAATATTATTTCATTTTATACAAATTTTAATTTCAAAATAGTCGCATACTACTCTGAGACTTTTATTTTCTCATGTAAGTGTCTTAAGGCATATCATTGCAATATCTCTTATTCTGCAAGCACAAAAATAAAATACTGAGTTAAGGTTGCTAGCTTCAGATGGGAGCCTTTATTTTTAAAGAACCACGAGAGCCAGGTTTGATGATGCATGTCTATAATTCCAGTATTTTGGAAGCTGATATAGGAGAATCAGAGGTTTGAGGTCCAGTCTCAGTAATTTAGCAAAACCTCCTGAAACTGAGATACTCTTTCAAAATAAAATAGGGCCCTGATTTCAATCCCCAGTATCTCCCCTACACTCACAGAAGCACCAATTTTTGGCAGAAATAAATAACCTTCTTCATGTGACTACAGGACTGATCTTTTCTGTTCTTGTTGTCTTCTAAAATATTTGTATTTATCACCTTGGTTCTGTTTCAAAACCCCACTGATGTGAATGCACTGAGGTCCCGGTATTTTTAGCACTTTTTCCAGTACATTTTAAAACTAAAACCAGAGAAACAAACATTGTCATTGATAAAATAAAATTTACACATTCTTGAAGTTCCATTTCATAATTTAGAGTAGAGGAAAATATATAGAGATATTTATGTAGAGAAAACAAATTTTTATCATTAGTATAGGCTATTATAACAGAATATAGTTCCTCATATGAAAGAGTTTCTTTAAAAATATCTAGATCAAAAATTTTTCTCTATTAGTGATGAGGTATGTGTATATGTGTGTATGTTTATGTGTTCATAGATACACACACTTATAGATGGGGAACTGTATGATAAATGCTTTCTAAATCTCATTAAATTAAAAAGAAACTCTCTCCTCTTCCCTTTACAGAACTGTCAACATCACACTGCTGGTGATTTCTGTGAGCGATGTTCTCTTGGATACTATGGAATTGTCAAAGGATTGCCAAGTGACTGCAAGCAATGTGCTTGCCCTCTGATTTCTTCCAGCAACAAGTAAGATTGAGAAATATGCCCATATTTTCCAATAAGTAATGCCATCTGTTTAGCACGTGGGCTGTTTAAGATTTAATTTTTTTTCAGAGTAGACAAAAATCTCAATTTAAGGCAGAGATTTTGAAATGATATAAAAATATGACCAAAGTCAGCACATATATGCTGTGGTTAATTTGTCTTTTAAAATTCTGCCCCAAGTATACATTGTTTATTAATGAAAACGTAATTATCAATATTAGTATAAGGTCTTTTCATAAAATAAATGATATAGGTATAAATGTGCATGATTTTATAAATATACAGGTCTGGTGTTTGCAAATAGTTCTGCCACAAACTCAGCTGTGAAGGATTGCTTGGGTGTATACCATATCACTTTTGTGGCTGTTTCCATTCTTTTGGTGTGTTAAATTCAAGATCGGGAAATAATTATCAAGAAAATGAAAAATAACACAATGAAAGCAGAGTGACTTATTTTTATGTTCCCCAAAATATCAGTATCTGCCAGAATCACTGGGCGTTTCTGTTAAGATGGTCTGAACTTGATACCATGGAAACACAGCCATAAGGGAAAACACATGCTGGAATATCTTACTTCAACACTGTTTGAACATTCTGCTTTGGTTCATATATTGATGAAAACCCCTAGGTGGTTTCATTTACCTTTTGTCTAAGGACCATCTATAATTTCTGTTCAGTGATTTATAGACTTCTTCTTCTGCTTGGTAAAGTGGGTTTTCCCCTAAGAATTTGCTTTTGAAAAGAAGGTGAAGCAGTTTTCTCAGAATTAGAATCTTATACTCAACACTTGATGTTAAGTATAACAGCCACAAAACAATTTGGACAAAGTGATCTGTCCACTCAGTTTGCTATAGCATCTTCAGCTTCAGAGATAGTTTACAAAACATTATCTGTATAAATTATCTCCCTTTCCTTTGCAAGCTCGTCTTCTTTCTTGGTCAAAATTACTGCCTTTTTTTAATATGACAAATGTACATTTTTAGTTACATTGGACATTGATGAGGATAATTTGCATAGTTTTATACTTCAAGCACCACAGGGTAGGTGTAGGAAACATACTATTATTTTCATCTTTCTTCCCTTAATCTCCTGCTGATGCCCATATTTAAACAAGAGCATTCTATTTATTTCATTGCTTATTAAAATATGAATCATTTGAAGTAGAAAAATTAATAGTTAATTAATAATTCTCTCTTGAGTACACTATAATAAAATCTACAAGGGATATGGAAGAGAAACCTGCTATTTCTAGGAGATGCTCACTACAAAACATATATCTTAAAGATATCAACTTAAATATTAAGAGAATTCAAAGGAATAAAATACTTAATTTTGGAAGCTTTGAGAATATATTAAAAAGATAATGTATATAATTTATCATCAATAGTAGATGGAGGATTTTTAGTGGCAGAGAGAGATAGGAAATTATATGAGCAGATGCATAGGAAACAAAATTCACAAGGCACATTTAAGAGCTAGTAAGTAAGAGTTTAGAGCATGGAATTTAGATAGAATTTCATATGATGAAAATGAATGGGAGAATAGACCCCATATTATAGATATTATTGAATACCAGTCTAAAACTTGCTATTTAATTTTCTTTATAATAAAAATCACAAGATTTTTTGTAAAAAATGGATAATATTATCAAAGCCACATTTGAGGGAGACTAGTATGATAGAACTGAGTATAATGAATTCAAACAGGAAAAGAAGAATAGCAGTGAGACCAATGAAAGGCTATCACTTCAGCCTATGTAAGAGATAATTAGAAGCTGAAGGTAAGTGAGAGTAACAAGAGCAGAGACAAAGGGATGAATGTGAGAAAAACTGTTTAACATGGGTCTACAGAATTTGTAACTCAAAGTGAGAGGTGAAGGTCTAAGAAGGAGCTGAAGGCTAAGGTTTTAGTTAGGCTGACCCCCCCCCCCAAATGGTAGAACCATGAATTGAAATGGAGAAGTCAGGAGAGGGCTGCTGCAGAAGGGAGACAATTTATGGTTTAAATAGGTTCAAATGGATGTTAAGGATCTGCCTGAATGGAAATATGCAAATAGATGCGGGAAATAGAAATCTGAAAATTGCAGAAGCAGATGAAGGAATAAATATGTTAATAAATGAATTAAAGTCAGGTAAGATTTCCCAGACTAATGTTATGCCAGGGGAATACACAAAAGGCAGGAAAGGCAAGACTTCCTTTCTGGGATCACCAGAACAACATGAAGAACCAGGGCAGGAGCAGGCAGTGCTGTCACTGATTCCAAGAAAGGGAGAAGCAAGTCCAGAAGCAGCCACACTGCTCACTCAAGGGACACTGAACAACTAGGAGGGTCACTGATAAAGCCTGACAAGCAATAGTGGAAACAGGCATTAAGGAACAATGGTTTGCAGATTTTAGAAATCCTACCTTGGTTGGTTAGCAGAACCAGTCAACTGGTGTATTTTCATATTTGTTTCATTTTGGTTTATACAGTTTGTATATTATGCAAAAGATCCTAAAAGAACCAGATTATCAAGTTAAGATGGCTAGTTTAATGCCTTTTAAACTTTGTTGATTTCCACTACTGCAAGAAATTGTGTTTCATATTACAACACAGTACAAAAAGACTTTTATGTATAGATACCCATACCACATACCTTTATTCAATTGTGTTACCTCACAATTTTAGGGAAGCCTTAGTTAAAAGTACACCTAAAGTTTGGAGCATATTAGCCTATTTAAAAAAGGTCTATGCACAAATAATTAAAAGGTTAAAAATAAGAAACCATCCAGGGAAAAGAAGAAAAGCACTCTTCCTAATGAAATATAGAAATAGATTCTAAGGTATAGTAGAAAAGGTTGGAATATCTCATGTTAGTGACTTCAATTTTTGTAGTTTATGAGATTCAACAGGCAGGAAACACCTGGTAAGTGGTGATCAGTTTACTTCCATAGAACTGTTCAAGTTTCAAAAACAAACACATTGAACTTATAATTGCAACAGCCACACGCTTATATGCTCTCAAGTATTCTCCACCACACACTCCAGGAAAGGTCAGGCAGGCTCTAGCAGAGCATCAGAACCCTCTCTGGTCTGCATCTTCCCAGGCTTAAAGCTCTCTACGCCCTTCTACTCGATGCCATCTTTGGAATTAGTTACTCTTTCAAATGTATTCAACAATTTCTTGTTATTCCCTAAGATAATGCTCATGAAATCCAATCCATATTTAAAGGTTATGTTAAAATTCTACTTTTGCCACAAAATCTTTTCATAGCATAATTTGTACTTTTTATATACTAATAATACATTTTGCCTCCCATCCTTTTCTCAATCAAACATTCTTTCAGATATTGAACATGTACTAAGAATTTGATCCTGGTACCCTGAATAAGAGATAAACTTATGAGTCAGGTCCTATTTTTGTATGTATCCATATCACATAGAATTGTAAATGTATATATATATATATATATATATATATATATATATATATATATATTCATATTCTTTTAGGCAACACATATTTAGTGAGAATCCAACTCTATGCCAGTCATGGTACTTAATGCTGGGGAAAAAAATAGGCAAGCAGAATAGTCTAAGGTTCCTGCTCTCCCAGAACTTAGGCTTTTAATCTGAAAGTAAGACAATAAACAAATAGATGTATAATATAACATCATGTGGTCATAACTGATGCCAGGAAAGAAAAGCTGCCTTGGTGAACTTAAGAGTGGGTGAGATGCCATCTCATTTAGGGTACCCAAAGGCTTCCACAAACCCATGAGGCCATGCAGAGGCTCAAATGGACCAGTGCAGGGAAGTCGTTGAATATCTGCATAAAGAGCATCCAGCCAAAGGGAGAGCTAGTACAGTGGACCAGAGTCAGGACCATGCTTGACCACACTTGGCAAAGAGCAGATGTGAGGGTGGCTATAGTACAGAGAATGAGAAAGAGGTGGCATAGATGATCTCTGATCAGTAATAAACATGCTGAAGGTGAAAAATCCTCTGATGCTAAGAGATTTCCTGGTTCAAATAAAATAGTGATGTTATTGATGGTAGCACCAATGGCATCCACAAACAAAATATTTGAGGAGTGTTAGAAAAAGGAGCCAATATTGCCTCTGTGATTTGGGCAGAGCAAAGGGGAAGCATAGGGTGGCCCATTGACTGAGAAAAGGAAAATTATAGAAAAGATTATACATATATATATATATATATATATATTTAGAGGGGGAAATGCCCAGTTTTAGATCTATTATTATCAGTAAACTATTAAAATCTCTTGAGAATTAGTGAAATTATTTAGAGAAGAAAAGAGGAGATGTGAGGAGAGGAAAGAAGAAAGAGGAAAAATCTCAAATCAGAACTGGGAAGTACATTAGAAGACCACACATGTGATGTTGATTTGGTCAAGGAAACAGAGAACAAACATCCAGTAAACTTGTCTTAAAACCACAAGGTGGTGGTTTCCAGGAAGCCACTTTATCTCTGTAGAACTCACAAATAACATAGAAGATTCTAAAATTTTCTAAAATTCTGCTGAGGGGATTTTGTAATTAACCATCACAGGGAAATGTAAAAGATGGTCCCCAAGAGGAAAGCACAAGGATTTGTGAGTGCTCTTGCAGACTCCTTTTGTCTGAGATTTTGTCTTGACTAGAGAGCAGACAAGAGGGTGGTAAGCAGAAAGAAGCACCTCTAACTGTAGGCAAAATAAAATTCCCAATTTTACCATTAGAAGCTCATTTTTGTGAAATAAGGAAAAGGGAAAACTCATAATATCACAAATCAAAAGAGTTTGCATCAACTCATCAAGGAAAATTACTATAGTACTATAGTACTCTAACATGTTATTTATTCTGAGCACTTTATTTCTGGCACTACTACTTTACTGTAAAGAAATGTAATTTGATCTTCTTGACTATCTTAAGTTTCCCTTGAAACATCTAAAATCTGTTTCATAAGGTCTATAAATGTATATGAGTTTGTGTATATATGTGCACACAGATGCACTTGGCATCAAGTTTTAAGTTAAAAAGCTACAATCTTGACAAACTGCATCAATTATGAGCTTGTGGATCTTTTTTGTGAAAAGCAAAAAATAGAATTCTTGGATGATGAGTCTGTGAGTAGCAGACACATTTGTTCACATATTTTGCAAAAGTTAGAGTTTATCATTCATTCATGCACTATTAATTTAATGGATTAAAATATAGTTAAATTAAGGGTCTAATAGCACCTGCTCCAAGGAGATTATGGCTTTTGCCTATATACCATACTGTGAAATGATTTTTTAGACCAACAAAAATGAGACAAAGAGTTTACAGCACTATCCTTTTGCAACAAATGAGTTTCTTCCTAAATTTCCAATATATCATACAATTTTAGCTAAGAGGAATGCAACACATAGTTTGAAAAAAGTCTGTAAACCCAAAGCTATATCATAATATAGTTTAGTTTTCAAGACTCATTAAGTTCTTCTTTCATAAAGTAGGATAATCAGAAATCATAGAGTCCCACCAAAACACTTTATGAATCTCACTATTAGATACAATTTTATTACACCCATAAAAAATGTAAAAAAAAGAAATCCTGGATCAAGACAGACTAACGTGTAGTATACCAGCATTGTAGTAAACCAGTTACATAAGACCTAGTTGTTAGAAAAGACCATAAAAGCCAATTTCTGGGAAGATAGTGATCAGAGGAAGTGGCACATATAAGTCCTGGTGGCACTCAGTCTCTAATGCCATGAAAACAGCTTTCTGACAAAAGAAAGAAATCAGTGTAAATTTGAAAAGAGAACAAGTAAAAGGCAGCATAAAAAAAACTAGAAAGCATATCAGAGAGTAGAAATGGACTTGGCCTGCCTCCAGTGGCTGAGGCCATGGGTGCTGCAGCAGCACAATCTTACTTCACAATGCCCCCCAGAGATCCAGAGTGGTGCTCAACAATACCAGAAGTGAACCTACCACACCTATAAAAGACCCCCTCCACCCTCTCCACAAGCAAGGCCACAGAGACTTGCACATCCACCATAATCTTGCAGGGTCTGAGAAATTACAGAGACTCTGGCTCAGCATCAATGGAAAGCATCGGGGGAGACCTACCCTTAATACTAGATCTAGCCCCATTGATAATGGCCATCTGCATAGACTGAGAGAGACACAGAGACGCAGGCTTCCTGCAGGAAAGGTGCCAGTGGCTCTCATCGCCTGCACAGAGAGACTGCAGAGGCTAAATCTGCAAAGTATTCATATACTTTTAGGGTTGCATTATTTTGTTGTTGTTTTATTTTGTCTGTGTGTGTGTGTGTGTGTGTGTGTGTGTGTGTGTGTGCGTGTGTGTGCTTGTTTGTTTCTTCTCTTCCACACCCCTCTGACAAGCCTCTAACCTTACCAATCTCAGACTCTAATTCTATTTAATCCTATCTGTGGCTTTTTTTACCCTATTCTTGCATATAGCACTTTAATTTTCTCCTCACTCAACTTTCACCACTGAATACAATACTACTTGCCTTTCTATATACCACTTGACTCCTACAGACTGAGAGAAATCTATCAAAAGCAACAAAGATACAAACTTCTGAAATCATGAGAAGGAGAAATAACAAGGAAGCAATAAGCTCCCACAACTCCACAATAACAGAACCTGACAACACAGAATTGCAAAGATCGACAGAACAAATCAGAAATTTAACAGTAGAAATGATACAGAATTTCTGAAAAGAATTTAGAGAGAGCCTGAAAGAAATAAAGGATTCAATCTTTGAAGTGAAGGCATAAATACAATTCATAAACAATAGATTAGACCACATGAAGAATAGAATCTTGCTCCTAGAACACAATCACTCCAGTATAAAATTTAGAAAAAAAAATTCAACAGCATGAATTGGACATTGATATGGGCCTATCTTCAAAGAGCTAAACTGAGGATAATAGGCATAGAAAAGGGAAATAGAAGGTGAAACCAAAGTAATCAACAACCTTTTCAAAAAAGTAATATCAGACAATTTTTTAAACATAGTAAAAGAGGTTGATGCACAGTTACAGGAAACTTATAGAACCCACTTTAGACAAGATCAGAGAAAAGGTTCATAACGCCACATAATAGTCAAACTGACAAACCTAGAAGCCAAGGAGAGAATCTTAAAAGGAAAAAAACAAAAGACCAAGTGGCATCCAAAGGCAAAATAATAATTACTCCAGACTTCCCAAACCAAGTCATGAAAGCCAGAAGGGCCTGGAGTAGCATATCCCAAACTCTGAAAGAAAACAACTTGCAGCCCCAAATTTTCTCCCCAGCAAAACTGTATCTCAAATTTGACATGGAAAAAAAATCTTTCATTACAAACAGAAGCTGAAAGAATTATGTCTTCCAAACCAGCACTAGAGAAAATACTCAGAGATTAACTGCAAAGAAGAAATGAGTAATATACAGTAGAATCTGAGAAACAATAAATTTCATCAAGCAAACAACTAAGCAAAGAAAAACACTACCTCAAACAAAAGTTAAAACTCGATATGTTAGGAATTAAAAATCATCTCTCAATAATCACACTGAACATAAATGGCCTCAACTCACCAATAAAAACATATAAGGTAGCAATGCTGGGTGTGGTGGTGCATGCTTGTAATCCCCACACTTGGGAGGTGGAGACAGGAGGATCACACGGTTTCGAAGCCAGCCATGCTGGCTTAAGAGACCCTGTTTCCAAATTAAAAAATATATAAAATAGGTCTGGGACTTGTAGTCCAGAGGTAGAAGGGTTTCTAGGAACCCCAGTACCACCAAAAACAAAACAAAACAAAAATATAATGTAGCAAAATGAATTAAAAACCAGAATCCATTCATCTGCTGACTTCAAGAAACACACCTAACAAGTAAAGATAGTAACAAATCAAAAGTGAAAGGCTTGAGCAAGATAATCCATGCTAACAGAAGCTGAAGATAGGAGTAACAACTATGATATTGGACAAGTGAGACTTTAAGCCCGAGCTTATCAAAAGACACAAAGCAGGTCATTTGTTACTGGGGGGAAAAAAAAAAAAAAAACAGCATTAGGAAATAATGATAGTCAATATTTGTGCCCCAAACATAGGTGCAGCTACTTTCATAAAACAAAATTTTGTGAAATTAAGTCACACATAAGTACTAATACAATAATACAAGGAGACTTCAACACCCCTCTCACACTGCTAGACCCATCTTCTAGAAAAAAGGTCAGTAAAGATGCCTCAGACCTAAAGAACATTACAAACCAAAGGACTTATTAGACACATACAGCAGAATTCACATTTTTCTCAACTGCTCACTGAACCTTCTCCACAATAGATCACATCCTAAGCCACAAGGTGAGCACTAATAAGTTTTTTAAAAAATGTGACATACTCCCCTATGTTTTTTCATACCACAATAGAAGGAAACTAAAAGTCAAGTATATGAAGAGCCAGAGTAACCACATAAACATGTGGAGACTGAACACCACACTGCTGAACAAAGAATGTGACAGAAGAAGTAGAGGGTAAAATAAAAAAGTTTTAAAAAACAAATGAAAATAAAGATACAACATATCAAAACCTCTGGGACACTTCGAAGGCAGTATTAAGAGGAAATTTTATAGCACTGGGTGCCCACATAAGAAGAACAGAAAATCAGCAAATAACCTAGTCACTACCACAAAGACTTTTTTTTTTTTGGTGGTACTGGGGTTCCTGGAAGCCCTTCTATCTCCGGGCTACACTCCCAGACCTATTTTTACATTTTTATTTGGAAACAGGGTCTCCTAAGCCAGCACGCGCAGCTGGCTTCGAACCTGCGTGATCCTTCTGTCTCTGCCTCCCAAGCGCGGGGATTACAATCAGCGCCACCACGCCCAGCCAACCTCAAAGCCTTTGAAAAACAGGAACATTCTAACCCCAAAGCCAGTAGAAGACAGAAAACTATTAAAATCAGAGCAGAAATCAATGAAGTAGAGAATTTTAAAAATTGTAAAAAATAAAACCAAAAGCTGGTTTATCAAAAAAATTAGCATGATAGATAAAACACTAGCTACCCTAACCAAAAAAAAAAAAAAAATCAATTTAAATGATGAAAATAAGAGACAGAAAAGAGTTATTACCACTGACAGGGTAGAAATGCAAAGAATTATCAGAAACTACTTTGAAAAACTATACTCCAACAAAATGGAAAATCTGAAAGAAATTGATGACTTTCTAGTTAAATGCAACCTTCCTGAACTGAATAAAGGAGATATAGAAAATTTAAACCAACCAATAGCAAACAAAGAGATTGAAGGAGCAATAATGAACATACCAAAAAATAAAGTTCAGGACCAGATGCTTTCCCAAGTGAATTTTATATAATCTTTATAGAAGAGCTAATTCCAATACTCCTCAATCTTTTTTGTGGAATAGAAAGAAATGGTACTCTTCAAATTCCATGTTATGAAGCCAACATTACATTAATACCAAAACCAAATAAAGACAGCTCAAGGAAAGAAAACTACAGGCCTATGTCATTGATGAACTTAGACGCAGAACTCTAAACAAAAATCTACCAACATACATTCTAAACCACATCAAGAAAATCATACACCATTACCAAGTAGGGTTCATCCCAAGAATGCAAGGCTGGTTCAACATACAACAATCAATTCATGTAATTCATCACATAAATAGAAACAAAGATTAAAAACACATGATTATTTTAATAGACACTGAAAATACATTTGAGAAAATCTAGCACCCATTTATGCTAAAAGCACCGCAGGGAAACTGAATAGAAGGAACATACCTCAACATAATAAAGGCAATATACAATAGGCCCACAGCCAACATCATTTTTTTTTTACAGTATTGGGGATGAAACCCAAGGGCATTCTACTTCCAAGCTACACTCCCAGCTTTATTTTTTATTCTTTATTTTTTAAACTGGGTCTCACTAAGTTGTAGAAGGCCTCACTAAGTAGCTGAGGCTGTCTGCAAACTGTGATCTTCCCATCACAGCTTCCCAAATGGTGGATTACAAGCATGTGCCACCACACCTGGCTTAGCCAACATCATTTTAATGGAGAAAAACTGTGAGAATTCCCTTTATAAGCAGGAACAAGACCAGAATATTCATTATTACTGCTTTTTTTCAATATAGTATTTGAAATTCTAGCCAGAGCATTTTGGCAAGAAAGGGAAATCAAAGGAGTAAAAATAGAAAAAGTGCTAAAACTATCATTAGTTGCAGGTGACATGATACTATACTTCAAAGATCCAACAAACTCAACCAAGACTTACAGAACTGATCAAAAAATTCTGCAAAGGGTCTGGATACAAAATCAATCTTAAAAAAATCAGAAGCTTTCCTGTATGCTATAAATCCACTGAGAAAAATCCAGAAAAAAAAACTTCCACTAAGGATATCACACACACACACACACACACACACACACACACACACACACACACTAATAATAATAATAATTATAAAACATTGAAAAAAAATCAAAAGAGACCTTAGAAGGTAGAAAGATCTTCCATGTTCTTGGATAGGCAGAATAAATATAATCAAAATGACCATTCTTTCAAAAGAGATCTACTGATTCAATGCAGTATCCATTAAATTACCAATGTCATTTCTCATAGACATAGAAAAATCAGTCCTTAAATTCATTTGGAACAACAAAAACCCTTAATAGCCAAAGTAGTTCTCAGTAACAAAAACCATGCCAGAGGCATCAAAATACCTGACTTCAAAATATAATACAAAGCTAATTTGATTGCAGTTAATACAACCATGTTGGAAAATAGTATGGAGGATTCTCAGAAGAATGGGAATGAACCTACCATATGATCCAGCAATATCATTTTTGGGTATCCACTCAAAAGAATGGAAACCAAACTACCAAACTAATGCATGCATATCTATGTTCATAGCTACACAATTCACAATTGCCAAACTATGGAACCAGCCAAGATGTCCATCAGCAGATGAATGGATTACAAAACTATGGAATATGAACACAATGGAATTTTACTTAGCCATAAAGAAGAACAAAACTACATCTTTTACAGAGAAATTGATGTAACTTGAGAATATTATGCTAAGTGAGCTTACTCACTAAAAGAAAGAAATCTAGTGAGCTTCCTAATTTGCAGAAGCTAGGGAAAATGGTCATAGGTAGAATTCTAGATGAGCAAATAAGTTGTGCTAACTGGGGGTATGGGAATGAGGAAGAGGGAAATTTCCTAATGTTCGTGATGTACATTCACAAACATACCAAGTCAATCACTAAGCCAAACATAAGAAGGAAGAAGGAGGGAGGGAATGGGTGGGAACTGGGGAAGGGTTAAATGAGTGATGTGTGCATGTATGCCTCTACCATCTTGTACTCTATTAAGATATATGGCTGCAATATACCAATAAAAAATTTTAAAAAAGAAAATAACAAAATTATGAGCAAATCGTACTCATTTTAATATAGAAATCTCTCTTCTTTCTCTTTGCTCATATTAATCATGTTACTTAGTGTCTAAACTAAAATGCAGTTTAAAAATCTAGATATAAATTAGAAAGCACAGTCTTTTTAATTGAAACATTTATTCACACTTCATGTGTTGAAATGCCAGTGGCAATTTGGACTGAGTTTTTAGAAAAATATTACCTAGCTTTTATGCCCTTTTTTCTCTTTCCTCTTAACCTGAAAAATAGTAATGTCTATTCTACTATCAGAAAAATTTGCTTAAGCTCTCATCAGATTTTTCTTTTTATTGTGAATAATGTGACTCTTTTCTAGATGGTTAGTACTTTTATGGCTGTTGCATAACTATTAAAATTCCAAAATATTGACATGTTTGGTATGATTTGATTCACTGAAAACAAACCAATATTTATTTGTTGACTATTATGAGATATATTTAGTTGTGATATTGAATCCTTAAATAAGAACTTCATTAATTACAACTATGACATCAGCACCTAAAATATGTCATAACCACCTTGATAATGGATAGGGACACTTAATATTAGAAAATAAATGAGTTGAAACATTTTTTATAATATCTCTTTTTTTCTTTTCTAATTCAGTTTCAGCCCTTCTTGTAGAGTGGAGGGCCTCGATGATTACCGCTGCACGGCTTGTCCACGAGGCTATGAAGGCCAGTACTGTGAAAGGTACCAACTGTCATGACATGTAGAGATCACATCTCAAAGGGTCACAATGTAGAAGCAGTCGTTTTAATAATTTTGTTGTTTTAGTATTTTCTACTAGTTTAAATGAGATCCTACAAGAATATGATACACATTCTCAGAAGAAATTTCATTCATATCTACATTAGAATTTTTTAAGGATCCTAAATTGCTCTATAAGTATCAAATTTATATTTTGGTATATATGTAGAGAAAGACAGATAAAAAGATAGATATAATTTTATAAGCACTTTTAAATCAGCTCTCACAAGAGTATCAGTAATTGCCAGTAACAAAAAAATGGTCATGTAGTTCTCATTGGACTTCACTGGCAAATACTATCTAGCAATATCTGCACACATTGTTTTTAGCACTAGGCCTCTACACTGGTAAGTATAGACATAACTCAGAATATAAATAGTATCAAGCATTTTCAATTATTACTACCTAAACAAAATGTTTGCTATTTAATTCTCCTTTTGAAGAGGCAGCTGCTGCTATTTTAATGGTTTATCTTATAGTAAGAAATTATAATATATAGCTTATTAAATTGAATTCTAAATGTAATACAAATTGTAAACTAAGGAATACAATTCCATAGTAACTGTCTAATAAGATTGTAATTAGCATCTTCCAGAAACATATTTGCTGTAAGATTAGTATCATGGAAATTCAAACATGTTACCATCACTTTTAGTATCTCTAGCAGAGCAGAAGGTAACTAATAGTAACCATTAGCCAGGCGCACACAGAATAATTTTAGCATAATTGATAGCATTATGGGAGTTTTATAAAGATATATGGACGTATCTTAATTCCATCAACTTAGCTGGGTCTCAATTTTCTTCATCTAAAATATCAAGAATAGCTGGTTCTTCACCTACTTAACACTGTTATTGTGACAATCAAGTGTGTAAGGGCCACTGTTGGTGCTTCGCCTTGGTCCCTCCTCTCCAACAAAATGCTGAAAGGCCTGACCTGATAATTTATCCCACCTTCCTCCGTGGACCACTGCTAATGACTAACTAGTAGGAGTAGTGCGAAAGCCTTTCTTTTGTCTCAAAGCAGAACAAATTTTAAAAATGTTGTTTATACTCTAGAATTCTCTATGGAATCCCACTAAGACTGGGGCATGACTGAAGTATACCCTATTTAGATACTTTTCCATGTTCTGCACTACCCACTCCTTTTCTGGATTCTTCTAGGGGCTCCTGAAATTAAGAATGCCTTTGCAAAGATAAACTAATATTAATATTTATCATGGTCTACTTAATAATGTTTTATTCAGCAAGCAATGGCTATATTAATAATAGCAATGACAAAATAATTTCAAGATTTATAAATTCTTATGCAGTTCTTTAAGTTTTAAGATGTATTTCTAAATAGAAATCTGTAAACCAGAACTCTAAACACATTTTGCAATATATGCATGTTTATAACAGCACATTCACAATTTCCATGCCAACAGAAAATAGCAGCAAGTAAATTACCTGCAGTATAAAATCAAAAAATATTATTTGTTTTGAAGATATGCACATCATTTGTATAGAGACTATAGATGACAAAGGTATGTAATTCTTACATATTATCATTGCACTTTGTATTTATGCTTAGGCTAATATTCATTTCATGCCTATGTAAACACCAGTAAGATGGTGGCTAGAAGCATCCCTGGATACCAACAGGATTATATGTAGTAATTTATTAAAAATGTTTTATAGCCGGGCGTGGTGGCGCACGCTTGTAATCCCCGCGCTTGGGAGGCGGAGACAGGAGGATCGCGCTGGTTCGGAGCCAGCCTTGCTGGCTTAAGAGACTCTGTTTCCACATAAAAATGTTAAAAAATAGGTCTGGGAGTGTAGCCCGTGGGAGTGTATCCCGGAGGTAGAAGGGCTTCCAGGAACCCCAGTACCACCAAAAAAAAAAAAAAAAAAAAAAAAAAAAAAAATATATATATATATATATATATATATATATATATATATATATGTTTTATAGCTGTGTTTACAAATTGAAATTTCCACTATCTACAAATGCACGTGCATAGAAAAGACTGAAAGGGTATACTGAAATAACAATTGCTATCTTAAAGAAGAGTAATTATATTAACCCATTTAAAATATTCATTAATGTTTAATCAAGAGTTGACAGCTCATATAGTATATGGATGAGAAGATCACTTATTTGTTATCAAATGTAAATGTTTTGAATTGTTTTGGCAATTCTTAAATGTTATAGATTTGCATTCATCATCCCTAGTATATAAAGGATCAGGTATATTTCTATGAAAAATTACTTCTATTCAGCTAAATTAAACCAAAGGTCTTAGATAAATTTTTATTGTAACCTCCCAAATAAATTTGTTCCACTTCAGAGAACTTCCTAAATCACCTAAATTAGCTTATAACCTGCTCATATTCAGCTCAGACATTCTACCTTTGAGCTATACACACAGGCCTACTTATTTTTTTAATTGTAAAACAGGGTCTTCAAAAGTTGATGAGAGTATTACTAAATTGCTGAGGCTGGCCTTGAATCTACAATCTTCCTGTCTCAGCTTCCTAAATACTGAAATTACAGGTATGTGCCACCACACCTAGCTGATTATATGTATAATTTATTGTCTAGTTGTGGTTATTCTAGAGGGAAGATGATGTTCTTAATAATTAAAACAGGAGAACAGGTAATCTGGGAGTGTCCTTAGTAATGTAGAAACTTATGGCCCTGTTAGCATCTTGTAAAGTTATCACATGTACAATATCATAGATGAATGGATGCATGGAGGTGTGTGTATTGAAGAGCCAATAAAATTATTGCATTTGGAATTCAGCCAATCAGATTTCCTTTCTAATTTCTCAATTTATTGCTGCATGTTTTATTTATATAACATAAACCTGCTTTCCAAGATGCATAATAAAAAAACCCATCCTGAGGACAATGGGGTAGAAAAAGTAACACCAGTAGAATTAAATAGAAAATCTGAGCAGCTCATTACATTCAACCTGCCTCTTTTTCTTTATTTGTGAATTTTATGAGCTGTATTGTTTGGTCATTTTGATATCTAAAGTACATCAGTATAGCAAAGCCAAGGAGCCAATGCATAATTTTATTCATCTTAGATTTATAAAAAACTTTAGAAGAGTGTATGAACTATAACCATGATGAGCAAACTATGGCCCACAGGCCAAATTTGACCCTTGTCTGGTTTTGTTGGCCTTCTATTTAAGAGCCATTGTTTACAGCTAAACAAAAGGTAAACATTCCCAATCAATTTACTAAAGTGAAAGTACTCCATTTAAGTAAAATGTAATACCTCAAAATATCTCATTAGTAATTCTCTTTAGCAGATTGGCATTACAAAATAATCTTCATTGTATTATTACTATTATTACTATTATTATTATTATTATTATTGCTGCTATTGTTACATTTTGAGTATTATCATCAACAAAACACTTTGGAATTTTTTTGACTGCTTAACCTTGACTTTTCCTCTTGGCCTACAATGTATAAAACGTACTCTCTGGGTTTTTATGGCAAGGATTAGCTGACCCCTGATCTATTGTTTCTTAATATCACTTTTGTATCATTAAAAACAAAACACACATACACATAAACAGTTTAGAGATGTGCCTTGCTATTAACTACCTTTCTTTTTGGTTTGTCTCTGTTTAAACTCAGGTGTGCCCCTGGCTACACTGGCAGTCCAAGCAGCCCCGGAGGCTCCTGCCAAGAGTGTGAGTGTGACCCCTATGGCTCACTGCCTGTCCCGTGTGACCCAGTCACAGGACTCTGCACATGCCGGCCGGGAGCCACAGGCAGAAAGTGTGACGGCTGCAAGCACTGGCATGCACGCGAGGGCACGGAGTGTGTGTGTACGTACACTAACCCAGCTGATTTCTGGGGCCTGGCTTCCTTTTCTCTCTCATTTCCAGTGACAAAGACTGACTCTTTTCTGTTTGCAGTGGCTAGTTGTACTCTTCCTTCTTTCTGACACTATCCACACACCTTCTACTGTGGTTTCTGTCTCCATCCCATTGAGCCAAGAACAGCTGAGGAAATCCTCAGCCTGATTTAATCCGTTTCTTGAAGACCCGCAATAAAACTCTGAATACACGTTTTATTTTATTTATAGTTTGTTCATTTCCAAGTTGGCAGTTTTGCCTAAAGTGGGCTTTACCCTTATGACAGACTGAAGATCTGAGTATTTTAAACTTTTTTGGAATGCCACTCAATTAGTAATTGGCTGGACGGGCACTTTAATCCTTGAATTGTAACTGATGTTTCCAAGCTTTTACAAAAATCCATGAGCATTTTGCTTTATAACGTTTCTCTTCAATTACAAGACCTAGAAGCTATAACAGTGAATTCAAATATTTAAGTATTTTTACTTATATATACAGTAAATGGAGAATAGTTTGTTTGCTCTTTCTTTTACTGATTCTGAATTCAGCAATGGCCTATTTAAAGTACTTTGAAATGAATAGTTAAATATAGTTCTCGGGTCTCATACAAATTCTAATCTAAAATTTGTTATTTACAAATTTAAGGAGAAAATGTTGTTCTCTGACATCCTTTTCCTTAAGGAAATTTATTTCTGCAATTTTATTTTAACATTTAACTATTTAATTGAAATTGTGCATGCCAATAAGTCTTGTTTTAACATCATATCTGGCTATGTGTTAATAGCACTTTAATCAGAAAATCTTTTGTTTGTGATCTGGTTTTATGAGTTTCCTCAAAAGCTAAGGCTGGATTTAAAATATAACAAAAAGTAAAGGCTGAGTGTGTTTGGGAAGATAAGTTTTTAATTTTTTTTCTTTGTATGTATTTTAGCAATCTTTAGTGAAGTTATACTTAAAGTAAAAATAAATATAAAGGAAGATGTAATGGAAGAGATTAAATTTAATTAAGCCATATATGTTAATATTATCATATGTAATAACTCTTTCAAGAATACCTTGAAAGATGTATTTTGTGTAAAGAAGTACCAAATATTCCATTATATTGATCTCAAGTTAAATTATTAGCATAATTAACTAGATAAATATAGTCAATATGAGCACTAAATTATCCTTGTGTTATTAATTTTTGATTTAATTAATTACTAGAATTAAAGTAAGAAAAGCTTGTTTAATGTGATACACAAAAATTTAATAACAGCACACTAAAATCTAGTAAAGAGAATAATGGGATTATTTTTCATTATATTATATTTGAAGTGAATTGGCATTCTGCCCATCAGAAATGGCTTCAAGTTCTATTTCTGTTGGTGATTGATATTTATTTGTATTTAAAATAAAAACTCATCTTATCCCTGTCACATATATGCATATCTGATCTCTACATGTACCATCTGTGATTATCAAAAGTCCCAGTCCCCCAATTACATGTTGCACCAGCCTTCTAGTGTTCATTTTTGTGATTCTTGTGTCATAGGGAACAGCATTTGTGCCTGCTGTACCTGATATTCACTTTACTGTGTCAGAGAAACTTTATATTCTTCTACAATCTTAGTTTTTCTTAATGAATTTGAGTGTTCTTAACAAAAATGCCAAAATAATAGGGTTGTCTTTGATATCAACTCCTTTTTCTAAATTTTATAATGATGCCACATAGATGTTCCGTATGCTATATTCCTTAAACCTTGGTAATTTCCACTTACTTATAGGAAAGATTTCTCTTCTCCTTTCATTAGGTTAACTATAAAAACTGTTGCATAGAATATCTTCAGACTTTTTTTTTCCTTTCTTATTTTTTAGAATGTATCCAGTTCAGGAGAATATTCCATGGTTCTATTATACTAGCCTTTCTCAGAGCTAAGTTTCTATTCCTAGTTTTGAAATGACTTCACTGAACAAGGTACAAGTGAGGACAAAACTTAGACTTATTCTCAATTCTCTTTGTAAGATATTTATATCCTCAAGCTAAATTAGATCAAGAGACCAAAAGATAGATTCTCCTGGCATGTTGGATCTGCGGACCTATTATATCACATGGGATCATGGTGGGATTATATAAGATCTTATATAAGACTGAAGGGTGCAAGTTAGGGGTGGGCTTGGGAAAGACAAGAGAAAAATGCATAGCAAAAAATGTCTGTGGTATTGGTTCTTAATATGGTGCTGACTATAGAAAATAAGATGCTTCTCCTGTTTGATAAAAGAAAGTTAACACCAGATAGTATAGTAGCATGAATAACACAAGAGTTACTTGTGGCCCCTTTAGTTATTTCTCTAAGAAACAAAACTTAAATTGGCCCATATCTTGGATTTGATTTTTTTTTGGTACTGGGGATAGAACCCAGGGAAATTCTACCTCGAAGCTACACCCCCAGCCCTATATTTTATTCTTTATTTTGAAACAGGGTCTCACTGAGATGCAGAAGGCTTTACTAAGTAGCTGAGGCTGGCCACAAACCGCAAATCCTCCTGTCTCAACCTCCCAAATGCTGGGATAACAAGTATGCACCATCACACCCAGATGTATATTTTTTAAATACACAAGAAATAAGCTAGGCATGTACATTGGGTTATCTCAGGTGAGCTGTATATTGGTGGAAAGAACCCATATATTCACTACAAAGTTAGATTAATGTCTTATTAGCCGGGTGTGGTGGCACATGCTTGTAATCCCAGCATTCGGGAGGCTGAGACAGGAGGATCACAGTTCGCGAGAGCCTCAGCTACTTAGTGAGGCCCTTCACAACTCAGTGAGACCCTGTTTCAAAAAAAAAAAAAAATTGGGCAGGGGTTGTAGCTCGGAGGTCAAATGGCTCTGGGTTCCAGCCCCAGACCTAAAAAATAAATAAATAAATAAAAAAGATTAAGGTCTTATTTAACAAAATATGTAAAATTCTATTAAAGAGCTAGGAAAGCACAGAGAGAATACAGAAATGATGGAAGAGCCTCTTTTGACCACCCAGTTTTCTCAAAGACAGAGCTGCCAAGGTTGAGACTCACAGTTGCCAGTGAGCCTAGTAGTAATTTACTGGATCTAAAAAGGAATCTCCTACAGAACATGGGTCTTTTATATAGGGGAGGTTTTTATTACCATTTTGATGTATTTACACAAATAACATGTGTCTCTGTTAGGGACTATTTAGACTCTTACAGTAAGTGAGTCAAATTCAGCCCCACCAAGTGCTCAACTATACCAAGCCGAGTCAGCACCTGGGCCCAACTAAGCAATGTCCCTTCAGGTTCCGGGCATCTCCTAAGGCAAAAACAGGCTCACCATAATCATGATGTTTTGTTGTTGTTGTTGTTGTTGTTGTTGTTGTTGTTGTTGTTGTTGTTGTTTCGGTATGGGAATTGAATCCAAGGCCATTCTACCTCCAAACTCTACCACCAGTTCCTATTTTTAATTCTTTATTTTAAACCAGATTCTCACTAAGTACTCAGTAAGTAGTTGAGGCTGGCCATAATCTTGCAATCCTCCTGGCTCAGGCTCCCATGTACTAGGATTACAAGCGTGTACCACCACATCCTGAAATCATGATTTTCTTTTAAAAGGCCAGCCTTGACTGATAGCTGACCATTTGCCATATGTTGTTAAACTCTTTATATTCAGTTCTTTTAATTCTTGCAACATCTCTATATATTATTAGCACCATTGTGTGACTCTCTCCCAGAAAACCCCTGAATTTAAGCAATTTAAATAAATTTATATACATTTTTAAATGGTCCCAAAGGCTTCTTTGTTGAAGGGCTGGTCTTCAAGTTGACACTGTTGGGAAGAGGAGGGACATGAAGGATGTGTGGCTTTGTAAGAGGTCCTTAGATCACCGGGGTTGTGACCTCCCCCCTTTTCCTTCCTTCTTGTTTCCTGGCATGGGTCAGTAGTTTGCTCCGCCATGTGTTACCTTTGTCATTTAGAATGCTTAGTTGTGGCTCAAAGCAATGGATATGCTGATCTTGGATTAGAAGCTCCAAAATTGTGAGCAAAAATAAAAAATAACATCTCTTTACAAGTTAATTATCTCAAATATTTTATTATAATTATGTAAAACTGCCTAACCCAAATCATTTTCTAAAGGTCCACAGTAATTTTCTAACAAAGCTATGATTTGAACCTCTACCTGTATTGCAAATCTTATTTTCTTAATTTCTAAGCTGGGCAAATAGTGCAAAACTTAAGAAATGCATTATAGTTTACCCATTATATTCAACATTAATGGAACTTGTCTTTTATTGACTTTTTAAGTTCCAGGTTTAGAACACATTTTCCCTCAATGTGAAATAAAGAAAAGAATGGGATACAGATATAAAATGAACAATTGTTATATATTATACAATGTGTATAACACAATACATATATATAATACAATTCATATAAACATGGGCAAAACAGCCATATTATTTGGGGAAGCAAGTTCTTACATATGTTGGCATGTTCTGAATACTTACTTTATTGGATTTCCAAAAACAGGATTTCTTCTTAGTAATTTCAGTTATATAAATCCATCTTCCTCTTTCAATCCTCATTCATAATTGGTATATCATTTAATAAAATGAGAACAACTGCCTGCACTTCTGTATTTTAAGAAGGTGTAAGAAAGCTATTATTTATTCAATAGTAAAGTTTTATGTTGCTAAATGTCCTATTTTCTTCGGATTTATAGTTAACACAGAAAAACTCATGATGTTTAAAATAGGTTATGAGTGACATAGTTGTAACTCTCCTAGAGAACCAAAATTAAAATCAGTAACCATCAGCAAGATGTCATTTCACAAGGAGTGCCTGAAATAGCATTTAATAAATAGCAAGTTGATTTTTACTGTTTTTAATCATTGCATATGAGATATTTGGAGATATCAGTTTTTATTATTTATGGTTATAATTTATTTAAAATATAACACATGAAGGTGATGCTTCACTAGCCAGTATTGTAAGGGCAATCATGAAGTGTCCTTGATACTGACCTGCAGAGACAGAAGTAGGATTATTGTTTGTAACAGACAGTTGTTGCCAAGGATCTTATCACAATACAGTGGCCCTTATTATCACCAGAACACTGTTGATCCATTATAATCAAAGATGAGAAGTGAGAACAAAATAGTAGAATGTGGTTTTACACTGTGAAGCAAGATTTCTGTCCTAAAAGATGTCAAAAAAAAATCAATTGATCTCCAAAAGAAACATCAGTTTGTGACTTTACACATGATCACCCTCCATTCCAACACCCTAAATGTCATCCCATTTCTGCTCCAACTTAGTTCCCAAGTGAATTCCTATTTGAAGGCCAGTGTGTCTGCAGTAGGTTTCTAAAACTCCAAACCATGACAATGTTCAAGTCCAGCTGTTGGCAATCTGTTAAAGCCATTTCCATATCCCTCCCCCATTTTCTGCATTTTCTATTCATCTGTTTCATTAGTAATAGATGCTTTAATTTCTGATTGCCAACATTTCTTAGTATTGGTCCAGGCTACCAGTGTGCAGAATAGCAACTGTTAGTCTGATTCTAGATAATTATTTTATTATGAAGGATCAGAGGTTTGCATATCACATTGAGCAAGCCCATTCTGTAATCAGATTAAGGTGCTGTACAGTCTTGTTGTCACATAGAGAAGGATGATTACTGTTGTTTTTATTTTCAGCCAAGCAATATTTTAAGAGTAAAACAAACTTTTATTTGATTTTCACTCTAAATAATCTCAAAAGTTCTATTGACCTGGAAGAACAATAGAATCATGTGATTATAAAGTTTGAAGTCTTCTAAGATAGCCAAACCATTTTTTCTTCTATGGCAAACCCCAAAGAGATTCAAGGAAATTTTCTATTAGGAAATGGCTATAAAAAGCTTGACTCTTAGCTTGTTATGCACAAGATGTGTGACATTAGATCAGCTAATTTTTCTAAGCCTTACTTCATTATCTCTTAAAATGGAAATAAAATACTACATACATGTATGTGAAATTCTTAAGCATAATAGACAATAAGTCCTAACCATGATTATCAACATTGTTCTCTTGTAGAGACTTTTGCCAAAGGCATGATATTTAGTGTACCTCGCCAGTGTCTGATGCAATATTTTAAATTGGGCTGAACACCAGTTTTATGTAATTATTTCTAGTTCTAGACGCTCAAAATCACTGAAGACTACTTTTAAAAATGACTACTTTACATTTCTCTTTTTTTTTACGTCCTGTACATGCAGTATTTATAGATTAATAAATACTTTCATTGTGACTGTTTTTTCTCATTTGAAATAGGATATTAATCGTGCTTATCAACCGGGTGTGATGGCACAAGCTTATAATCCCAACATTCGGTAGGGTGAGACAGGAGGATTGCGGTTCGTGGCCAGCCTCAGCTACTACTTAGTGAGGCCCTTTGCAACTCAGTGAAACCCTGTTTCAAAACAAATAGGGCTGGGAGTGTAGCTCAGAGGCAGATTGCCCTGGGTTCCATCCCTGGTACCACAATAAATAAACAAATAAAAAAATAACAGAATTACTGAACCTCTTTTTTGGGAGGTACTAGGAATTGAACCTGGGGCATTTTACCTCCATGCTCTGCTCCTAGTCCTTTTCTATTTTATGTTGAAACAGTCTTGCTCAGTTGCTGATGACCTCATTAAGTTGCTGAGGCTGATCTAGAATCTGCAATTCTTCTGTCTCAGCCACCAAAGTACAAGGATTACAGGAATGTGCTACTGCACCCAGCCATGAACCCATTTTAATGAGCCTTAAATATATGTGAATCTAAATTCTTTTTCTTGAAGAGGTCACATAAAAGAGAAATATCAAATCCAGAATTAGGGAACTCCAATGAGATTCATCTAGAAAAGTTAATTTTTATTTATTTGGTGGTACTAAGGACTGAACTCAAGGGCATTGTACCCCTGAGCTACACTCCCAGTGCTTTCATTTTTTTTTATTTTAAAACAAGGTCTCACTAGGTTGATAAGAGTCTCATTAAGTGACTATGGCTGGTTTGGAACCTGCAATCCTCCTTCTCAGCCTCCCAAGTATTGAGATTACACGTATGCACCACCATGCAGAGCTCCAAAAAATAATTTAAAAATACACATTAGCACATAAACTTACCTTTTGTTAAAAATATGTTTTTATTCCTCTATTTCTAGTTAGTCACAGTAGATACTTAATATATCTTTACCTAAAGTTGGTCAAGAGTTCTGGCCTTTTCAATAATGTCTAATGTATTTGTTTCAGCCTCAGCTTCTTTGGCTCAAATGCAGTTTGTGAATTTTTTGTGACAGTAAGCCAGCAATTATTATGCATGGGGAACGCTGGTAGAAATGCAATATTCTGCATTAATTGCTAACAGAAAGATCTGTAATATTGGCTGCATGATTTACCCCTTACATGTGCCCAGCTATAACGATCTGAATTTAGTACTGCATTTGTTAATATTAGACACAAATTTATCCTGACACTTTTATAGGCTAAGCCTCGGAAACATTTAGTCATGTAAAATATAATCATGGTCTTGAAGTATTTGCTTTTATTTCCATGCTATTTAGGCAGGATCTCACTTTATAACCTTATCTGTATTGCTGATTAGGAGACTGGTTCAGGGAGGCTATTTAGGGTCCTGATTATGAGAGAGGAACTAATTTACATTGTATCCTTATCAAAGAGCAGTTGTTTACATAATATGAATATTCTGTGTTTCTATACACTCTTCAGATGTTCCTATCATAGTGCATTAAATGTGTCTTTAATTTGTATTCCATTTCCAATGTCTGTTGTCAGACACTTTGGACTTTTGAGAGCAAATAAAAGTAGCTTGTGGTATAAATAAAATATTTTGCGTCAGAATAAAATAGTGAACAATTATGTAAAGGGTACAATTCTGCCATGTATTTACCTTATAACTGCATGAGCTAGACTTGTACAGAAGCTTTAAAAAAATCCCCATGGCTGTCATGTTCATAAGTCTTTCTGACCCATTGAGACAGATGTTAGAATATTACTTGGAGCGTACTATAAAACTTACCTCTCACTTATGGAAATTTTCTTGTACCTCTTCCCCAAAAAGGAATACAAAGACCATAGGACATGGCATAAGAATAGGCCTTTGAACACAGAGACATAAAATGAAATCCATGAGTCCTTGAAAGAGCAATTAAATACATTTTCATTTCAACAACTGAAGATGAGGAACCAAAACAGATAGGCGGGGGGTAGAATAAATGAGAGAAAATTCAGTATTCATCATGCCTCTTGGCATTCTAGCTTAACAATTTATTTTGTAATATATCACAGTAAATCAGATCTAGGTTTGGATTCTAGTGTCTGGTTTATTTTTTTAATAAAGTAGGAACTCAGAAAACGGAATACTTTCCCCTAGAAATTTCTAGAACCATCCAGTAAAGAGCTTTTAGCCAAATTATTATTAACAAAATGATGCAATCCCTTTATGGAAATAGTAAGTTATACATTGTAAATAAATTAGGAGAAGGACTACCAAAGGATTTTTAAAAATTACCTCCATAGCTGGGCGTGGAGGCGCATGCTTGTAATCCCCACACTTGGGAGGCGGAGATAGGAGGATCATGCAGGTTCAAAGCCAGCTGTTCTGGTTTAAGAGAACTGTTTCCAAGTTTAAAAAAAGAAGTGTAAAATAGATCTGGGAGTGTAGCCTTGAGGTGGAAGGGCTTCCGGGAACCCCAGTACCACCAAAAAAACCAAACAAACCAAAACAAAAAAACCCAAAAAACTCCCTAAAAAGCATGGAGAAATATTATATAATCAAGATCTTGAAACTAAAAAGTGACCAAATTATTTGCATACTTTCTGGGCATATCTTCCAAAAATAAAACTTCAGTAGAACCCATCAGAGCTTGTTTTTGCATCATATTTCTTTATAATGTTAATAATGCTTAAAATGCTTGCTTTTAACTTAAGAATTGAATCTTAAAGGTCTCTGATTTTAATCCACACTCAATATCATACTGGCTAAACTTGAGGAAGTGTACTCTTACCATCATTCTAAAATGTAAAATGACATCAATATATAATGATTTTGATCACATGATTTTGATCAAGATTTTGTAGGTGAGCCACTTGGGCTAGGATCACATGGTGGGGACTCAGCTAGTGGCAAATTGTGCATGTTTCTTTCATGTGTCATGTCCCTCAAAGACACTTACTTACCTGAAATTATACTCAAGGCAGTGGAATTCTTGGAGCATGAAAGCAAAAACTGCAGATCCCTTGAGGCTGAGGCTTAGAAATAAAAAACAAAGAAACAAACAAAAACTGCCCTGTGTCATGCTTTGTTGATCAGAATATGTTGCAAAGCCAATACAAATTTGAAGAGAAATAGACTCACCTCTTCATGAGAGCAGCAGCAAAGAAATTGTGAACATTTAAACCTACCTCAGCAATGAACATCACCTTGCTCTGGTCAGTGATCTAAACGTGTTGCTTTCCTGGTAATCTTTTGTACCTATTTTTTTTTTTCCTGAGTATGGGCTTTCCCACATTCCATGGGATCTTTTGAAAGTGCAGACTAGGAATTGCAAGGTCTTGGGTAGAGCCCAAGTAAGCATTTGAAATGAGTTCCCAGGAGGTGCCAAGCACATTGGTCAGGTGGCTGTTCAGTATGGCACACAGACCAGCACTTTCGGTCTCACCTGAGAGTTTATTAGCAAATCATTTTCTCTGCACAAGAAGCAGAAGCCAGAAAATACAGTCATCTCCTGAATCAGAAAACTGGGGTGGGCCAAGTCCTCTGGTATTCCAGAAAATACTTCTGGTGACTTTTAGCCCTACTGAAATTGTGGAACCAGATGATGGATATTGGTGTTTAGACAAAGTCTTTTTGAAAAGCACTTAATTGTGCCTGGTGTTGTGTGTTCTATAATCTGTTCATGTTGACAGTTCTGATGAAGCTTACACTGAACAGGGGTTGAAAGTCACAGTGCTCTCTTCCTTTTACTTAGTTTCTATAAAACACAAATTCTCTCTCACTTTGGTCAGGAAGGACAGAGCTCTAGTTCTAGACCCCTGCTCCTGCCTCCAATGCTCTGGCCACTCAGCCTGCGTAGCCTCAGGAGCTTAAAAAGCACCTGCAGAGGGTGCTCCACAGAAGCAGGTGTGCCTGCAAGGAGCTGATTTATTAAAAGACCTGCTGAGGCACTGTGGTCCCCAAGAAGGGATATTTTAATTCACCTCTAACTGCTGTCCTATAAAAAAAATCACACTCTCTACCATTTCTCTTTGTTTACAAGTTTCCATTAATGGTTTTCTCTCCATTAAGCTGTACAGGGGAGTGCTATTTCGAGAACTAATTGAATTCTTGCCATTTGGGGCATGATCAAATGCTCTCTAGATCTTGTTATTTGCTGTGGTAGGTATTTTCTTCTTTTCTAATGTGAATAGTTCTAATACTTCTATCTCTGGAATAAAGAGATAAATTATAACACATATAAATATATGTGAATATATGTATATCCTTAGTAAGGTAGAACCTGTTCCTTGGCATGAAGATACACCTCAATAACTCTTTGTTGTAAAATTAAAAACTACAAAATGAAATAGGTGTATCTTAAATACTCCCAAATATCAGTACATGTTAATTTTAGAAGTAGCAGTATTTATGGTATTAATTTGATAATGAACAAAAAAATAATTCATTTTTCTCTCTTCGGAGCTCTACCACCAATCCCTCTCCACTCCTATAAAACTTTTTATGGTCATTGAAAAGATTATAGGTGCCATATTAGCATTCTAGGCTGCTTAAAGAACGAAACCTTCCTGTCCTTTGGTAGTTATTTATCTATAAGAATGGATAAAGTTAATCATCAAGGTAAAGATTTGTAGATCTGCATTTAATCATGGGTACATTTAATCATGGGTGCTAATGTGGAGGAATAAAGAAGGAGAGTTGACAAATAAATATGTAAGTAAACATCAAGATAGGAAAAACATAAAAGATTACATAGTTTTATTTATCAAATTAATAGATTATATAACCTAAGTAATTTATATCAATTTTTATAATTTTATGTAATTGACATAATCTAACAATTCATGAAGCCTATTCAGGCATTCGAGAGAGTACAATCCAGTGTAGCACGGCATATTCGCAAATGTGGAACCATGTGAATACACAAGACTGCCTTATTCCCTAGCTGCAGATTTCCTGTACATTGTTGATGTGGGAATTTGCAAATATCTATATTTTTATTTTATTTTATTTATAAGTTGAACATATTGAAAATGGTGTATATTTAGATTATGCTTCGTGCCCTTACCCACCATTTTCCTTCCCCCTCCCAATAGAGAGTGTCCAGGTTAACAATGTTACATTTATATCATTACACATATTCATATTTAGCTCTTCCATTGAACAACCTCAGCTTTCTTCCTCTCCTATCCTTCCATTCTAGCTTTGCTGAGATTTCCCCTCTATTATATGGAGTCCCTCTGGTATTACCACTACTCCCTAGCTTGGGCATATTAGAGAAAACATATGTCCCTTCTCTTTCTGTGCTTGACTGATCTCACTTAAAATAATGTTCTCCAGTTCCTTCCATCTTCTTGCAGATACTATTATTTTATTCTTCTTTATAGCTGAATAGACTTCCATTGTGTGTATTTCCCATAATTTTGCAATCCATTCATCTGTTGATGGAGATCTAGGTTGGTTCCATATTTTGGCTATTACAAACTGTGCTGCTATGAACATGGGTATGCATATGTTAATGTAGTTCTCTGATTTCCACCCCTTTGGAAAGATACACAGGAGTGGTATTGCCAGATCAAATGGTGGATCTATTTCCAGTTTTCTAAGGAATCTCCACACTGATCTCCATAACAGCTGAACTACTTTGCACTCCCACCAACAGTATAAAAGAGTTTCTCTTTCCCCACATCCTCAGCAGTAGTTGTTGTTGTTTGATTTCTTTATGCTTGCCACTCTGATTGGGATTAGATTGAATCTCAGCATAGTTTTGATTTGCATCTCCCTGATGGCTAGTGATGTTGAACATCTTTTCATGTGTCTATTGGCCCTTTGTATCTCTTCTTTTGTGAAATGTCTATTCATTCCAGTTGACCATTTCTTGACTGGGTTGTTTGTTTTGCTAGTGTAGAGTCTTTAGAGTTCTTTGTATTTTCTGGATATTAGCCCCCTATCAGAGTGGTGGCTGGTAAAGATCTTCTCCCATTCTGTAGGCTTCCTCTTTAGGTTCTTGATGGTTTCCTTCGATGAGAAGAAACTCTTTAGTTTGATGAGATCCCACTTATTAATTCATGCCTTAATTTCCTGTGCTTTGGAAGTCTTATTGAGAAAGTTACTCCCTGTGCCTATATGTTGGAGTCTGATCCTATGCCTTTCTCTAATAACTTCACAGTCTCTGGTCTAATTTCTAAGTCCTTGATCATCTCGAGTTGATTCCTGTGCATGGTGAGAAGTAAGGATTCAGATCCAATTTCCTACAAATGGATAGCCAGTTCTCCCAGCACCATTTGTTGAAAAGGCTGTCTTTTCTCCAGCATATGAGTTTGGCCCCTTTGTCAAAGACTGATTGACTATAGATGTGTGGGTTTGTTTCTGTATCTTCTATTCTGTTCCACTGGTCAGTCTGCCTATTGTTGTGCTAATACCATGCTGTTTTTACTACTATTGCTCTATAGTATATTTGAAGTCCGGGATTGTGATGCCTCCTGCTGGTTCTTGTTGATGAGAATTGCTTTGGCTATTCTGGGTCTTTTCATTCTTCATACAAAATTCATAACTGATTTTTCCAGGTCTATGAGAAATGTTGTTGGGTCTTAATGGAAATTACATTGAATCTATAGACCACTTTTGGCAGAATTGCCATTTTGATGATAATTATTCTGCCTATCCATGAGCAAGGGAGATCTTTCCATCTTCCAAGGTCGTCTTCAATTTCTTTTTTTAATGTTTTGTAGCTTTCTCTGTAGAGGTCTTTTACATCTTTGGTTAGGTTTATTCCTAGGTATTTTATTGGTTTAGAGGTTATAATAAATGAATAGGTTTCTTTATTTCTTTCGTTTTGGATTCATTGTTGACATAAAAGAAACACAACTGATTTCTTTAGGTTGATTTTGCACCCTGCAACTTTGCTGAATTGGTTAATCAACTCTAAAAGTCTTTTGGTTTAGTTCATTGGATCTTCTAGATAAATAATCATATCATCTGCAAATAAGGATAGTTTTAATTCCTCTCTTCCTATTTGAATTCCTTTGATTTCCTTCTTTTGTCTTATTGCTGTGGCAAAAGTTTCAAAGACTATATTGAAAAGGAGTGGTGATAGTGGGCATCCTTGTCTTGTTCCTGATTTTAAAGGGAATTCTTGAGTTTTTCTCCATTCAATATGATGTTGGCTTTGGGCTTATTGTATATAGCCTTAATGATGTTGAAATATGTTCCTTCTATTCCAGTTTTCTGCAGTGTTTTTTAACATAAATGAGTGTTGGATTTTGTCGAATGCTTTTTCAGCATCTATTGATATAATCATGTGGTTTTTATTTTTAGTTCTATTTATGTGGTGAATAACATGTATTGATTTGCATATGTTGAACCAGCCTTGCTTTTCTGGGATGAAACCAACTTGGTCATGGTGTACAGTTCTCTTGATGTGGTTTTGAATGTGTATAGCTAGTATTTTGTTTAGAATTTTTGCATCTATGTTCATTAAGGATATTGGTCTGTAATTTTCCATTCTTGAAATATCTTTATTTGGTTTGGGGATTAATGTGATACTGGCCTCATAGAAGGAATTAGGGAGAATTCCATCTCTTTCAATTTTCTGGAACAAGTTGTGAAGTATTGGTATTAGTTGTTCACGGAAAGTTTTGTAGAATTCAGCTGGAAACCCATTGGGATCTTGGATTTTCTTTGATGAAGAATTTTGATTGCTGTTTCTATTTCTTTGTTTGCTATTGGTTGGATAAGGCTTGCTATGCCCTCTTAGTTCAGCTGAGGTAGGTTATATGTGCTTAGAAATCTATCGATTTCTTCCATGTTTTCCAGTCTGTTGGAGTATAAATTCTCAAAAAAGTTCCTGATAATCCTTTGAATTTCCCCCTCTGTATGTAGTGATGTCTCCTTTTTCATTTCTTATTTTAATAATCTGAGTTGGAGTATAAATTCTCAAAAATCTGAGTTGGAGTATAAATTCTCAAAATAGTTCTTGATAATCCTTTGAATTTCCCCTTTGTCTGTGGTGATGTCTCCTTTTTCATTTCTTATTTTAATAATCTGAGTTGATTCTCTCTTTCTTCTGATTAGGTTGGCCAGGGGTTTGTCAATCCTATTAATCTTCTCAAAGAACCAGCTTTTTGTTTTGTTGATTCTTTGATTTATTTTGTTCTCCATTTCATTTATTTCTGCTCTGATTTTAATAATTTCTTGCCTTCTACTGGCTTTGGGGTTCGACTGTTGCAGTCTTTCTAGGTCCTTGAGTTGTGTCATTTGGTTGTTTGCTTGGTAACTTTCTGTTCTTATGTGGGCACTCAATGCTATGAACTCTCCTCTCAACAATGCTTTCAAAGTGTCCCATAGATTTTGATAAGTTGTTTCTCTATTTTCATTTAATTCCATAAATTTCCTTATTTCTCCCCTAATTTCTGATCTTACCCACTCATCATTCAATAGTGCATCATTCAATCTCCATGTATTTAAATAGTTTATTTTGGGTTTCCTGTTGTTGATTTCTACTTTCATTCCATTATGTTCTGAAAAGATGCAGGGAATTATATTACATATTTTGAATTTGCTGTTTCTTGCTTTGTGTCCCAGAATGTGATCTATTTTGGAGAAGGTGCCATGGGCTGCTGAGAAGAATGTATATCCTGTTGTTCCTGGCTGAAATATTCTGTATATGTATGTCTATTAAGTCCATTTGGTTTATAGTTTTCATTAGTTCTGAAGAGTCTTTATTCATCTTTTGCCTTGAAAGTCTATCCAGTGGTGTGAGAGGTATATTGAAGTCTCCCACTATTATTGTATTTCTGTCTATTTGAGATCTTATGTCCAAGAGGGTTTGTTTTATAAATGTGGCTGTACCCACATTTGGGACATAAACATTTACTATCATTATATCTTCTTTGTGGATTATTCATTTTAATAAAAGGAAGTGTCCTTCTTTGTCTTTTCTGATGTGTTTTAGCTTAAAATCTGTTTTGTTGGATATCAGTGTTGCTACTCCTGCCCTTTTTTGGTCCCCATTGGCATGATATATCTTTTTTGATCCTTTCACTTTTAGTCTGTGGATGTATTTTGCTGTAAGGTAAGTTTATTGCAAACAACATATATCTGGATTATATTTTTTAATCCACATTGCCAGTCTGTGTCTTTGATTGGAGAGTTAAGACCTTTGACATTCAGTGTTATTATTGAAATATGGTGTTTGTTTCCGTCATTTTGTGTTCTATCTTCTGTTGGATATAGTATTATTTCTTCTTAGATGCTCTGCTGATCAACTTCATCCCTTCTCTGGTTCTGGAGTCTGCTTCTTTTTTCTTCTTTATTTCTTTAAGTATTTTCTGTAGTGTTGGCTTAGAATTCATGAACTTTTTGAAGTTCTGCTTATCTTGAAACACTTGTTTCTCCTTAATTTTGAATAGTTTTGCTGGATATAGCAGTTTGGGTTGGAATTTGTTTTCTTCCAGGGTCTGGATCACATCATACCAGTCTCTACTGGCATTCATGACTTGGTATGTATAGTCTGGAGTGATTCTTATTCTTTTGCCTCTATATGTCACCCATCCTTTTGTTCTCACTGCTTTTAAGATTCTTTCCTTGATGTCTATGTTGGTTATTTTGATTATTATATGGCATGGGATGTTCTTCTTTGATCTTGTCTTAGTGGTGTTCTGTATGTCTCCTGAACGTGAAGATCCAAGTCTCTTTCCATGTTGGGAAAATTCTCTGAAATTATTTCTTTGAGGAGATTATGGATGCCCTTGGTCTGTAATTCTATCCCTTCTTCAATGCCTTTTATCCATAAGTTAGAACATTTCATATTGTCCTATAGTTGCTGGATGTTTAGGTTTTGTTGCTGTATTAACTTCTGTATGCTGTTGACTGTGTTTTCGGTTTTGAATGAACTGTCTTCTAACAGTGATAATCTACTTTTCATTTCATCTAATCTTCCAGAATTTCTTTCTATTGCTGTCTTCATTTTATTTATTGACTCGTTTCATTCCAGACATCTTTCTGATTCTTTCTTAGTGTTTCAGTTTCTTCTTTCATTTCCTGTAGACTTGTTGTTTTTTTTTTTTTTTTTTTTTTGGTGGTACTGGGGTTCCTGAAAGCCCTTCTACCTCCGGGCTACACTCCCAGACCTATTTTTTTTTACATTTTTATTTGGAAACAGGGTCTCCTAAGCCAGCGCACGTGGCTGGCTTCGAACCTGCGCGATCCTCCTGTCTCCGCCTCCCAAGCGCAGGGATTACAAGCGTGCGCCACCACGCCCGGCTGTAGACTTGTTTTAAAGCCTTTCATCATATTATAGATCAAGATTCTGAACTCCCCTTTTTGCATTTCTTATAGGTCAGCATTCTTGATTTCTGTTGTCTCTTCATTAGTCCTGGTTCTTATATTTTCAATGTTCTCCATCCTGTCTTTCTGATGTCTACCCATCGTTTGTGAGCATTACGTCTAATCCAATCTTAGTATTTGGAATTTAAATGTATCAGCAAGTCAGCAGTGCTTTATCCAATGTTGGGGGTTGTGTGATGGGAGAGAAGCTGGGGTGATGGGTACAGGTGTTGGGTTAAGTACAGGATATGTTTAGGTTGAGTAAGAATTTAAGTATGATAAGGTAATATCTTGTTGAGAATGAGAGAGTTAAATAGTAGGACTCTTGTAGATAGTAGAGTATTTAAGTATGGGGATATGAAATACTTTTAATATTAAACAAAGAGACATAGTATGGGAAACAGTTTTGAGGGAAGAGAGTAGAGAGGTTAGAGTGGGGAGGCTTATAAGAGGGGTGGGTAGAGGAGCAAACAAACACAATTAAAATATCAACACAAGATACAAAAGTTAACTATTATATAAAAATGAAAGAAAAGAAAGAAAAAACAAATCCAAAGAGGAAAAAGAAAAAAAGGGGGAAAAAGAGTAAGAAAGAGTAAAAAAAGGACAAGAATAAAATAAAAAGAACTAGCAATTATGTGAGACCAGAAAACAAGGCAAACTATAAAATATATTAAAAAAAACTCTAATAAAAGTAAAAGAAAGAAGAGGGGGAAAAAAGAACAGAACAACAACAACTACTACTACAAAAAACCCCATTCCTACTAATTTACCAATATGGGGTCGGGTCCATATAATATTTGAATGTCTGATTGCTGTGGTAACTTTTGGAGTATAATCCAACGTCTCTTAATTTGTTCTATACTCTATTGTCAGCTTCTTAAGCCACTCTCTGGGTGTTTGGACACCTTTCTCTCCTTTGACAGCTTTGGGTTTAGGTATCAGGGCATCTGGTGTCACTGTTAATAAATTCTGCACAAGTCCCGGGTTCTGTGTATTTCCAGCCTGTAGTCAGTGCCTCTGTACTCTCCACCCTAGACTCAGGCCTGTGCTTCCCTTCCACAGGGATGGAGGATGTCCAAAGTAGTCTTGGAACCTCCCCCTGAGGCCCTGTGTAGGTATTGCATCTTGATGACTTTTTCTGTGTCTCTGGAAATTCTAACTGGGCTAGCCCATGGGGTCCCAGGATGCACACTGGGCAAAGGGTTGCTGTAGGGTCCCGGGACGCACACAATTACCACTGGAGTGCTGCCAGGTCCCAGGGTGCAGGCTGGGTGCACGGCTATCACTGGACTTGGACGCAGGTGGGCACAGATGCCTAGCGCCTGGTCCAGGGGTCGAGCAGGGTGCGCAGGGCTGGAGCTGGACCCAGGTCATGGGCTGGGTGCTCTAGACTAGTTCCCAGTCTCCGTCTATGGGGCAGGCACAGAATGCCAGCGGTGGCTCTGGGGTGTGGGGTGGGCACAGACGGGTCCAGGAGTGCAGTGTCTAGCACTGGTCTCTGGCTCAGGCAGGGCGCACCAGGGTAGCGCTAGGTCCCAGGGCATGGGGCAGGCATACACGGCTTGTGCTGGATCCAGTGCGTAGGCTGGGGGCCCAAGGATAGCTACTGGTCTCGGGGTGAGAGTGGGCTGCACACAGCTATTGCTGTCCTGGGGAGCGGGCTGGGCCCGCGAAGTTAGTGCCCAGGGTTGGACAGGGCACGTGGGCTAGGTGCACAAGGTGAGTGTCGAGTCTAGGGATGCGAGTGGCACAGACAACTAGCAGGGTTCCTGGGGTGTGGGCAGGGTGCAGGAGGATAATGCGGGGTCCTGGGGCGAGTGATAGGCACCCAGGGCTAGTGCCAGACATGGGGCACATGCTAAGACCTGCAGATTCTCTGGACGCACTCAGATACCTGGCTTCCTTGATCCAGGTGTCTAGAGGACTCTCAGTGCCACTGTGGTCCCGTCTTTGGTGAGCACACAGGCTTCTGGCTCGGAGGCCGCTCGCTGCTTAAGATGTTGGAGCTCTATGTCTGTTTTCAAACTCTTGGATTATTTTGCCATGGTGGTGTCAGTCTGCTCCAGGAATTGCGGTTTGGGCTGGCAACCTGCGTTGGTGCCGGCGGGCAGCCTGGTTGTGTCTGCAGCAAATCCGATGCCCAAACTTTTTTATTTTATTTTTTGCATGGATCTCGTAGTTCAGGGATCTGGATTCCTTCTCCCGAGGTTCCTGGATCTATTTTGGTTCCTGAGATATATTTATTTTGTTGTTTAAGACACTGCCTTCTAGGTAGTTGAACATTGTTTATTTCAGCTACTGAGAAGTGCTGTGTCCCGCAGTCGCCATTTTGAATCCCCTCCCATCTATAGTAGTATATTCTGTTTCTCACCTTTTCTTTACTACTGGGCGACATGCTTTTTCTCACCAAAATGTATTTGCTTCTCCTCTTTGGTCTTTGTATTTAGGTCATCCTCTGCATTCCAGTGTTGTAGTTTGGATTTAAAATGTCCCCCAAAGCTCTTGTGCTAAGCACTACAGCCAGGTCCTGAGTCAGGGTGTAGCTGGAGGAGCAGGTGTCCGAGGCCATGGACTTGGGACTGTATCCATCCCAGTCCCCTTCCCCTCTTGTGCTTCTGGTCACCATGAGTTGAGCTGCATTCCTTGGCCATGCTTTGTCCCCTTGGTTTCTGCCGTAGAGAAGAGTGATCTCTGAAAACTTTAAAATTGTGAGCCAATTTTGTTTCCTTGAAGTTGGTTGGTCAGGTATTTTCAGGCTATAGCGATGAACATGCTGACTGAAGCATCTAGGTTCGGAGTGATAGGCATAGTTGCTCCTTTGTTGTTCTCACCCTTTTTCAACAGTAATCCATTCAGTAGCATTAATTATCTGACATGAGTAGCGCCAACATTCACAGAGTTATGCTTGGGCCATACACCATCACATATCTTTTATCTTTGGACTTCCAGCTGGGATATTTAGCAAAAGTAAATATTCTTCATCATTTCCTTTTACAGTTTGTGGAGATGAGTGCACAGGCATTCTTCTTGGTGACCTGGCTCGCCTGGAGCAGATGGCCATGAACATCAACCTCACAGGACCACTTCCTGCTCCCTATAAAATTCTGTATGGTCTTGAAAATACGACTCGGGATCTAAAGGTAGGTTGGTGTACTAACAGCAAAAGCCAGGATCAAGCTGACAGAAGCTTGCCAAGTGTTATTGACCGTAACTGATAAATGCTCTATCTGCTTCCCCAAATTAAGAGAAGCAGCTGTTTTAGAAGGTCAAATACTTTCTAAATCAGTGTTTTTCATACTCAAGAAATATAATATACAGATACCCCCCATTACCATCACACACAAATAAACTGTTTTTCCTAAATCAACTTTATTATGTGACTTAAATATGTGCAAACATAAAATCAAGTATGTACTCCTTATAGCTCCATAAAATGAAAACAAATTAATCCTTACAGAGGCCTAAAAAGCCAATAAAATTCAAATTAAAAGCATTAATTTCAAGTAATATGATATGGACTGAAAGTAAATGGCTGCTTGCAATAAGAATATGATATAGACTCCCTCCACACAGGTTCTTTCTTCAGCCAGATGTCATATGGTAGCTTAGTTGTCCTACCTCCCCTCAGTTGAACTAGAGTACCCCTTGCAAGGGGTCTGAAATGACATTTGGTGTCATTTAACAAGTACATGTGACTTATTTGCTCACATTTGTCATATTCTCAAATATGCATGCTGTTGTGGGTCCTGCAATCAGGTAGTGGCATTCATCTTCTCAGAGCCTAGCTTGGAGTCCAAAAGACCTTATGTTAATATTTAAGGTTATTCTCAAAATAAAATCCTAAAATAAAAATTTTGTTGTTGAAAATAAGTAGACCTTTAGAAATATATAAGGATCAGTTTGAGAAACACTATTCTAAAACTTATACATACCTTCTAGACAGTAAAAAAGCTTATAATAAGAAGAAATGATAAGGAAATTGGGATTCTCTCTCTCTCTTTTTCCCTCCCTCCCTCCCTCCCTTCCTCCCTTCCCTTCCTTCCTTCCTTCCCTCCCTCCCTCCTTACCTCCCTCTCCCTCTCTCTGCTCTTTGAGGCTACAAAGAGAAGACAGCTATCTGCAGACCCTCCCAAGAATCACATTGGCTGGCACTTTAATCTTTGACTTTTTGACCTTCAGAATTGTATGGTTCAATCTACCCAGCCTACGTATTTTTGTTGTTGTTGTTATAACAGCTTGAAATGACTAAAACAGAAGGACTATATTATCCATATTTTTCAAGTATGAAAACTGAGCCATGGAGAAGCTGTTTTGTTTCTGGGTTTTTGTTTTGTATGAGGGACAAAGTTTTGTGACTACTATGTGCAGAGGTGAGATTTAAATGGAAGCAGTATAACTGTAAGGCCCAGGAAAATTATAAAGCTTAGAGAAATAAAATAAATAACCTGCCTGGGAGGCAGCGGAGGAGAAGACTTCACCCAGGGAGCCAGAGGTGAAGTCTCCCTAACCCACAGCCCATGCTTTCTCTTGCCACAGAGTCATGCCTTAGACAGCAGGATGTACAGAGGCAGAGGTACAAATCAGGCCTGTTTGCCACATGTTATGAGCCAGGCTTGCTGGTGAAAGATAAACTTAGAGACTTGACTAAGGTAGGGTGATATGAAGAATGACCTGATGACCTTGAAAGCCAGGCAGAGGAATCCAACCTTACTTCATAGTCCCAGTCTTCAGGAATAGAAAGAGTTTTCACAAAAAGGATGATTTCTTATATACATGGAGGGACACAAAGAGGAGAAATTAAGTTAGGAAAGTAAACATTTCAGGTGGACATAAAATTCTTTCAATGAGACTAAAGCAGAGAACAATGGGTATGGGAGGAGCTGTGGGAGAGTCCAATCTGTGGGCACCATCCAGGTGGAGGGTGTTGGTCATCCACCCTCTTGCATCTGGGTGTTGGTCCAAATGAACTGGATTTTCCTTATATTCTGGTCTCTCTTGATTCCAAGTTTGCATTATTCTTTCATTATTGATTTAATATCTGTATACTTGAGATATTTTATATTTTAAAACCTTATCTTATTTTGACGTTAATATTATATATGGAAAGGAGGAGAGAGCAGAATGGGAAACAACCAAGCAGTGACAGATTTTTTTCTGTCTCTTCAAACTTCACTATGATGTATAATTACAATGTGCCAAAATTTAAAAAGAAAACTTCAAGCCAATTATTTAACCACTTTCCTCAGTTTCTTTCACTGTGTTAGTGCTCCCTAAGCAAAGCCAAAGTTTGCCAAGACCACATGTGTGATAAATAAAGTTGAGCTCATCAATTCAGTGTGACTATGGACACTGAGCACCATGGGAATTGCAGAGTGTCTCAGTAAGAGAGGGCGAGGAAGAGCATGTGGCCATTGGAGGGTGGATTCCAGGGAGCAGGGGTTTTGTGCTCCACCAGGCACTATTAGAAAGTGGTAATAATTCTGTAATTGAGACTGTGAAGCATCCTATCTAGAAAGGAAGAACAGATGATGAGTGAGGACAGCGGTCATTCGTATTAGCCAGGAAAGGTATCCCTTAATATCTTTGGGTCTACACAAATGGTATTGTCTGGGCTTAGCTGAGATTCCAGAGTGGTCTCATTTTTCCTTTGATTCATCACTGTCACAGAGTGACTCCACCTAATGTTAGTGTCCTCTGAGATGATTTATGTGCACTAGGAGAAGAACGTGTCCCAGCTGTGAATGCCAGCCAGCTCCTCCCAACACCGAGACCAGGCTGATAGTCCTCGTGTCCTAGGTCAAGTGCTCTCTCTCACCTGTAAACTGTGTCTCTGTTGACTGGAACAGGAGTCTAATGCACTTCAAAAGTTTCATCTTAGTTCTCTCTACTGGTTATGTGATCCTGGGTAAATTTTTAACTGTTTTTAAGCCACCGTTTGCTCATCCATAAAATAGAATAACATTTACCTCACAGGATTTGGGTAAAAATTAAGTGAAACCAAACATGCCAACAAAATGCCTAGCTCATTATAATTTCTCAATAAATCACTGTGATTTTTTTTTTCCTATTTGCTTGAGTATGTGGCATGACACTCGGTATAGAAGTGCCTGCTTGAAATAGTTTTTATTTTGAAGGTAAAAAAATATATATAAGTGATTTGTGTTTGTGGGGAAAATGCATTTGGTTAGGCTTATGATAACTACAAGACCATTTACTAAAATGTACATGGGATAAAATGCTTTTCAGCACCTGCTATCACCTCAGCGGGCCCCAGAGAGACTTATTCAGTTGGCAGAAGGCAATCTGAATACACTTGTGACAGAAATGAATGAGCTTCTGACCAGGGTAAGTTGGCAAAATCATGAATCTTCTTAGAATGCATAGATCTTATGAAATTGAATTCCTTAAAAATTAAAGTGGTTCAAAGTTTGGAAATGCTAATCTTGTTCTTTCTAATTCCCAACTTGGTGCATATCAGAACTTGCTACTTCTGCTTCAAATCAAATATTAAAACTCACCCCTCCCCCCATAAAAAGGCCTTGATGTTTGGGAAGTGTCAAAGACAAAGACCAAAAATATCAGAATGATAATGTATTTTGACAACTTTATCTAGTAGCCTTCATGGCAAAATTTTTTAAATCAATTTTATATTATCTCAAAAGCACTGTCCTTGATTATATAAACTTGAAGAAAAAGAAAAACAAATAAAAATACTTATAGTTTCTTTGATCTCCTCCTGGGATTTTTTGCATTTGTAGAGAAATATAGTCCAAATAAGTATTCCTACACACACACACACACAGAAGAAAGTCTTTTTAGTGTAAAAATCCTAAGCATTTAGGACACCTTTTAAAATCAGAATATAAATTCATATTGTATTTATCAGACTTTTTCAGTAACTGGTCATTTTATATTTTCAAAACTGCAAGACTCTTTAGGTTCTTTTTACAGCAATTGAAGGAAGAAAACAACACAAAGCCCGCCATCTTGTGGCCAGAAAAATGCATGAACAAGGAATCGGGCCTGTAATGTAGGAGTCCAGTTGATGATCTCAATTTAAGCTTTAAATTGCAAAGAATATTGGAGCTAGAAGGTTCTTAAAGATTATCTACTCCATTTGTATTTAAAAGAAGAGCTGCCACAGGCCATGACAGTGAAATAAATTAACAACAGCCATCCATGTAGCTAAACTCAGGAACCTACCCAGGACTAGATTCCCACCGGCCCAGTACTTTTTCCACATAAGCTGCTGCTGGATTAGGTAAATTTCCACAGGGAAATCAGATGGCTCCTGAGTACATAATGCTGTACAATGGCCCTGATGTTACACACAGCATACTAAACACCTTTTCAGGAGATCATACCAGAAATATGGCCAACTGCACTTAGATATTGACTTAGACTAATGAGTATAAAAATTTCAAATTAATATAATATTTAATATTTTGTTTATTATGTGACTATTAATAAATAAGAGATTTTAAGTGAGTCATGTTAGAGTAAATTTTATTCAGTTCAATTCAACTCAGTCTCTATGTTCAACACATACAAAGCCCACATTAAGTGTTGGCAAATGAAAAATATTAATGAGGCTCATTCTGTCTTTAAGAACCTTTCAGTCCTGTGTGTGTGTGTGTGTGTGTGTGTGTGTGTGTGTGTGTGTGTGTGTGTTACCTTTAGGGGTAGAGATGAAAATATGAACCAACTATATGTAACTATATAATAAAACATGAAATGAAGGAAGAAAATTATACATCAGAATTACATAAAAATGGAGCAATTTAAATTGGTTAGAGATAATTAGTGAAAAAAAATCCATGGAACAGGTGGCATTTTGTTCATTTGTTTATTCATTTAATGAATACTTAGTGTGGATGGAAGTGTAAGGAAAACTGGCATGATCTCTGCTCTCACTGAGCTTATTGTAGCCTGCTGAACTGAGTCTGGAGGCAAGAAATATTTCACTACAAGCTTCAGATCTCTATTATGTCTCAGCCCACAAGCTTTTGTCTTTCTAGCAGACTATTTCATACTAAATTTGTAAAAGTAGGCTTTTTAAGAGCAGTTTAAGGTTCAAAGCAAAACCGAATGCACAGAAATTCCTATATCACCACTGCCCTGCTCTGCCTACAGCTGCACCAAATATTCACCTCCTTTGCCAGAGTGGCATACCTGTGTTGTTATCAATGAACCTGTAGTGATATACTGTTATCAACCAAAGTCCATAGTTACCTTAGTGTTTATTCCTGGTGCTGCATATTCTGTCATCTATCTCCCCTCCCTAATCTCTGACAACTACTGACCTTTTCAGTCTTCATAGTTCAGTCTTTGCCAGAATGTCTTATAATGAGAGTCACATAAGAGAACGCTTTTACAGATTAACTTCTTTCACTAACACACACTTAAAGTTTCTCTGTATCTAGTCATGACTTAATAGCTCAATTCTTTTTAGTGCTGAATAATATTTCCTACTCTGGACTTAATCACAATTTATCTGTGAAGGATATCTTGATTGTTTTCAAATTTGGGCAATCAGATGGCTGTAAATGTCTGTGTTCATATTTTTGTGTGAACATGTTTTTGGTTCATTTGGGTAAATGCCAAGCAGCCTGATTGCCAGATCTTTGGTAAGAGTATGTTTTGTTTTGTGAAAAATTGCCACAATGGCTTCCAATTTGGCTGTACCATGTTGCTTTCCCATCAGCAAGGAGTGAGAGTGGCTATCACTCCCCATTCTCACCAGTGTTTGGTGTTCACTTCAGTGTCTTGGATTTGGGACATTCTAAAAAATGCTAATGGTGTCTCATAGATTTTAAAGTTGCGACCCTCTAATGACATGTGATGTTTGGCATCTTTTTCATATATGTATTTTCCATTTGTGTATCTTCTTTGGTAACATATCCTTTTCCATTTTCAATTTGGTATGCTTTGTATAACAGTTCTTTATTAGCTGTGTCTTGTACAAGTATGTTCTGCTACTTTACAGGTTGTCTTCTCATTCTTATAAGAGAATAGTTCACAGAGCAGAAATTTTTAATTTTCTATAAAGTCTATCTTATAAATTATTTCTTTCATGGTTGTATTTTGTGCTGTAATTTACTATACCCAGGGCTAAAGTTTTTTTTTATGTTATCTTCTAGGAGCTTTATAGTTTTGTATTTAAAAATTTGGTCTTCTTTGGGCAAGTAGTTATTTCCAATGCTATTTTAAAAATAAGCCTTTTATTTTAAAATAATATTAGATTTGTAAAAATATTGCCAGGATATTACAAAGGATTCCCATTTTCTTCATTCTCATTTTTCTCTATTTTTAACACATAACATTAGTATGGTGCATCTGATACATTATTAACTAAATTTAGCTAAAGACTTTTAAAGACTTTATACAAATTTCCTTAGTTTTTACTTAATTTCCTTTTACTATTTCATGGTATCAGTCAGAATACGATGTTTCATATTGCTATCATGTCTTCTTAGGCTCCTCTACACTATGACAATTACTTAGACCCATTTTTTTGTGTCTTTGACAGTTTTGACAAGTTCACGTGTTTTGTAGACTGTCCCTCAGTTGGGGTCTGTCTTATGCTTTTCTCATGATTAAAATAGAGTTAGAACTTTTTCGTGTGGTGAAAGCCGCAAAAGCTAAATACTATTATCACCAGATCATATCAAAGATCCATGTGGTTAGTATGTCATATTGCTATTGATATTAATCTTCATTACTTGGCTGAGAGGTAAAGTATTTGGTAGATTTTTTCACTGCAAAGTTACTTCTCCTTCCTTTCCATATTCCAATACCATTTTTTCACCTGCCCATTCTTCAGATTCTATAACACAAAAAGTCTAGAAATGAGGCTGTGTTAAAAAGCAAAGATCTAGGTCTATTGAAGATAGAGAGGAAATGAAAATACTAATTAACTTTGTCGCTATCACATTTAAAACTAACAATCTAACTGTCATCAAGACCATAAAAACTCAAGCCAACATAACAAATTATACTTCCATGTGGTCAAATTGCAAGACAATCAAAAGATGAACTGATACACGTGGAGGCAAACTCAGGAACTAGATGACTGAAATATCTAAAGATATTAGGCTAACACCACCAATGCCTCTTTCTCATCATCATGACTAATCCTGCAGTTGGGCCCAGAATATAGTATTTGCAATGGCTATGACCTCCTATTACCCACGAAGAAGAGAATATCTTAGAATAGGATGGCATATTGAAATTACCTTAGACCAGGACATAGATCCATAGGTTAATATGCCCTTGATCTGAGGTACAATCTAAGAACTGAGGCTTTCAAGATCTCTTTAAGTGATTCTGATGTCTGACAAAGTCGACAAAATGGTTTGAAAATATAATTTCTCCTATCTCTCACAGAAATGGGGTGGCAATGTTGGAAGCAGGGCTTGGTTTTAATTCTAGCAATGAATAAATTTACTGTAATGGATTTATCTGCATAGTGGCCTGGGCTGGTAAGATGTAACTGGAGAGAGTGGGTCTCCGGGCCTGAGGCCTTGGGGATTACATATGGTTCCTGCTCCCCTATTTGCTCACTCTCTTGCTTCTGACCTCCATAATGTGAGAGCAAAGACTTGCACTCTCCCTCTTACTGCTCCCTACTTCCGCTACACCCTGAGCTCCTTAGTCTTCAGCCTCACATGGAGTAAACCCCCCAAGTCACCAAGGAAAACCAGGAGCAAATAAATCTTCCTTCCTCTAAGTTATGTGGTCAGGTCTTTAGATTGTAGCAGTCAAAATTCTGACTAAGATAGTTTAAAAATGCTGCAATCCTCTAATCACCCATTGGCTGTCACTCTTTCCTCTGGACGATGCTTTGATTGTTCCTGCCAATCTTAATGATGCTTTCTTTTCTGTTTAGGGCAATCTAGTTACTTTATGATATTCTTTATATTTGTTAAAACGTAGTAAATTTTATCTTGCATGGATGGTGTGGGAGCTATCCTTTCTCTTTCAAGTGCTTATATTTTGTGCTCCTATTTTTCATAGAGAAATCCTTGGGGAAAAAAGAATATTGTTTCTCAAAAGAAACAGTATTTAGCATGTATTTTGATGTATTCTGGTTAATGTGTAAACATTAAGTAAAAAATTATATAAACACATTTCTTTTCATGTATTTTATTTATTCCCATTTTATTATATCTATAGGAATACAGATTCCTTAAATATGAGAATCATATTTAATGTATTGACTATTCTATAATATGTGAAAAAATATCTTAAAAATATTGGTGAAAAAAATTATGCATAATAGCAGGATTCATGGTAGCATATATCTACATGCATATAACATAATTGAATCAGTATCTTCATAATATCTCATCTTACCCTTCGCTTGCCCTCCCCCCAGTTCCCTTCCTCTATTCATCTGGTCTACCTAATTGTCTCCTATTTTCATGAAATTTCTAGTTTCCTTTTTTCTCTCTAGCTTCTACATATGAGAGCAAACATATTACCCTTGACTTTCTGACTCTGGCTTATGTTACTTAAGTGAACATAAAAATAAATCTATGTTTTCTAGTTCCATCCATTTTCCTACAAAAGAAAAAATTATACCCTTTGCATCTGAACAAAACTCATGCATACATATTTATATCACATTTTCACATTTTCTTAATCCATTCATTTGTTGATTTATACCTAGGAAGCTGTAGACACAGGTACTGATGTACTACTGTAGTATGCTGGCTTTAATTCTTTTGGATAAGTACTGAGGAGTGATATAGCTGGATCACATTGTGGTTTCATTTTCAGTCTTTTGAGGAGCCTCCTCACTGAGCTCCATGGTGGTTGTGCACATTTACATTCCCATCAGCAGTGTAAAAAAATTCCTTTGCCTCATATCCTTGACAGAATCTATTGTTTCTTATATTCGTGTTCATTTCCAATCTAATGGGAATAAGATACAATCTCTGCGTAGTTTTCATTTGCATTTCTCTGATTGCTAAATATGTTGAACATTCTTTCACATAATTATTGGCCATTTGTACTTCTTGTTTTGAGAAATGCTCATTTACTTCTTTTGCTCACTTATTGTTGGGTTACTTGTTCTTATAGTATTATCATTCTTTATATATTCTGGATATTAATCTTTTGACAGAAGAGTAGCTAGCAGAGATTTTTTTCTCATTCTGTAGCTTCTTTCTTTCCAGTGTTGTTTCCTTGGCTGTGCATAAGATTTTAGTTTGATACTTTCTCATTTATTGGTTTTTGGTATTATTTCCAGAGCTATAGTTGTCTTATTGAGGAAGTTGCTGCCTATGTCTACATATTGGAGTGTTTCTCCTGTGTTTTCTTCTGGTATTTGCAATGTTTTTGTTTTTATTCCCAGGTCTTTGATTCACTTTTTTGCAGATTAAGGGATAGAGGTCTAGTTTCAGTTTTTACCTATAAATTTCCAATTTTACCAGCACCAATTGTTAAAGAGGTTGTCTTTTCTCCAAAGTATGTTTTTTTTTTCTTCCATCTTTATTAAGGATCAGATAACTGTATCTTTATGGGTTTTTCTCTGTGTATTTCACTATATACTATCAGCCTATATGTCTATTTTTATTCCAGTACCATGCTGTCTTTGTTACTATGGTTCTATATTACAATTTAAAGTTGGATGTTTTATTCCTTTATATGAATTTTAAAATTGTTTTTCTAATTTTATGAAAATATTATTGGTATTTTTATAAAGATTTAACAGAATCAACAGATCACTTTGGTAATATGACTAATAAGAGAGTGGCATTCCTTGTCTCTTCTGAATAATTTTGGCTTGAAATCCACTTTATCAGATATGAGAACAGCTATTCCTGCTGGCTTTCTGGTCCCCGTTATAGAGAATATTATTTTTCATCCTTCATGTTTAGTCTGTAGATGTTTTTGCTTATAAGGCATGTTGGCATGTTTCTTTCTTTCTTTCTTTTTTTTTTTTTTTGGTGGTACTGCGGTTCCTGGAAACCCTTCTACCTCCGAGATACACTCCCAGACCTTTTTTATATTTTTATTTGGAAACAGGGTCTCTTAAGCCAGCGGGGCTGGCTTTGAACCTGCACAATCCTCCCTCCCAAGTGCAGGGATTACAAGCATGCGCCACCACACTTGGCAAGTTAAGGCTTGTTTCTTGCAAGCAACTTAAAAGAAACAAAAGGCATCACCATGCGTGGGTCATCTAGTTTTCTAATGATATTTATTCTTTCTTGAACTCTTTTTGGTCTTTTATCTTCTTCTGTATATAGGAGTCTTTTAAGTATCTTCTGAAATTCTGCTTTAGTAGTCACAAATTCCCTCAATTTATGCTTATCTTAGAAGTTTCTTCTTTTTTTTTCCTCCAATTTGAAAGATAGCTTTGCTGGATAGAGCAATCTTGATTGGCAGTTTGTTTTTCAGGGCTTAAAGCACCATCCTAGACCACATGTACTTCAGGGTTTTTGCTGAGAAATTTGCTGTTATTTGATTTTGATTTTTCTTTATAGGCTAACTGACAAACTGTCAATTCTCTCGCAGATTTTTAAATTCTTTTCTTGTTCTGGATTTTTGGCATTTTAACTATAATTCTTTTCTAGTCTTGTCTGTTTGGGGTCCTAAATGCCTCCAGTATTTGGATAGTCATCATATTCCTAAGCTTTGAAATTTTTATGCTATTATTTTACTGAACAGGTTATAAATACCACTAGTGTATATCTGTCCCTTCCCTTTTAATGTAACCCTGTAGCCTTGGATATTCTTATCAGAGTTTCTCTTATTTTTTTATTTTATTTTATGCTTTAAAAGAGAGAGAGAAGATATAACAAGTTATATTTGTTCTGTTTGGAACTTTCAAAATTGAGACCTGATATATGTGGGAAGATATTCTACTCGGAACTGGCTCCTTATCATTCTACAGAGTCACGTGGCTGCTTCCTGTCTCTTTCCTTCTGTGTTGTTGGTAATGTCTTGCCTGGGGAGTGTTTCACTGCCACTTAGATATACAGAACTGGTAGCATTTGAAGACAACCCTTGAGAATAGCATATAAATGATTAGATCTGAAATTTAATTTCAGCAAGAAACCATATGAGTCTACAAATGCAAAGGTGAATGGCATTTAAGCAGTGTTGTCTATTCAATAGTTAGATTTGCTTCATTGGATTCTAGTTTTAACATAAAGGAAGCAGAAAATGAAAGACACCAGTAACATCCAACCAAGAAAATTATGTGTAGATTTCAAGGGGCATACTGAGAACCGCTTGAGCTGAAGCCAAAAAGTAACAACTGCATTGTTCACAAGTAAATTTATGTGTGCATAATGGTAATGCAGGGTGCCTAAATACAAATACTTAAAAAATAAAAGCTGGAAAAAAGGAAAAAATAAGAAAAGACCCAGCTAAGTGAACTAGCATGTAAAAAAATTCAATGTTAGGATAATATGTACAAGATATTGTATATGGTATTGTTCATGAAGGGGCACCAGAAAGATTGCAATATAGAGACTCAAGGCTGTAAAAATAAGAAAATCAAAGCTAGAGAATAAAAGGAAGTTTGCATTCCATATTAGGATACATGAGAAAATATTTTTCAAATACTTAAAGAGCAAGATAACAGTGAATAAGGAGGATAACTAAGAGTTGGTGATGGTGATCAAATAGCACACAGAAAGAGACAAACTAAACCCAACAGATAGCCCATCATGTACTGCTGAGCATTTATCTGTAACAGTATCAATAACCTGTCCTGGCTAAACCTGATTTTTGTGGATTTTTGCTTTTACGATGATACCTCTCCCTATAGGTAGTAGAATATTTGTCCTGGGCTTCTTTTAGGAATCTGTCATGGTTCGTTTTGACAAGGCTGACTCTTCAACTTAGCTGCCATACAATGATTATATAACCACAATATGAATGATTTTTTAAAAATATATCTAGATGATTCTCAGATATGGACTTTGAAATGTGTTCGTTAAATGTAGGCCAAAGCTTATGCATCTACTTAACCTACTAGATAAGCTCGTGATTTCTTCCTCCCACTCATAATGCTTAACTTTTTAAAAACCCTTTCCTAGTCTTTCTGGATATTAACCAAATATAAAATAATATTTGATACAGAAAAAATATGAAATTATAAGGTAAGGTAGTACATTTGCATTTTTCCTCCAATTTCTATGTGTGAATTCTGGTAAACCACTAATATTTTTCATGAGTCTTCACTTTCTCCAGAGTTAAAATAGGGATCATGCCCTCCATGTATCCTTAAAGGCAGGAAGGATAAAGGAGACACAAGAGAGTGTTGTAAACCTTTCCAAATGTGCATAGCAACCTGGGGTACAGCTGAGCCCAACTGTGTAATCCTTCTTTTAGAGTGCTAATCTCTGTAAGTCAATGCTTTTGGTGCCAGGCACTTCATATCTCCTCTCCTGGAGTGCAGCCAAAAGAGGAAGTCTGCCCTGTATGTTCAGAGGAAGTATGTCTTTCTCAGTAAGCTTCATGGTGGCTCTGAAGGTTTCTGCCCACCCCAAACCTCTACCCCTAACTTTGCCAGCACAAAGGCTCAGCTTTGAGTTAGGATGAGGACAGTGACTAGAATGCTGTGTGGTTACCGCTGGAAGTCCTCATGCCTGGCTTTGTTCCCAAGCACTTAGCTGCAACCCTCAAGCAGCAGCTTCCTATGAGGCTCTGAGAAATTCCCTGAGAACTAACTGCTCAGCCATCCACATTTTCTGGCAAGCATGATGCCCGCATATGGTCACTCTGAATGGCATTGGGAATTTTCCAACAGACTAAACCTTCAAAGTATTAGATGGTTTGATTATCATTATATCAGTCAATCTCTCAAAATCTTTGACCCACTACAATTTGACAGACACTGTGCTTGGTACTCTAAGGAAAAGAAATAAGACAGAGCAATGATGGGGACAATAGAGATATGGCAAAACAAAGTACCCCATTATGAATGGTGGAAAAGAGAACACATGCTAGAACAGGCAAAGGTGACTTCACCAAGAAGATGGGGTTGGAACTAAATAATGAAGCCTGTGTTTATTTTGGGTAAGTGGAGAGGAGTTAAGAATCAATAATCTAAATCAAATATTTTTCTGAGAAAGAAAGGCAAGAATTGTAATGAGAGTAGCAAGATTTATTAGAAAACTTATTTGTTTAGTCCTCTATTTAACCAAACTCAGAACATTTTTTGTTAATTAGCATCATCCTAGAATATAAATCTGAAAGATACACAATAAAAACCCAGTACTTTGCTTCTTAGAGTTTACCTTTTGATTGGGAGCTAGTCAACTAATAAGGTCAATTACTTATCAATGTTAATTCTATAATGTGTGATGCTATGAAGAAAATGCTCTGCTACAGGGAATGTGGAGGACTGGACAGAAACCCTGGGATTGAACACACTAAGAAGAGCCACTTAAACTGAAAGCTAATAGATGATAAAGATCCCATATCTATCTATCTACCTTTCTTTCTTTCTTTCTTTCTTTCTTTCTTTCTTTCTTTCTTTCTTTTTCTTTCTTTTTTTCTTTCTTCTTTCTTTCTTTCTTTTCTTTCCTTTTGTGGTAAAGAAGATGGAACCCATGGGCATTCTACATCTGAGTGACACCCCCAGCCTTAAATCTTTTTTCTTTATTTTTCAAACAGGGTCTCACTGGGTTGCAAAGGACCTTGCTAAGTAGCTGAGGCTGTCTGTGAACCAAAATCCTCTGGTCTTTGCCTCTCCAATGCTGGGATTACAAGCATGTGCTACCACTCCCAGCTTAAAGATCCCATTTCTGAGTGTGTTAAAAAAAAAAAAAAAAAAGCTGATTCCAGGCAAAGACAACAAGATACTAAGAAGGGAGAAACTTGGCCTATAAAGAAGATGATTGTGTAGAGCCTTAGTGATCACTTTTTAAACATGTTTCTTAGCATGAAAAATATAGAGTTCTTGACATCTTAACACAGAGTACTTAGAGAATTGGTATTGAGAGTAAAATATTTCTTAATGATGACTCAGACATATTACCAGATAAATGCAGTAGGTCGGTAGAAGTAGTTAATGATTAGCTCATGATCATGCAGAATATGAGGCAGTATATTGATGTTTTTTAATTAGATGCTTTGAGTTGGTAATACAAGTTAGTAAGTGTGATGGTGTGAATATTTATGCAAATTACTAACACTTGGTAATATAGAAAACGTGATAAAACAAAAAGAAATTTTAAATTCTAATTATATTGTACATTGTATAATAAGATATGTTGGTATTAGTGATCCCTTAATACTTAAGATAATATATCAGAAAATGACCATATTGTAGATCAAGTTTCTTATTAGCATTTTTGTGAAAATAGAACGGAATTGGAAAGTATAATCAAGTTTAGATGACAGAAGCATCTGAGGCAGGTCAGAGGACCACCATCTAGAGCAGTTGAACTTAGTGATGAAAAAGTAGCACTTAAAAATGTGTGTGTGTGTGTGTGTGTGTGTGTGTGTGTGTGTGTGTAAAAAGGTTGTTTGACCATCTGATTCTTAAGTGCAAACATGTTTAGAGAATCAAGTTAAAAGCAATTACTGAGACATACAACGCCTACCACAAAAGCAGAAACCTCTGTAATTTAGTGATTGCATCTACTGTTTACTTACAAAATGAACTTGTAAAAATACTAAATGTAAAAGATAATTTCATAATTAATATTTTAGAAGAGCAAATCTAAAACATTGTGTTGATTAATTTTCCAGAAAGTATTTTCCATATGTTCTAGAAACTATTAAGAAGAGTTCAAAAAATTTTCTAGTGGAATGTTCTCTTTTCATCCTTTTATTTATGATGTTAATGCTGGCAAATTGAGAGAATGGATGATAATAGTTGAACTTTGTATTCTACCTTTTATGCAAAACCTTGAAAACTTCCATGAATTAAACTTCCCCCAGTCCCTGGAAAATGACAAACTCTTAGAACAATTCTTGTAGCACCTCTTGTCATATTCTGTGCCCTCCAAACATTATGTCCTTTTTAAAATCCATTTATGAATATAAAAAAATTATTTTATAGTCATGCCCATAATGCAAGCACTCTGGTACAAGATTGTAGAGTATTAATACCATGCCAACTTGGACCTCATTCCAAATTATATTTAGGCCATTTTTGACTCTCTAATTCATTGCCTGTTGCTGGATTATCTGCATCTATTTTGTAAAAGAGCAGTCCTATTTATTCATATATGCATACATTCAGAAAAATGAAATGTAAACTTGTCCAGATGCTCAAAACTTTGTAGTATCTTTTAATGAAACATTTAACATTGCACACATCTTTTGTATTTGTTTATGCTATTCTTAACTATGAACTGATCAAATGCATTTTGTTGTATCAAATGACATTTTCAGTGAGAACAAAGATGAACATGTGTGAGGATATGCTTTGGAAGGTGGGGCTGTTTGAGCATTCTCTTGTATTTTGTTTATAGTGGTGTATGATTCTGTGGTTAACAGCTATATATTGGAGGGTGTCATATAAGAAAGTTTGCAATTATTCTCCCTCAGTTTTTTGCTGGCATCTTTTGAAGTGTTATAAAACAGGCATTTACTCCTGGGGAGCTAAGCACTTCCCCCTTTTTGTTTCTTTAATTAATGTATTGATCTAAATGGGATCTATAGGATCAAGCTTATTGAGACAAACTGGCTCTTCCTCCCTCGAGAGATCACTGCTGCACTCCACATGTTTTTAAATAAAATATGGTCCAAACTGCAACATGTGAAAGCTGAAGCATCCATTGAAGACCTTGGCAATAGTACCTTAAAGATGTTTCAGAAATAATTTTGCCTTATCACTTCTTCTGTGCCGTTGTGTATAACAAGGATTTTTAAAAGACCAAATACAGCTCTCTAATTTTCATTTAATAGAAGAAGTAATAAAGTTTAATTGTACACTTGAACACGGGGCATCATTTCCAGTACATCTGATCAATAATTCATCGATTGCCTTTGGCTCAAAGTAAAATTTGAAAGAAAATGTAGCCAGTGGGAGCTTATCTAGCTGTAGCTTCATCATCTCTATTAATTATGCTTTTCCCAAATTTGGATCATTAGGCTACCAAAGTGACAGCAGATGGTGAGCAAACGGGACAGGATGCTGAGAGGACCAACATGAGAGCAAAGTCCTTCCGAGAATTCATTAAGGACCTTGCCCGGGATGCAGAAGGTACTAGAAAAATCATGTTTTAATCATTATTTGTCCCAACAGAAAGATAGAGAAAGAAATTACACAGGACTAAAATTTCTCTTGTAAGAGGTGTCAGTTCTAAATTCAAGGGTTGCACTTTATAAAGCATTTTGGTTAATTATTCAAGAGTATTATCTGCTGAGAATCTATGACCTACAATGTTTAATGAGTGACAACAGTTGGTGAATTCGTTATTAGAAATGCAGAATAGCAGTGAATTTTTGAGGAATGGCCATTATGGTTAAATAACTCGTGGGAAACCTATGCTTTGCTATTTTATAATTCAAAACTATTTAAAATATGTTTAATTTTTTTAAACACTAGTTCCATCATTCTACTAGGTACATCAGAGCATACTTTAATATCTCAAAATAGCTTTCAAATACTTGGTACAGGTTTTTAATGAACATCTGTTGCTTGGGATTTGGATGTGTTACTTTGCCAGAAGTTCCATTGAATTTAGTCCACAATTCCCTAGGAATTGTTCTTGGCATCTACCAACGTGATTGAGAAATAAAGTGGAGGCTATCTTTGAACAGAAGCCCAGATTAAGAAACTTGTAATGAAAACAGATAATAACCCCCCACCCAAGAACGAAGAACTAGCTTTTAAATATATACTAATATAAATAGACATGCACGTTGAGAAAGTTTTAAAAAGTGCTTTTTCTCTAAAAATAAAACATTTTTATTGCTGTATAATTTTAGACAGTTTTAATTTTTTTGCTTTATAACACAGCATGAATCAGAACATCAGCTAATCTTCGTGGCAGATTCTGATTGGTCATTATTCAATATCACTGACCAGGAAGAAACACAGACTCCCTAAATAAAGATTTTCAATATGTAGTCAAATCTAAGGCCAAATTTGTTAGATTCTGAAACAGAAGTTACTTCTACCAGAAAAAAATCAATTTGAGTATCACAATGAGTTCTGTGGCTTATCTTCCTCTGGATGAAATTATCATACTTTCACTGAGATTACTTTCCATTAAAGCTACTTGAAATCCACCCCTCACCCCCAAAAGCAACGGCAACAACAAAAATAGAAACAAGAAATCCCATGGCAAGCATAGAAGTGTTCCTCTAGAGGATCTTTCCTTTCCTTTCATCTGAAATCTCAAACTCTGAACACCTAGCTGCCCCACCTGGAGACTGATTTTAAAATAATTTCATTTAATTATTGGTACATGAGAATAAATACTAACATGTTGCTTTAGTGGACTCCAGTATCAGTACTGCTAACTTTCTTCTCTACCTACAGCCCTCTATCCATCACCACACAGAGACACATATTCACAGCTATCCCTTCTGTCAATGTGGATCATTTTTCTGGATGGCTTAGGACACTGGGTAGCATTGTAGAGTTTGTGCCCTGCACCAAAGCATCAATAGAGGCAGAGTGAAGATGATGTCTCAGCCGGGCTTTGCTCACTGCCCACATTCTCCTATCTATACAGCAGACAAAAGGATTCTCTATCACCTAAGATATCTCTAATTTCCTAAAGTATGTATGGCATCAGGTCTGGTGATATAATTGTGCCTGGCCAGATGGGGCACCTTTTTCTGAGTCATATGAAGTGACATGCGTGGTAGCTCAACTTGAGAAAAATAGGGACACTTTTCATATCTGCCAGCGGTCACTATTTGACAAAATTAATGTAATTGTTAAAATTAAGTGAAAATGCAAATGTGAATGAATATATCAGAGCTTCATTCAGTTCTTTCTTTGATTTACTACAAGGCTTGGCAGCTTAGAGGAGAGGAGAGAAAGGAAATAAGGAAGGAAAAAGGGAAGGAAGGAAGGAAGGAAGGAAGGAAGGAAGGAAGGAAGGAAGGTAGGTTGCCACTAGTTTTAAAAAGGCTATATAACCCAGCCACATGTCCTTCCTCTCTCTCTCTCTCTCTCTCTCTCTCTCTCTCTCTCTCTCTCTCTCTCTCTCTCTCTCTCTCTCTCTCTCTCTCTCTCTCTCTCTCTCTCTCTCTCTCTCTTTCTCTCTCTCTCTCTTTCTCTCTCTTTTCTTTGTCTCTCTCTCTCTTCCTGATCTTTTACTCTTGCTTTCTAAACTACAATAATGAGAAGAGTCTTGAGTACTTCTACAATTTATTAGTGGTAATAAATTGCTATGGAAAAAAAATGAATGCTTCAGCCCTGCATATGTCCATTTCAGTTTTATGTTTAGATAGATGGAGATCTCATCCTAACTTCCATTATAAGTCATGGCCTCTTTATAGATAATCAACTTCTACTCATCCAAGGTATTCTTACCTCACTATAATTTTATAATATCTACTGTGCTATGATTCTTAATTAGATCATGAGCAAACAATATTTTATCCAATGCATTATTAGAATGAATGAGTGGACATAGATTAGTGTTTATGTCCTGCCATATAATAGCACTTAATGCTAGGCGCCTTTCTTTACTGTTTCTTAGGTCAGAGAAATGTTTCTCATTCTTGGTAAGTTTATCTTCAGAAGATATTTTTTTTCAGATTTATGTATGAAAAACATCTTTACATCTTCTGAGGAATTAGTTTACTTATCTTATGGATACTATATACTTAAGAATCTTCATTTGCCAAGTGTGGTGGTGCACACCTGCAATCATACTTCTTGAGAGGCTAAAACAGAAGGGCCACAGGTTCTAGGCTACTGTGTGGTCATTTAGACCCTGGTTCAATATTAAAAATAAAATAGGATTGAAGGTATATTTTGGAGTAAAATGACCCTGGTTCAATTCCTAGTAGCACACACACCAAAAAATAATAATAATAAAAGAAAGAAAGAAAGGAAAAGAAAAGAAGAGAAAAAAAGAAAAGAAAAAAGAAGAGAAAAGAAAAGAGAAGAATCTTCTATTTACTTTCTGCTATACTTTGGCTCCTGTTCAGGTAGATTTAGTATCCACTGTATTGAACATTATAGTAACCTTCCTACAGCAATAATTTCCCAGATTTGCACTATTTTTTCTTTACCACTATTTCCTTTTTTCTTAATTTAAAGTATTTTAAAAATTTTTAAATGTCTAAAAATTTTCTTAATTTAAAAACATTTCTTTAACCCCTCTTTGAAATAAGATAGAAATATGAATAAATCTTTAAAAATTTCCAATTCTGTGAGAAATAAAACATATGGCAGTGACACTATACACCTTTGAATAAGAGATTAAATAATATTACCATCTTTTTGTTTTTGTTTTCTTTTGAATTACTAGGGACGGAATCCAAGCTACACCCCAGATCTCTTTTACTCGTATTTTGAAGCAGGATCTCACTAAGTAGCTGAGGCTGTAAGTGAACCTGCGATCCTCCTTTCTCAGCCTCCCACGTACTGGGATTACAGGAGTGTGGCAATGTTCATCTTTAATGTTAAGTACTCAGAGAAGTTCCAATTCTGTATAAGTAAAAGCAGTAGAGAAGTCAAACCTGTTCTCTTGAAATGATACTTGCTATCTTAATACAGATTAAAAACATTTTTTTTTACAGTACTAGAGATGCAACCCAGGGGCATTGTACCTCAGTGCTACACCCTCAGCCCTATTTTTTAGTCTTTTAAGTTTTTGAAACATGGTCTCACTGAGTTGCAAAGGGCCTCACTAAGTAGCTGAGGCTGTCTGTGAACTGTGATCCTCTGGTCGCTGCCTCCCAAATGCTCAGTTAAAAACGTTTTCATAGCCAGGCGTGGTGGCGCAGGCTTCTAATCCCTGCACTTGGGAGGTGGAGACAGGAGGATCACGCAGGTTCAAAGCCAGCCGCACTGGTTTAAGAGACCCTGTTTCCAAATAAAAAAGTATAAAATAGGTCTGGGAGTGTAGCCTGGAGGTAGAAGGGCTTCCAGGAACCCCAGTACCACCAAAACAAAACAAAAAACATTTTCACATACTCAATTAATTTCTTCAGCTATTTACACATTGTTTTGACTTAATAGAAATAGTGTGTGCATTCCAAAAGATGCAGCCCTTCCTGCCTTTTCTTTTTCTAGCATCATTGTTCTCTTACCAAATTCTTTTCTGCATAAGTTTAGCTTTGAGAATGAACTGCACAGAGAAACAGTGAAATTATATTTCATACTTTTTTCTTTTTCAATAGTGCATGGGTCCCCAGACCTAAATTAGGTCAAATTTTAAAAAATATCATTTATCACTTAGATATTCATATAATAAAAGAAAAACATGGCTTTGGCAGGTTTAAAAATGGAATTTATCACTGTCATTTTTTAAAAGCGAATTCAAATTATGTGTGTAGTTACTTACATGCCACAATTGCTTAAAATCAAATGTACAGAGAGATATGTGTTTAGACAAAAGGATGAGGCTTATACCAGAGGTATAGCCAACTCTACCACAGGTACTACTTTTCTTAAAATCTTAAAAGCAGAAAAGTTTTAATTTCTTTCTTTCTTTTCCTTTGTTTTTTTTTTTTGGGGGGGGATACTGAATATTGAACATAGAAGTACCACAGAACCCTCACTCTTTATTTTTCATTTTTAAATTATCTTGTAAGTTACCCAGACTGGCTTCACATCTGTGATCCTCCTGTTTCAGCTTCCCAAATACTGGGATCACAGGTGTTTAACCACACCCAGTGCATTTGTACATTTAATGACTGGCACACTGGCATGCTTCCCATGTAGTGTACTGGGCCAGGGAGCTTTCAGATGGTTTCATAACAAACATGAAGCAGTCTAGGTAATAATTTACTAACACTAAGGATGGAATCTTGGGACTGTCCTTTGACATATGTCCAGGTGTGACTAGTAGGCAGTGGGCCAAGAAACATTTACCCTCACTAACTTCTAGGAGAACAACACCTGAGCAGGAATTTCTACCACAAGGCTACCTACGAATGACCATATTTTCTCTTTAAAGCGTATTATTCAAAAATTTTTGCAAATTAATATGTCTTTAAGTATGTTTCAGTTGCTATAACAAAAATATCATAGACTTAGTGATTTATAAACAATATAAATTTATTTTTTTTTACCCTGTGGGAAGGTGAGATATCTAAGATCAATGCTCTGGGATACTTGGTATCTGGGAAAGAGTCACTTCCTGGATCACAGAGAGTTGCATCTTCTTGTTATAACCTTACAGGAGGGAAGCTCAAGGGTCTGTGCCCCTTGAATAAGGACACGGTCTTGTTCTTGCCCTCATGATCTAATCCTGTCTCAAAGGCTTCACCTCTAAACATCATCACTGTGGAATTTGGTAGTTTGTAGAATTTGGTTCTAGCTTAAAAATTTGAAAGAGTTCAGTCTACATAATGACTAACATGAATAAGATTTTTGACTGCACCGGTTTTCTTACCAAAGACATCTATAACAAAAAAAAAAAAAACACAGAATTATAAAGAGGCATTTTGGCAAAGCAGTTTCTTCTACTAACCCAGTATTTCTCGTATGCCAACATGTATCACAAACTCCAAGAGGGCTTGTTCAAAGTCAAGGCTGCTGGTCCCCCACTCCCAGCATTTATGACTCAGTATATCAGTGGAGGGCCTGATAATATGCATTTCTAGCAGTCTCTGAGGTGATGCTGCTGCTACTTGATGAGGGACCACATTTCAGAGCCACTACACTAACCCACCACTTTCCCTGACTGGTCTTCTTGTACTGGTTTGGTGTACCTTCTTCAGGAAACTCTGCTCAGTACAAATCAGAAGAATCTCTCCAGAAATAAATACTTGAAATTTATTATTCCTTAAAGAGGTCTCCCAATACCATCTTGAATGATTATATATATATATATATATATATATATATATATATATATATATATACCAACCTAGACCCCACATTATATGGTTTTTTATAGGTAATGCTATAGAAATAACTATTCAGCAGACAAAAGAGTTTGAGAAAATATCTCCCTTCAACTCACCAAATTTATTGTTCAATAGAACACACTTCAAGAAACTGTAGTCTAAAACTAATGGAAAGAACTATGTGAATGTTTCAATTCACCAATTTTTTAAACTCTTATTTGACATGGAATTCTTTTTCCAAATGAAATCTTGCCCAGAACACTAACCTATAAAACAAATTCTTGGCAGAACAGACATCAATTGTAGTATACCTGAAGCACCTGGAGAATCCTAATATTCCAAAGAGCACAGCTCGAACCTCCATTTAATGAATAATAAACATAGACTCTTTAGGATGGATGTTACTTCTGGAAGGCATCTTTGAGACTACATCTATAACCCTTGTCCTGAGACCAGTGCTCCTTCCCACTCCTATGAAATAATAAATATAAGAGAACTGCATAAAGATACAAGGTCAGGTTCATGTTCAGAGACCTCAACACTGATGGTATTTCCATACTCAATATTTTAAAAGTGACTCTATATGCCTGTTTTACCAGAGATGCAGAAGATCTTGTACCTTTAGCTTCCAAGTGCTATTCTACACAACCCATTTTTTAAACCTCTTTCCTGAAGAGGATTTGACGCATTTTTTATTTGTATTTATTCCTTTTGAGGTTGAAAATGCTATGCTTTAATTACTGTGCCCTCCAAAAGAAACCTAGTGTGAAGAATTGTGCCACATTCCCCTCTTTGTTACTGATTTTTCTGGTTGCAGCCTCCTGTTCCCAGCAGGAGTACCCCTGGCAAATGACATTTCATTTGGAGATGGTAGTGAGGAACAGATGTTGAGTGCCATTTTTGCATGTGACATTTTTGTTTACTAATTTGCAAAATTTGGTTTACCCCCTGCAGCTGTTAATGAAAAAGCTATAAAACTAAATGAAACTCTAGGAACTCAAGACAAGACCTTTGAGAAAAATGTACAAGAGCTTCAGAAAGAAATAGATCAGATGATGAAAGAGCTGAGGAGAAAAAACCTAGATACACAAAAGGAAGTTGCAGAAGATGAGTTGGTGTGAGTAAACTATCTTTGTTCATATTATAAACTGAGCTTTCAATATATAGTGTTCTGAATTCCCATCGCATATGTGAGCTGAAGATACTTTATTTTTCTGATCATAAAATGTTTGCTATTTACTTATTTTTAATTTAGTTACTTAGCTGCACCTTGCCTTTCTCTGAAATAAATCAAAAGCATGTTTTTGCCTATGTATAATTAGGCTGATGGACTTGCTTCATTAGCTGCTTATATTAGAGAATTTTAGGCTATCAATAGATTTTTATTATGATAAGAATATTTTAGATAAATAAGTAAGTTATGATTTTACTGGGCCATCTACCTTAGGAAATACAAATAAGTTAAACTCAACTCCCAGATAGCTCAATTAAAACAAAAAAAAGAAGAAACAGATCAAAATCTTGACATTATATTGGCATGACAAAATACAGTTCTGTTCCCAGTTTCTAAGAAAATGTGTCAATATTCATTTATTTTATTTATTTCCTTATTCAAAATAATAAGGAAAATGTCCATTATGGTAAAAGGTAGCTTTTTTTGGCATGTGAAGTGAATCATAAAACTAACATCATCAGTCATGTTCTACGCATGACAGACATCCCTTCAAATGGAAATGTTACCTTACTAATAAATTTTAAAGGTAGGTAAGGTTTTTATTTTTCACTTTAATTTAAATTATGAAGTATCTGCCACTTTCAGGCATGAGTTTTAAACTTGATTTAGTAAACAGTGGCTCTGCTTTATGCGTTTCTTACATATTTCACCTTTTACATGAGCATCTCTTATAGCACTGCCGAATAGCAATAGAGCCTAAGGCAGCTTCATAACGATCTGTGTTTGGCTGGGGTGACTGCAGAGCTGCAGAGGGCCTTCTGAAGAAAGTGAACAAGCTGTTCAGAGAGTCCAGGAGCAAAACTGAAGAAATGGAGAAGGGTCTGCAGAAGACGCTGGATGACTACAAGAACAAAGTCGATGATGCTTGGGACTTGCTGAGAGAAGCCACAGACAAAATCAGAGAAGCAAATCACTTATCTGTTGCCAACCAGAAAAACATGACTGCTTTGGAGGTGAGTAGTAGGGCACTTTCATCATAATCCCAGGGGTGGGAGCAAGGTTGAAATGGTCCAGCTGTTGCACATTTACAAAGGTGAAGAATGACAACTTTAAAGAGGCTTCTAAGAAGCAAAACAGAGAATGATCTTGTGTGTCTGTGGGTCTGTGTGTGTGTGTGTGTGTGTGTGTGTGTGTGTCCTTAATTCATTTCCCATTGAATCAAATAAAATTCAGATAATTTAGACTATTAATAATATTTAGCCTATCTTGATATGCTATACTTGGAGATAGTATAGCATAGTGAAAGAAGCTTTCTCCTGGGAGTCAGAAGACTTGGTCTCAATGACAAATTAGACCAGTCCATTAACATCTCTAAGCATCAATCCTGGACTCTACAATGAGTTCTTTATACTAGAATATAAGTAGAGGACTCTCAAGTCCTGATATCATATGACTTTGCAGTTTACCTTATCTAGTCCACAAACTTGGTTTAGGGATCTGGCTGCCAAAAATCAAAGAAGCTTCCTACATTTTTGGTAGAATATGACCATATGAGAGAAAGCTTCTTGAGAAACTAGATTTTTGGAAACTCCCTGGTCTTCTTTTTCTCTGTAATGTGTTCTATGCAAATGATACTTTGAAAGGGATTAACACAAACAGATCAAGTCTGGGTTATTCCTCCTCTCCTTTCTCACAGAAATCAAGAAAAAAATTATTTTTGCAGTACAAGGGATAGAACCCAGGGCCATTCTACCTCCGAGCTAGACTACCAGGCCTATTTTTTTTTTAATTCTTTGCTTGAAATAAAGTCTCACTAAGTTGTGAAGGACCTCACTAAGTAGCTGAGGCTGCCTGCAGACCCACAATCCTCCTGTCTCAGCCTCCCAAGAACTGGCTAAAAGCATGTGCCTGGCTAAGGAATTCTGTAATTAGAGAGGCTTTCTCAAAGTGCAGCTGTGTCTAGAATTAAAGTTTCTTCCATCATTTTTTCTTTTCTTTTCTTTTTCAGTTTTTTCCTTTATCTTAGCATGGTGAATAATTACATTTCCTAAGACTAAATTCAGCACACATATTACATAAACCTGCATTTGGTAGTTAAACCACTTTCTTGCCAGAGACAAAGCAACTTTTGCTGTTTTCAGAGAATAGCCCCCACAAATCTGAAAACAGCAGCAGATCTATATCTCTTCTACCATAAAATTTCACCTTCAACAATAATTCAACATTCTCACATAGTGTATGCTCTCAAAAATGTTTGCTAAGTGGTTATTGAATAAAATGGACCTAAAGTTTTAAAATTCTACTAATTTCTCTCCACTTTCCCTGGGGTTGAAAAGTAAGAGGATGAATTAGTTTAAGAAAATTCCAGGTCTTTTTTCTGGAATTTGGCCTTGTCATCCTGGTGGGAGACCGACGAGGCTCCCTTTTTTTTTTTTTAATAACTGATGGTTCTAATCTTAACCAATTTGAAGTCTACTGACATGCTAGCAATATCCAAGAAAAAGCACCATCTAGAGAGGCAGGAGGCCGGGTGGCTGTCCTGTCATGCTCCAGCATGATTCATCCTACTCGGTGACGCACCAGTGGTGTACCTTACCCAGAGGTGCACCTCTCCATTTTATAGCAACCGTTTAAGAAATTAAAATTACCTGTGTGGAAAGCATAATAAGCATTTGAGAAGTATTTCAAGAAGAGTTATAGTGTCACAGTAAATGGTGCTTTCAGCGATTTCTCCATTTTAGTGATGTTTAAAACCAAGAGCCATGATTCTTGGGTCCCTCTTGAGATACTGGAAGCTTCTGAGTCAGTATTGAAGTTTTAAGTCATCCATTTTGTACTTTCATTTTATTGCCATATTTTAACTAAAGGCTTGTTTAACTAGATTAGCAGGAATAACAGATTATTTAAAGGTTCTTAGGTGTACCAAGGTTGGTGCCAGACTAAAAGCATTGCCAAGTTTGTTGAACAGAGAGGTTTCATGAGGTCCCATGCTAAATAGAAATAGGCAAGTCTAGAATGTGGCCCAGTGTTCATATCCTAAAGCCCCCTGGGTTTATTTGATCCCCACCCAAGTTTGAGAAACAGATATATTGTGCCCAATTGGATTAAATAACAAGATTTAAAAAATACTTTCATTGCACTAGTGCTTACAATAAAATGACATAATTAATACCCACCTGAATGGGGGGTTTTATTTTAAGATGGTAGGCATGTAAATTTTATTATTAAAACTTTTTATCAATGCAGGTATGGTGGTACAAGCCTGTAATCCTACTACATGGGAGGCTAGGACAGGAGGATCACAGGTTACAGGTCAGCTTCATTAATTTAGTGAGACCCTGTTTCAAAATAAGAAAATATGTAAGCATTTGGATATAACTATGAGGCTGTTTCAATCTCTAGTACCAAAAAAAAAAAACCTTTTTATCAAGTTACTGAAGCATGCTTAGCACAAAATTGATTATATCAAATACTGATCATCCTGATGTGGTC